>NC_142875.1:41972884-42285576 GCF_051225735.1 Oryctolagus cuniculus
TTTTCCTTTCAATCAACACAATTGAGACTAATCTTTGCCATAGACAGTATCAAGTTCATCCTGTTTCATTGCAAAGTGGCATTCCATTGTGTGTGTGTGTGTGTATACCAGTTTCTATAGTCATTCACCTGTTGACAGATGTTTGGCATTTTTCAAGTTTCTGTATTTATTTTGTTTGTCAATACTGCAAGTTATATTTTTAAGCCAATTGAATAAAAGTCAAAAAATGTAGTACATTTTGTATGACTTCAATTTTATGAAACTCTAGGAAATGCCAATTAATTTATAGCAATAGATAATTCAGTAGAGGGGAGGGAGTGTTGGGGAAACTCTGGTGAAAGGAAAGGAAAACAATTTTAAAGGGACATGAATGAACTAATAAGAATTATGGATATATGCTTTATCTTATTTTTGTTCTATCCATTGTTTCACAGAGGCATCTATTTGTCAAAACATCAGAATTTTACACTTTCAATAATATGGCTTACTATACAGAATTGTATTCAAGAATGCTGTTGAGAAAAAGAAAGGAAGAAAGATAAAACATTTCTTTCAACCTAGACTTGAGGATGCTATCTAATGTTCTGCTAAAGTGCATCTGCATTGCTGAGGATGCCTAGAGTAGTTCTAATTTTATGTCTCCTCTGTCGATAAGTACATCAAAGTCCTTGGTGACACCTGCCAAGTCTCTGCATTTTGTAATCTGTCAGAGCTAATGCCTGGGTCCCCTGAATCCTGAAAGTAGTGTTTAAATAAATTATAGTTCATGATTCGGCAATAAATTGATTTTAATTTAATTCATATTATGAGGAAGGCAATTTTACCTCATTGATTTTCAAATCTCTTTGTACTCACCTGTTTATTAAAGATCACTTTATCTCTCTTTGGCTCATTCTTCTCTTCAATAAGTATTAACTGTTGATAATGAAGCCTAACGTATATCATTTCAGGAGGATAGATTTTTTTAAGTGTAAATTTTTAACAATAAATATTATTTCTAATATGGAAACATCCAATGTTCATTTTACTGATCAAGAAAAATAGATATTAAATGATTTTTCTCATCATAGTTGCAGTAAATCCAGGAGTTTGTGATATACTAAAGATTCTAAAATATCAGTCTAATGACTTACAGTCTTCTCATGTTATCAGGAATCTTAAATAATGTCAAATGAATTAGAAAACACCTTTTAAATATGCTGTTAAAAACAATGATGGTTAATATGCACAAACCATATTTCCACAGTGACATTTGCCTGCAGATTTGTACCATTTTAAAGAATTTTTGTGATATAAATGTATTCTCAGAGGATACAGAGAAGTGGAAAGAGAATTTCTTGCTTGTTGAAAGGTAGATTCACTACACATGGTTAAACAAGAAATGACTCATTAGTACATAAAGAGAAGACACAAAAGAATGAAACAATTGATTTAGTGAGGGGAAGGAAGTGGCCATAGGCATCTGCACAGTCCTGCCATCATCACACTGAATGAAGTCAGGGACTTGAAATGGAAAACCATTGTATACCTGATCTAAATGTATTTGACCTTATTTATTACCAATGTCTTTGTGTTTACTAATGATCATACACCACCTAGTCATTAGCCAGATCAGTCTATTTCCAAAAGTAATGCATTCAAATGTTTTAATATATGACCACTTCCTCATGTCCTTGCAGCTTTTTCATTTTAAAATTTTGATCATGAAATCTGTATTCAATCTCATTTTATATTCAACTCTGTCTGTGAGTACATTTTATAATTTTATCCATCACTTTTCAGTCTTTTTCATCTTTAAATGAACACAGATTTCTTCCTTTCCATCACCTATACCCAGGAAATTAATCAACAACAAAGAAAATGTAACAACTCCATCCACTCATATCTTCTCCAGTGGGTACTCAACAATACTACAGGTCCAACAATTTAATTCTTTAGTTTTCTCTCTCCTATATTCTATAGCTGTTTCAAATATTTTTTTTCATTTATTAAATACCTCTGTCTTATTGTTGCACCTCACTCTTGCTCTCAGGAGATGGCTGTAACATTGACAATTGCAAAATTAGTGACAAATAAACACACTAAAGATTTTGCAACTAATTGCACCAACTCAAATAATACACATTTGCTCTTTTCCTTTCCCCCTTTTTTCCAAATGCAATGGAAAACTTGTACACTACTTTTAGTGTTACATGGTGTCCACGAGAATGACCTGGATATTGTCTCCTTTTATCTTTCCAAACAAAATGATTTTCTCTCTGCTTCTGTCTCCCTGTCTCTCCTCTTCCCTCCTCCCTCTCTGTTTCCTCAACTTTCTCATCCATGCATCTAACTTTTCCTTAACTTTGACAAAGTCCTGTTACTCATGTCACATGAAAACACATATCTCTAGATTGTAAGTTCTTTCCTTCTCTATTCTCATTGTGCTTGCAGCTGTCATCCCTTTCATGTATCTACTCTTCTCATTGCTGCCAGGCACTCTCCATCTAGATTTTTCCCGGACATCAAGTGAATGATCAAGATACTACATTTGGTTCTTAGCATCCTTGAGCTCTAACAACATTAAACATTGCTCACCCATTTCTGTTGTTGAAACTGTTCTCTTCTCTTTTATAACCACAAGAGTAGAATTGCTTAACTTTTCTCTTCCTCCTCCTCCTCTTATAGCAGCTCCCACCTCGTCAACCCTTCCCAGAGTTCCCTTCATTTTCTGCTTTCACACACATTGTATTTCCTTGAGATTATATCCTAGGAACACTTTTCTTTTCACTCTACAAATTTCTTGTAATGAAATCTATTCATCTTCAGAAATTAGTTACCACTTTCAGGTTTTTTTTATTTTTACTAATATAAAAAGAACAGATAGGTACAGACCCAAGATAACCATACTCCCTCTCTCCCCCTCTACCTACTTCAATATCCTTCCTTCCTTCCTTCCTTCCTTCTTTCCTTCCTTCCTTCCTTCCTTCCTTCCTTCCTTCCTTCCTTCCTTCCTTTTTCCTTTAATCTTTGCAGAGACATAAGTCCAAACGATGGCATGTTTTCATTTTCTCCCAAATTCATCTCATTTTCTCTCTCTCCAGGGCCAGTTTTTGAATTTATGTATCAGATGCCTTCAGCCCTACCGTTCCAGAGCATAGGTTTCTTATCTTGGCTATTGACCCTTTTCTCCAATTAGTTCCAAAGCAAAATGACAAGAGCACCAACTCTGAACTCTTACTAGTCCAGGATTAACCCATGTCTACATAACCTAAGAACTTGGGTGACTCTGGAAAAGTGCTTGGTTTAAAACACATTGATGTATTTCTCACCTACAAATGTGAATAGTGATATTCATTTTGTTGTGAAGCTACTTGGAAGTTATATGAGACAAAATCTTTATGAAAATATCCAAATCCTAAATCTTAAAATACCACCTAAAACCACTATCATTTAAGAACATTATTATATTAAATCAGTAATTTCTGCCTACTATTTCCTTGCCTACAGTTGATCATTGGATTCCATTATCCTCAGTGAAAAATCACAACTCCATAAAACATTATAATGCCTTCAGTTCTGCTTGCATTTCTAAGTTCTCTAGTTTCACATCTGAGGCCCAGTCCACTCATACTATATGTGTTCACCACAATGCACTTCTTTCCATTTTTAAATGGGGCAGGAGAAGATCTTTTAAGCAGCTCTTTTAAGCTCTGTTAAGTGACTAAGGACCTTTAGGTGGAAAAATTCTTGGTAATACAAAGAACCAGAATGGAGACTTTCACGCTTCCAGTTAGTGACTGAGTGACATAAATAAGTACATTGTTGAATTGATAAGAATGTTCCAAAGCACTGAAGACATTATAGAACAGAGATTGTCAACTTTAGAGCAATTAATATGTTGAACAAGGTATGTATTTGTTGAGGAGGTCTTCCCAGTGCATTTGTGTTTTAGACTATTTCACAGCATCCTTAGCTTCTACTCACTGGATGTCAGTATCACCCTACTAAGTGTGGCTATCAATAATGTGTCCAGCTATTCGCAAACAAAAGTTTCTTGGGTGAAAAAGTTACTCTTTGTTAAGAATAACTGCCTTATGCTAAGGAGTATAATTTTTTTTTCTGTCAAGGGATTTTCAAAAGGCTTTGAAAGAGTCTAAGGATTAGCATGATGTATTGTGATTTACATTTTATAAAGATCACTTTGATAATGAGGTTGGGGAAGCTGTCCACATAAACATTGGATCCTTCCAGTCTGGTAATAAGATTTGATGATTTACTATGAATCAGGTTCCATATCCTCAATTAATAAGGGAGATGTCAAGGAAGTTACCTTGAAGTTAATAGCAGCATGGAGATAAAGTACAAAGCACTGTGGCAGTTTCCAGGAGACTTACAGAAAGAAATAAGAGGATTTTCAACAGAAAGCAAGAGGAGCAATTTTCCAGAAGCAGCTGTGGGGAAGTTGAAAAATATTGCCCCTGCTCTTTATGGAGCTATGGATGTTTAAAAAAAGGTCTCCACTAGAGAAGGCTAAAGCATATTTTGGCAAAGGGGCAGATGCAGTTTGTTTATATCAAATCAGAATTACTGCCTATACAGTGAAAAAATAAGGAATTTGAAAAAAGGAGGGATACCAAAGAGGAATTTAGAGCAATTGAGAATATGAGTAGTCAGTTGAGGATTGCTTTTGTATCTTCATAGAAACACAAATATCTTGTTCTCCTAGAAGAACACTTCCTGGCTTTCATTACCTTTAGGAAAGTGAAAACTCTTTGACATGGCTAATAGGGATTCAGGATGTTTAACCCACCTTATTGCTCCAGCATCCATCACTCATTCTTTTGGTAGGAGGGAACCATTGCACTTTCTCAGGATCTTTTATCTATTCCTTTCTTTATTAAAAGAGCTATTTAGGAAGGAGGGAAGCAAAAAGTGAGAATGGTGTGTTAACATCTACTTGGTTTCTATTGTAAAATAACAAGTTCAGGGAAAACTTCAAAGTCAAGTGATAATTTAAGTAAAGATATAGCAATCTATCCCTCAGAAAAGCATTGTTCCAATGTTGTTGAAAACAAGATTGTGTTGAAGATGGGGTGTCCACTGGTATTAAACCATATCGTTCTGTAGAGATAAAATAGAACCTGTAGGGACAGAGTTGATAGAAGGAACTAGAGCTTAGGATTAAAAATGGAACTCACACCACATTATTCAGGATCAACAGAAACTCAGATTAGCATCTGTTCTTTCAATGTCTTTTATTACACTTGGAAATTACCTAGTTATTGCATTTTGAGATATTCTTATCCTTGATGTTGTGGTTTTGTGTTTGATTCCTCAACTAAAGCATGGCCCAGTTAGGGCTCAATCTCTTTACCTGACTATTCTTTAATTAAGCCAAATCTTTACTAATTTTTCAATTGGCTAATGGTGTTTAAGGTAACAGAAATGCCTATAATCAACTATAATGAAATATTTAAAACCACAAATAATAGAGTATTGTAATTTAAAAATTCGCAGGATACCTCAACTTTTCATGAAAACCGAATGGAACTTATTATAATTCCCTTTCAAGGATGAAGACACTGAAAATAAGAAAAAGTAAATGGATGCTTTATGGTAATATCTAGAGTATTACATGGCCCCCAAATTAGGCCAGATCATCACTTTAAAATATACATTCATATCTGTTACATCCAACAGCCCATCAATGATGACAATAGGTTGCTTTCAAAAACTTACAGTGAAATTTCATATGGTATTGCATTCTCTTTTTAATATATTTTCTCTCAAGGACTCTAGTTTGCCTGGGATATTTCCAGAGAATGAGGCAGATAAAAGTTAAAGATGAGAATTTAAAAAAAAAAAAAAACCTTTGCTTTGTAAGAGTGAGTGTACTTGAATATGACTTTGAGAATATGTAATACAATCATAAACTTTTTCGGAACTCATTCATTAACTGAGAATTTTATGCACACACATACAATTTTTCTTTATTTTACTTACTAGGTTGTTTTTTGGCAATTCTATTGGGGATGAATATTGACAATCTATCATAATTCTCACCTGAAAAATATTTTTGTTATTATTTTTGATTTGATTGCCTCTAGACTTAACATTTCCTCTCTGAATATTTGTTCCTTTATTTTATTAAGAATTGATGGCATTTTTCCAAGTTATTTGAGATCACTCTTTTTAACTCTTAAAAATAATCAATATGGCATTTGTTCCTCTCCAGTCTTACTTGGTTCTGCAGATCCCAAGTTTTTCAAAAATATTTTTAAGTGACTTACTAAGTAGGCTAGCTAATACTTTTAAAAACATAGAACATCATCCATCCATCACATATATTTGCTATGCATGACACCCTTCATGCAAACATTTCAGAATGCTTTCCTGTTATTACTATTTAAGAAAATATACAATTAAATGACAAGTTGCAATCAATAAGTCTAGACTTGTTGTAAACTTAGCCAACTTTTTTATATCATGAAATATAAAAGGGGAACAATAACAAAAAGTAAGGCTAAGCACATGATTATCATCCAAAACCACAGAAGCTTAAGATTTAGATCTATCAAAAGTTTGCTTTGTGTCTTGATTTTTAAAGATTGATTTATTTATTTGAAATTCAGAGTTAGAGAGAGACAGAGAGAGAGAGAGAGAAAGAGAGAGAGAGAGAGATGGAGGAAGTGAGACACACACACACACATGAGACAGAGAGAGAGAGAGAATCTTTCATCTGCTGGTTCACTCCCTAAAGGGCCACAATGGCCATGACTGGACCAGGAAGAAGTCAGCAGCTACAAAGTTCTTCCAGGTCTCCCATATAGGTGGCAGGTTTACAAACTCTTGGGCCATTTTCTGTTGCTTTTTCCCCCAGGACATTAGCAGGGAGCAAGTTTGGAAGTGGAGCAGCTGGGAAATGAACTGTCGTCCATATGGGATGCCAGCATCACAGGCGGCAGCTTTATCTGCTATGCCACAATGCTAACCCCTGATTTTCACTTATTAAAATCATAACTGAAAATTCATATGAGAGATATTGCTTTCTTTCTTGGATGTTCTATTAGTTATAATAAAAATTATTGGGCCGGCGCCACGGCTCACTAGGCTAATCCTCCGCCTTGTGGCGCCGGCACACCGGGTTCTAGTTCCGGTCAGGGCGCCGGATTCTGTCCCGGTTGCCCCTCTTCCAGGCCAGCTCTCTGCTGTGGCCCGGGAGCGCAGTGGAGGATGGCCTAAGTGCTTGGGCCCTGCACCCCATGGGAGACCAGGATAAGTACCTGGCTCCTGCTTTCAGATCAGTGCGGTGCGCCGGCCGCAGCATGCCAGCTGCAGTGGCCATTGGAGGGTGAACCAACGGCAAAGGAAGACCTTTCTCTCTGTCTTTCTCTCTTACTGTCCACTTTGCCTGTCAAAAAATAAAAATAAAAAAAAAAGAATTAAAAAATTATCTCATGTCTTCTCAATAGAGTATTAACAATCAAAAACCTATAGAGCATATAGATTCTGCCTCTTCCATCGTATTCAAATCCTAAAGAGGTTTGCATCTTTTGAAGGGGAAAAGTTAATTTTTATCTGCCAGACATTCTTTTGAGACTCTATTGGAGATTATCGATGATCCTTCCATGTATAATCATAAGATTATTTTAGCTTTAAAACCTTATAAATTAAAGCTTTCAGATAACCAGAGAAAGTATCAAATACAGTCAGTCACAACTTCAAGCTGATGTATTGTTACCCACATCATTAATGGGGTAGAAAAGAAGGAATTCTAGAGTAGAGCCATATGGATTTTTTTCTACTTCAAATTGATTTACTATTCTTTCTTACCTGTCAGTAGTGAACAGATCCAAAATAAAGCATTACTTGCTGAAAGAATCACATAAGACACTTAACTTTTCATATGTTATCCTTTCATGAAAGCTAATAATGCCAACCTCTTTTGTTCCTTTAAAATATACATTTAAAAGATGATTTATTATATGTAGTAGATCAGGCATCAAAAGAACAACAACTTAAAATCAATTTGTTATTGACCTTAAATGCAAGTGGACTACATACACAAGGAAAGCACCTGAAAAACTGTATTTTGACATGGGATCTAATTTAGGGCTGCACAAATGTTGAATAATCAATTATTTCATAACAGTATATGTAGTATACTCTGTAAGAAAATACAGCAAAGTTTTTAATTATGTGTTCTAAAGTCCTCTTTCCTCCTGAAGTGTTTCTGTCTTTTCTCTTTCAATTTTTTTTTAAATTTTTAAATTACTTATGGTGAACCCATCCCAATCCTTAAAGATGATCGTCACATTGGCAGCATTTATTACTTACTAATGTAGCCAGTTTTCCCTCCTATACAATCTCATGACACTCTTTCTTTACTCTCCAGTAACTCACCAAAGGTGTGAAATGAAATTTTATGCTATTTTTTGAAATGATATCTCCAACTTATAAGATCAATCATAAATCTTTTGTTCTCCTTTCTAAAACTGCAAACTAGAATGATGATGTGTTCAAAATAGCCTATCCATAAATATTCACGACCTGATATCTTACACTTGACCATCCAAATTAATTCCAGAATCTCCTCAGAAATATTATATATCTCAGAGAATCAAAATTTTACTGTGTTTTTCAATGTTGTGTTCATGTTATTTATTTTGTTTTAAAGAATTCCTTGAGTTGTTTGCAGTGGGTTGGAAAGCCTACATCCCTCAACAGTGCTGAGGATGGGGTCCTGCTCCTGCTTTCAATATACTTTCCTGCTGATGCACCTCAAAGAAAGGTAGCAGATGAGATCAAGATGGACTTTCTTGTTCTCGCGGGCATTTGAGGAATAAACCAGAGGATGAATGTTCTCTCTCGCTTAATTACAGGGATATGTTCTGACAAATACATCATCAGGTGATTTTGTTTGAACATAACAGAGTTTAGTTACACAAACCTTGATGGTACAGTCTATCATGAATCTAGATTATATGATGTAACCATTTTTCCTGGGCTACACTAACAACATGTTATATACTTAATACTGTAGGCATGTACAGCATGTTATATACTTAATACTGTAGGCAACTGGAACACAATGGCAAGTATTTGTGTATCTAAACGTAGAAAACATGAAATTATACCTTAATATGGTACTGAACATGAATGGAGCTTGGAAGACTGGACATTACTCTGCATGCTTCAGTGAGCGGTGAATGATTGTGAGGGGCTGAGACATTACTGTACCCTACTCTAGACTTAATCTACAGTATACGATGTTATTCTACAGGGTTGGGGTCATCAATATTATTATCTTCTACCTCCACATATTGTTATATTGGACAGAAGTAACAACACACATGACACTGGTATTTCCCACGAAAGCAGTGCCTTCAGGAATATCTCCTATAGTACACACCTGAAGCTGTTTTTACAAGTACTTTTTTTCTTATAAGAGGAAGCAAAATCTAAAATAATAAGAAGTATATTATAGTAAACACATAATCCAGGAACATAAGAATTATTATAATTATTTATATTATATACTGATTTTATGAACTATATACTTCTTGATGACTGGCTGTGCAGTGGCTTTGTTTAAACTAGCATCAACAGAAACACATGAGTAGTGCATTGCCCTATGATGTTATGTGAGCTATGATTATCACTAGGAAGCAGGAATTTTACAGCTTCATTAGAATCTTATGAGACTATCACCATATATGAAGCACATAACCATATTTTCACGAAAGGCATTAGAAAATCAAAACTAAATAATCTTTTCTTATGCATGACATTGACTTAATAACTTTCTGATATGATAAAAACAAGTTATGATGTCGTTTGAACATATTTTGACTTATGCAATTGAGCTTCCATTGCTGTAGTATGTTTTCCCTATTTTAAAATGATGCATCTGGCTGAAAGTATTTCTAAGTTCACATCCACAGATAAGGGTCTATGATCACTTTCTTTTTTTCTCCCTTTTTCCATTATAACATGATCTATTTTTATCAGCATTTATTTCAGGTCATTGGATAATAATTTATCTGCATAATTCCAAAGATATATAACTACTACTTAAGAAATACAAATATGGCTTGACACGTATAATTTGGTAATGCAGTTAAATATTATGGATTTCATCTTACCACCATTTTATTTCCAGAACTCCATTACTTGGTGACAGGTTTTGCTTTATTACTTGATTATATGCTTTCTATCAGAAAACTGGACTAATTATTTTTGAAATAGTACTATTGAAGGGATAAAACTATAATCAAAACCTATTCTTTTTCAAAAAATAGTGCATAGCTCATAATTCTGAAAATATAAAGTTGAATTTTATTTTTCTATAAGTTAATTCCTTAATATGCATTTGCTTATTCCTCTGAAATTCCTAACAATGGAAATGAGGAGTCACTGAAGTTGAAAACCAACTAAAGGGTAAGAGTACATGTAACATTATGTTTTGAATTAACTTTATATAATAGGGCATTGTGACATTTGTATAAAAGTTCAAAGAGAAACGCAAGCTGTGACTTCATTGAAAATTTATTTTTAATACTGTAGGATAGTTCAGCTGAGAATTCAGACCTGGAATTCAAAGGGCAGAACAAGACCTATTAAGTAATTCATTCCAGTCTACAAAACCAAAGGGAAAGTGTATGATGATCTAATCACTCATTTTCTGAAAGCTGAGATACAAGAATCAACTTAAGGATGGTTAGGATATTAGTAGCAAGTATAAAGATTCAGTGGCTGCCTGAAGTTGACAGCAATTGTCTGGCATCAGCTATGAAACCCAGCTTGCTAAACAAAATTATGCTTACATGGCAGAAATCATACCAACACCAATGAAACTGAAACCTACAATTCAATTTTTTTTTGCATTAAGGTAATATAACACAAATAACTCTGTGATACATTATTTTCCTGCCATTAACTTCCACCCATAAGTTGATTCGAGTTGATGATGAACTCCATTATATCATCGCCTTTCCAGCAGGAAAAAAAAAAAAAAAAGAAGAAGAGAAAACTTCCTCAAGTTAATGTATATCCAATGCTTAATTTTATTTGTGCACATGAAGGCATACAGTGCTGAAAAAATGGTTCCATTTTTAAAAGTAGTTAAAAACCCAAGAAACACAGTTTTATAAATGGGAGACAAAAATGGAGAAAGTATCTTAAATCATGGACTCTAAAATACAGAAAACAATTGCATATTTTAGAAAGTCATTATGAGGGCCAGTGCTGTGGCATAATAGGTTCAGCCTCTGCCTGCAGCATGGGCATCCTATATGGGTAGTTTGAGTACTAACTGCTCCAGTTCTAGTCCAGCTCTCTGCTAATGGCCTGGGAAAGCAATGGAAGCTGGCCCAAGTGCTTGGGCCCCTGCTTCCATGTGGGATACCTGCAAAAATCTCCTGGCTCCAAGTTTCAGATTGGCCCAGCTCCAGCAATTGTGGCCATTTGGGGAGTGAACCAGCTGATGGAAGACTCTTTCTTTGTCTGTAATTCTGCCTCTCAAATAAAAAAATTTTAAAAAGAAAAGTAAATCATTCTGAAAGGGAAATACTGAAAACCTGATTCATATTTTATCAATTGTTTCTATTGTAAGTATAAAATAATTTGAGGATATTATCTTATTTTCTATTTAAATTTTCTAACTATTCCATGGTAATTAATAAACTATGGGAATACAACAAAGCTACTAAAAGAAGAGTCTAATTTTCTTAAACTTGATATTGGTTAATACTCATTTTATATCCCCATAATGCCCTATAATATATATAATATATGTATATTTACTAATGTACATATATGCATGTATTTATGAAATTAAAGGACGAATAAAAAGACATAGGTCTAAAGCCTGTATAATGTTCAACATTATATATGGAAAAACAATAAGCAATTTCAATAGTCAATCTTATAAATTCACTTCTGTCAGAATCAGTAAAATAATGTGTAAGTATATTTTTTTACACATTAGCCTCACAAAAATATATTAACCATTTTTTACATTTGCTGTGTATTATTATGATTTCAAATATATGCAACACATTTGTGGACAGGAATTAATAACATGTCTTTTTTGATAAAAGTATTAGCATTGTTATGTTGAATTTATAATGTTCCCCAAATAAATTCCATTCAATTTCTTTTTTTACAGTAAAATTTATATTTGCATTATACCACTCTCAGTAATTTCAAACATATTAATCTTTATTATAATTTCATTACTTAAACTTACATAATTTCAATATACTTTAACATAAGTAAGCATTAAGAAATGCAGACTTCACTTGCACCCAAGAAAAGAATTCAAAGCTCACATAAACAGATTTCCAATAAGTTTTGCTAAATATAAATTTAGATTGAAGCTAGCAAAGAAATATTTCTCCTATCATATTCTCTAAATTATTCATAAAATGTATTTTAAAGATTTTTTTGGAAAATATAAACTGAAATTAATTTTCACCTACCACCATAACAAAATAAATTTCAGATACATTGTAATATAATTTTAAAAAGTACGGTAAATGCAAAATATACTTATAATGTTGGAATGTTAAAGGCCTTCTTAGCATGATGCCATACCAAAAAAAAAAATGATTTTCTAGTGGCAAAATGCAATTTTATGAAATTAGCAAAATTTGGAATATAACTTTACCTATAACTTCTAATCATTTTTCATCTAGAAAAATAATTACATATCCTGACAAATACATACTATGAAAATGTTAAACGCAGTATTATTTACAATACAGAAATTAAGAAGACAATTTAGTGGCCATTATAGATTATATTATTTATCATTTGTCCACACAATGTTTTGTAATAAATTATAATAAATAATCATAATAATGATTCTTTTAAGATTTGTTTATTTATTTGAAAGTCAGAATTACAGAGAGAAAGGGAGAGACAGACAGAGAGAGATATTCCATCTGCTGATTCACTTCCCAACTGGCTGGGCTAGGCTGAAAACAGAAACTAGGAGCTTCATCCAGGTCTCCCATGTAAGTGCAGGGGTCAAAGGAGTTGCACCATCTTCTATTGCTTTCCCAGGCACATTAGCAGGGAGCTGGATTGGAAGTGGAGCAGCTTGAACTGGAACCAGCATCCATATCGCTGCAGATGATGGCTTAACTCACTGAGCCACAGCACTGTCCCAATAATGATTTATTAGAAAACATTATGTGGACACATATAGAGATAAGTTATTAAGTAATATGTAGGTCAGTATAAAAAATAGTATCCAATTTTACGTTAATAAAAATATAGTGCATGCATAGATGTAGGGTGAGCTTTATGATCAGTAAGTAAACTGAAAGTAAATATTTATAAAAATTAAGAGTGGGAATGGCAGAGGGAGGAACAAGAAAGAAGGGAAGGTAGGGTGGATATCACTATGTTCCTAAATTTGTACATATGAAATACAGGAAACTTATATAGCATATAAAACTTATAAATAAAAAATAGGTCATAAAAATAGTCTGAAAATATATAGTCTGCAAAAATAGTAACTGTGTATACTTTTGAAATAAGGCTTTCCGTTTTTTAATAGTAATTTGTACTCAGAAGTATACTGATTTCAGATTTCAGAAGCAAGCTCTTCATTCAGGATTAGGAAAAAAATATGATTAAACATATTTTTTGTTTTCCTATAAAGAACAAATACAATTTAATTATCAAATTATTTTTATTATTTAAATTCATTACCCTACTAATGATATATTATATACTTGAGTTTAAAACGCTGTCATAATCATATTTAGAATACTATTATAGAAAATATCATCGTGGTTCCTTACAAAGTTAAAGAAAGAATTCTACTCCTATTATATACCTAATATAAGAGAAAACAGATTTTGACAAATACTTACAAACCAAGACTCACAAGAGGTTTATTCCCAATAGCCAAATTGTATAAACAACTCAAATGTCCCATATCAGATGAACTGATGAATGAAATATGATATATACATACAGTATATTACTCAGCTTCAAAAATGGATGAACTAGTGATTAGTTCTACAATACAAATGAAACTAGAAAGCACTACACTAAATGGAATAAGACAGATATTGTATTATTCCACCTCTGTAAGGTTCCACCAATAGGCAAATTCATAGACAGAAAGTAGAATCATGATTACCAGGGTTTGGGGGAAGGTGATAATGGAGAGTTGTTTAGTGGGTACAAAGTTTCAATTGGGATGATGCACAAATTCTGAAAACAGGTGGTAGCAATTTTTGCACAACATTATGAATATACTTAAGTACTCCTGACTTGTATATTTAAAAATAGTCACATGACTAATTTCATGTTTAATGTATTTTGCTACAGACAAAATTACAACATTATGTGTTATTTTATTAATTTTCTTCTAAAACAAGATATTAAATTTCATGCAGTTTAGTATCTAAAAGATAGTATTTCATTTGCTACTTAAAATTAATTTACTGATTCAGTTGGAAATTAACAATGTAAGTTTAAAAATATGCTGGCTACCTTTATTACTGGTTGGATGAATGATCTTGCAGTGTTTTACCTGAGGCAATGATGTGGACTATGCACCTTTAACATTTGTTTAGTCTACAATAAATGTTGTGCAAATCAATCTTTTTGATATGGTATTATGAACAGTAAAGCTTTTATTTTTAATGAATTTCCTTGCCAATTTGGCCAGAATCCAAGTGAAATTTAGTTCTAAGTTAGTAATGTGAGTGGAAAATTTAAAAAAAAAAAGTCAACTTGTCTTTGTACCACACATATTTTAATTCATATGTTGATAGAATTTTCATTACTCCATCTTTGGTAATCTAATGTGATAGAATTTTACTAAATATAAACTGCCTTCACTGCAAAAGACCTGTGGTTTCATTGTAAAAATTTTTCTTCTTCTGTTATATGTTGTACTTTTACAAATGCATAGTATGTTTGAAAGTTAACCTGGTTAACTAAGAAATCTCCTGATTTCTGGTGGTGTTAAGTGATTTCATTGTCCCTTTAAAGTTTGGTTTATTGACAAATACATTTGTATTTATATATTTTAATAAATATTTACAGCTATCTTTGATACCACCTTCACACAATTTATATTTGAAACATCATGACAAATATTTACCTTAACTATGGATTGCTGTTTACAATGCAAGTAATAATTTTGTAATATCTCACACCAAAGGTGCAAAAGGAGGACATAATTATAGTACACTTAGATATATGTGCTTTTGGCTGGACTGAAGTCAAATTGTTCATCAGTTAAAATATATGTGCAAGAGTTAACAATGCGGATGATTTCTGAGAATGTAATTGTAACAAACCCTTAAAATTAACCCTTTATATCACTATCACAGACTTGGATGAAAACAGAAAAGACAGATACACTGATACAACCTGATGTGCATTGTAGACTAAGCTATAGAAATATACTGCCTCAAAGGGCTGGAAAACAAAATTGTCCACTGAATGTTACAAAGTTTGTAAAATATCATTTATCCTATGCCAGAATAACATCCATTTCTTTGTTCTCATAAAATTAGGAAATAAAAACCAGATTTTTTTGCTTCTAAAATATCACAGTTACAGACTGCATTTCAGTAGATGAAATAATGGATTTCACTAAGAATACATAGGAAGATATTGTCTAAAATTTAGGTCTACTGCAATAACTTTTTATGAAAGATTCATTAGTTATTTGAGAGGCAGAGTTACAGAGAGAAGGAGAGACAGAGAGAGAGGTCTGGCATCTGCTGGTTCACTCCACAAATAGCCGCAATGACCAGAGTTGAGCTGATCCGTAGCCAGGAGCCAGGAGCTTCTATCCTGTCCCCATTATGGGTGCAAGGACCCAAGTACTTGGACCATCTTCTACTGCTTTTCCAGGCCATACCAGAGAAGTGGAGATACCATGCCCATTTGGGATGTTGGCAGAGGCTAGAACTGTCTTGGAGGAGGAGAGAGACCCAACTCAAGATAAAACTGCTTGACACAGAATTCAAATACAGCAAGGCAGTAAAATTGTACCAAAGGTACAAAGAAAGTCAGATTATACAAGAAACATCCATGAGAGCCAGATTTTTGAAACATATTTTACAAGTTGTAAATAATTGACGATACATTACATAGATGTAAGCTTTTTAATAGACGGCTTTGATTTAATAAATATAAATTTTGCAAGTACAACTTTTGGATTACAGCTGTTCTTCTACCCATACCTGCCCTCACACCCCAAACCATCCCACCTCCTACTCCCTCTCCCATTCCATTCTTCATTTAGATTCATTTTTAATTATCTTTATATACAGAAGATCAACTCTATACTAAGTAACGATTTCAACAGTTTGCACTCACACAGTATACAAAGTACAAGGTACTATTTGAAGACTAGTTTTACCGTTAATTCTCATAGTACAATACATTAAGGTCAGAGGTCCTACATAAAGAGCAAGTGCACAGTGAATTCTGTGGATTTAACAATTGACACTCTTATTTATGACATCAGTAATCACCCGAGGCTCTTGTCATGAGCTGCCAAGGCTATGGAAGCCTCTTGAGTTCACAAACTCCAATATTATTTAGACAAGGCCATAGTCAAAGTGGAAGTTCTCTCCTCCCTTCAGAGAAAGGTACCTCCTTCTTTGATGGTCCCTTCTTTCCACCAGGATCTCACTCACAGAGATCTTTCATTTAGGTCATTTTTTGCCATGATGTCTTGGCTTTCCATTCCTGAAATGCTCTCATGAGCTTTTTAGCCAAATCTGAATGCCTTAAGGGCTGATTCTGAGGCCAGAGTGCTGTTTAGGGCATTTGTGATTCTATGAGTCTGCTGTGTGTCCTACTTCCCATGTTGGATAGTTCTCTCCTTTTTAATTATATCAATTATTATAAACATCTGAGAATAATTCCGTGTTAAATAAAGAGTTTAACCAATGGTATGATGTAGAAAATACTAAAAAAATAAAATAGTAAGCTGTTCCTCATCCATAAGGACAAGGGCTGATCAAGTCATTGATTCTCATAGTGTCAGTTTCAAGAAGTAAGCTCTTAAAGAATTTAACTGGGGAGACTACAGTTGCTTCACTCAAAACCTAAGTTGAAAATTTTTTAAGTCCAGAAGAATCCATCTCCTTTCAAGAAATGCAACTAAAAACTCTATGCTTAAATTCATGCAACTTATTTTAAACAAAAATATGTTAATGGAATAAGTCCATTCTAAATAAATAAATGCATGAAAAAACTAAAAAAACTCAATAGGAATAAAAGTCCAGTAAAGAAGTAGGCAAAGATCTCTACAGACAGTCCTCAAAAGAAGAAATACATATGGCCAACATGTATATGAAAAGATGTTCAAGATGAGTAGCCATCTTGGATATGCAAATCAAAACCACAATGAGAGATCACCTCACCCCTGTCAGAACTGCTATTATCAGAAACACAGAGAGTAACAAGTACTGGTGAGATATGTAGAAAGGGGAACTCTCACACACTATTGCTGAGAATATAAACCAGTGTAGCCACTGTGAAAAACAGTATTTCCATAGATTTCTTAAAAGAACTAGAAATAAATTTGCCATGCAATCTAGCAATCACAATACTGGGTATATACCTAAAATACATGAATGCATTTTATCAAAGAGATATTTTAACCACCAAAGTCATAGCAGCACTGTTCACAATAGCCTAAATATGGATATTGTCCATCAGATGCATAGATAAAGAAAATACTATGTTTATATACAATGTAATATTGTTCAGACATAAAAAGCAATAAAAAGTGTTTCCAAATGGAGGACCTCATGTTGAGTGGAATAAACCGGACACAGAAAGACAAATACTGCATTTCTCTCTTACATATGGGAGCTAAAATTTAAAACAAATCAATAAAAACAAAAACAAACACAAGAGAAGGAAATACCTATGTATATCAGTTTTGCAGCAAGTAAAGTGCTTTGTCAGACTTTGTTTTAAGATTTTGTCAAATGAATTGCCAAGAATGATATACTACTGTAGCTTTAAAGATCTGTGAATATGTAAAATTTATTGCATTTGAGTGAAATAGACTTGTTTTTATCTTGTTTTTATATTCCTACTTACCATATGAAGTTTTAAAATTTTATTTGTTAAACTCTTTAGTTAGTGGAGCAATAAGTGCTTCCTTGTAATGTAAATTGTAAATATGTTATTGCAAGAATAAAAAGTATATACTACTATAATTTTAATGATCTGTGACTTTTAAAATCTATATTGCATGAATGAAATGGAACACATTTACATTTGTTTATATTCATTGCCTACATTTCTGCTGAACTTTGGTGTTTTGATCTTTTATTTGTGGAACTCTTTATTTAGTGGTGCATTAAGCCTTTGACTATCATGTACATTAAAAATGTTATCTCAAAAACTCATCAAACGGTGTACCTAAAATGTATTTAATATCTCATTGTCAACTATACTTCAATAAACCTGAAAACATTAAAAGAAAGATGAACTGAAAAGGAACTAAAATAAATTATACAAAAGAATTGATAAATCAGATGGAGTGAAGCTCAAAAATAATATGAATCAATAAGGGTAGGGCGTTCAAAGGACAAATGTACAACCAAATGAAAGTAACACTAGTATGCAAATAATAAATTGGAAGAACTACAAAAGTATGAAGTCCATGGAAAACATCATAAAGCAAATAGTATACAGAAAGAACAATGATTTAAAAAACTAGGGGCTGAAACTGGCCAAGTAGTTATGACCTTAGTTAAGACGCTCCTACCTGGGGCTGACATTGTGGCACAGTGGGTTAAGCTCCTGCGTGCAAAGCAGTTATTTCATATGGGCACTTATTGGAGTGCTACACTTCTGATCCGGCTCCCTGCTAATGTGTCTGGGAAAGCAGCAGGAGATGTCTCAATTCCTTGGGTCCTTCCACTCACATGGGAGACAGGATGGTGTCTCGGATCCTGGCTTCCACCTACCCCAGTCCCAGCCATTGAAGTCATTTAGGAAGTGAACCAACCGATGGAAGATCTCTGTTTCTGTGTTTCTTACTCTATTTATACCTCTGCTGTTCAAATAAATAAATAAATACAAATCTTAAAAAAATAAAAGATGTCCATACCTGACACTGGAATGCCTGGGTTCAATACTTGGTTCTGGCTCCTGACTCTGCCCATTATGCTGTTGGCTCAAACAATTGAATTACTGCCACCCATGAGGAAGACTTAGACTGAGTTCCCAGATTCCAGCTCTGGCCTAACAAAACTCCAGTTAATGTGCACATCTGGGGAAAGAAGAGAAACCCTCTCTGTTTACCGGTCTTTCTCTCAGGCAATGCCCACATAGGTGTCAGACACTCAGTGCAGGTACTGAACCTCCTCAATGTTTAGATTTCTGTATGTCCACACCACATTTGATCTGCTCTATTTCACAGAACCTAACTCATAATGGACTACTGAATTTTCATGATCTCTTTACAGGAGTAGAGTCTGTCTCTATCAGGTTAAGTGACTAATCATAAGGCGATGCCTTAGAAATGGCTCTCAGGCAGATGGTATGACTTCATTCTCATCTATAAGATTTTGAGATTAAAATCCCCTATTGAGCTTTGCCATAAGCCTTGCATATCATATGAACCAATCCATCTTAATTATTCTTAACCACAACAGAGTATGTGTCTTAGAATTCCTCTTTTTTTTCAACTGTTTATCCTTTTTTACAAATATTTATTTATTTCACAAGCAGAGTGACAGAGAAAGAGAGATGAAAAGGGAGGGATCTTACATCTTCTGGTTCACACTCCAAATGGCTGCAATGGCCAGGGCTGTCCAAGTTGAAGCCAGGAGCCTGGAATTCCATCCTGGTCTTTCACATTGATGGCAGCAGACCAAGCACTAGGACCATATTCTGTTTCATTCCTAGGCACAATTAGCAGGAACTGGATTGGATGATGAGCAGCTGGAACTCAAATGGGGCTCTGATATGAAATTCCAGTGTCCCAAATATTGTCTTAACCCACTGCGCCAAAATGCCAGCTCTAAAAAATTAGCTCTTAATGAGCATTGAGGCCATTTTCAGTTATTTAATTTTAAAGTCAATCTAGCAATGAAGCTCACTGCATATGTGTTTCAGAACATGTTTAGCTTCTTCTAAGGAACATGCACCTAGAAATAATGAACCAAATAAATTGTATTAATTACAAAACTTGTTGGAACCTGCAAATCTACTCTCTTAAAAAAACTTTGACATTTACATTAGCCATTGAGGTGTATGGACGCAATGTGCAAATGTTTTTCCACACTAACTTTATCATCAGACATTTCAATATTTTTTACTTTGTGAAGCTGTGTGATAAAAGATGTTTCTTTTTGATGCATTCATATTATATTTCTAAATTTCTGGAAATAATTATCATCATTTTATCTTTTATTGAGTAAATTCTTAAAATGGTCCCATTATGAAAAGGAAGAGCATGCACCGAGTTGCTTCAGTAATCTGGATAACGGAACTTGGGAGTCCTTAAAAATAGACCTTAATGGTGTAAATAATGATGTAAATAAATTAGAGCTGGGTGAAGAGCAGCTTGTTGATGCAAAATAATGCCCTATCTACTCAAGGTGTACTACCCTGGCAATGGCCCATAGAGTTGTTCATAATATATTCTTGTGTTGCCTTCTGGAGTTCAGTGAAAGAAATTGTATATAAACATTCAATGAAATTGCTGTGTCAGATCTGCCTTCCTAGAATGTTGCAGAAAGAATAAAATTATCAAAGTAATGTGCATGTTAGAATGGATCTATACAATACAAAAAAGTACCAGATGCTTTTGTCCTTTGGAAGAACCCAAGAGATATTTCTCTTACTGCAATGTTAAGAAATGTAACAGTGAAAGGACAATAGAATTGTCGATGAGCTTACTTATAAGTTGCACTCTGTAGGGCATATCACAGAGTAGGACATACTGGTACAAATGTGGGTTTTCTAGTAATGTCACAATAGAATTCTGGCAGAATCAGGGTGATAGCACTTTAATTTTGATAGCAAAGTGAAGATGATTACCACAATGGCATTAATGGGCAAGGAGAAGGACAGGGTGGAGGCGAATGAACTTGCAAGAATATATGACGATGGCTACTGGAGCATGAACTTCACAGACAGATTGGTGCCTGGAAAGGGTACTGCTTTATACTACTAATAAAAATACATCAAAAATAGATTATCAGATGTCCAATGTCTAATTTTTAATTGTCAACTTGTTTCCTCCTGTTTTAGTGTTATATTGTCATTATTTTTTATCAATCACCCTGGTTTTGTATCAATATATTCTCTTGTTAGT
Source organism: Oryctolagus cuniculus (assembly GCF_051225735.1). Classification (NCBI taxonomy): domain Eukaryota; kingdom Metazoa; phylum Chordata; class Mammalia; order Lagomorpha; family Leporidae; genus Oryctolagus; species Oryctolagus cuniculus. The sequence goes on from NC_142875.1 coordinate 41,994,201, forward strand.
CATGACCTCAGTAGGAAGAATTCACTGAACTTCTTTTTTTTTTTTTATTTAGTAAATATAATTCTCCAAAGTACAGTTTATGGATTACAATGGTTTCTCCCCCCCATAATTTCCCTCCCACTTGCACACCTCCCCTTTCCCGCTCCCTTTCCCCTTCCATTCACATCAAGATTCATTTTCAATTCTCTTTATATACAGAAGATCAATTCAGTATATATTAAGTAAATATTTCATCAGTTTGCACCCACATAGAAACACAAAGTGCAAAATACTGTTTCAGTACTAGTTATAGAATTACTTCACATTGGACAACACATTAAGGACAGATCCCACATGAGAAGTAAGTACACAGTGACTCCTGTTGTTGACTTAACAATTTGACACTGTTGTTTATGGCGTCAGTAATCTCCCTAGGCTCTAGTCATGAGTTGCCAAGGCTATGGAAGCCTTTTGAGTTCACCGACTCTGATCATATTTAGACAAAGTCATAGTCAAAGTGGAAGTTCTCTCCTCCCTTCAAAGAAAGGTACCTCCTTCTTTGATGGCCCCGTTCTTTCCACTGGGATCTCACTGGCAGAGATCTTTCAGTTAGGTCTTCTTTGTTTCTTTTTTCTTTTCCCGGAGTGTCTTGGCTTTCCATGCCTAAAATACTCTCATGGGCTCTTCAGCCAGATCCGAATGCCTTAAGGGCTGATTCTGAGGCCAGAGTGCTATTTAGGACATCTGTCATTCTATGAGTCTGCTGTGTATCCCGCTTCCCATGTTGGATGGTTCTCTCCCTTTTTGATTCTATCAGTTAATATTAGTAGACACTAGTCTTGTTTGTGTGATCCCTTTGAACTTTTTTTTTTTTTTTTTTTGACGGGCAGAGTGGGCAGTGAGAAAGAGAGACAGAGAGAAAGGTCTTCCTTTTGCCATTGGTTCACCCTCCAATGGCCGCTGCGGCCAGTGCGCTGCAGTTGGAACACTGCACTGATCCGATGGCAGGAGCCAGGTACTTATCCTGGTCTCCCATGGGGTGCAGGGCCCAAGTACTTGGGCCATCCTCCACTGCACTCCCTGGCCACAGCAGGGAGCTGGCCTGGAAGAGGGGCAACCGGGACAGAATCCGGCACCTCAGCCGGGACTAGAACCCGGTGTGCCAGCGCCACAAAGCGGAGGATTAGCCTAGTGAGCCACGGCGCCGGCCTTTTTTTTATTTTATTTTTCCCTTTGAACTTCTTAATGGTAGGGTTGTCCTTTCAAAAATATATTGCATTTGCCTTTATATACAGTAAGTCTTCTAGTCTCTCTCATGGAACATGTCATCTGGTGACTTCCCCAGCCATACATAAAGCTCATTTCAATATAATCATTTCTTTCAGCCTTTTAATTAATAACTTCCTCAATTGTCAACTAAATAAAAATGTTTTCATTCTCCTTGTGGTCTTTTACATTCTCTATGCTTTTAAAATTCATCTAGCACCATATTGGCATTATTTCCCTGGGTCCTTGATAGGGTGTTTACTTCTGCACATTGGAAGAGTGCATCCATTCTGATAAATTTTCCCTTACACATAATATTATGCTTCATTCCAGTCTCCTCAGGAACCAGCACCACAGTTGGTACCTGGGTTGTGGCAAAACTTGCTTCCACTGGTGCAAGCTAAACTTGTCTTCAGATTGTACTGTATGTAGTCCCTTTCTTTACTTGGCAGACCCAGCACCACCTCAGATGAATTCTGTTGTTATTTGATTCTAGTTATTGGCCTAGTGACAAGAAAAAGAAATGCAACTAAAATCCATGTCACTTAGTGCTTTACATGGGTGAGACATCAGTGTCATATTCAAGCAATGCATATACATTGCATTACAAAAAAATGTGGAGCACATCTAAAGGCTCAGGTAATTCCAGAAATGCTGCTTAAATTTAAGATTCAAGGGAATATCTACATGTCTTTATCCCATTATTCATGGTCCCACTTCTCCCTAACCAAGACCCGACTTGACATAGAGGTTTGTTTAAATTGAGACTATTTTTTTTTTCTGGAGTTCTTCAAGACCCAGTTTTAAGACCAGAGCATGAGTCTTAGCTTCTTCTTACCATGTCTACTAATTATGAGCATCCTTGCATCTTTTAATATGATATCAAGGATATCCTCTGGCTATCACATGTAGCTTTTTTTTTTTTTTTTTGCTAGTTAATAGCTTCCAACTTTCTGTTATCTTTTAACAATGAATTAATGGTGACAGCTATCCAGTTCCATTGTCTTCATAATTGCAATTCAGCCCTTGTATCAAAGGTCTGATACAGTCTCCTCACTAGAAAATTTCTCTCCACTAGTATACCATTCTAGTTCACCACCAGTGAAAGTTATGTAGTACATTTCCAATTTGTACCAGAGAGTGTCTATGCCCTTTCATAATTGAAGTCTTAAGTACCAGGTGCCTGGCAACTACACTTGCCTCCAAATTTACAGACTGACCTCTCTGGAAAAGGAATCTCCAAGTTAGACATTTATTTTAGCAAAGTTGAGAGTAGTATTAAGAGCCATCAAATTTTCCCTGAGGCAGGAGTGAGGAAGCTGGATATTGTATGATTTTTTTTTTTATCAATGAGTGTCAGTTGCCCAGAGAAGGGATGTATCACTGAGAAAAAAAAAAAATATCTCCAGCCAAAGGCAATTTCCACAGATGGATGACAGCTGAGAACTTTTAGATGATAACTTCCCCAACAACTGGACGGACATGTCTTCTGGTCTTGAAAAGGAATGTTAGTGGTACATCAGAGCTTACAATTACTGTGCACCAACAAGCTAGTTACTACTGTGGTTAAGTTAGATTAGTCATACTAGGAAATTCTGGGTTCAGTTTAGAAAACATGTTTCAGAATTATACTACCTAAAAGCAAGGTAGCTGCGTATTTACAGAGCACCTCCCAGTAGGTCTTGGTTGAAGACTATTCTAGCACATGCTAGATAGATGCTGGTAATGATAGTTCCCCGGCCCTTTCCTGTGTGTGTGTGTGTGTGTGCAGAATAGGGAAACTCAGCCGTCAGAGAACACTTCCAGTCACAACAGTCTACTATGCACACTACAGCTTTACAATAATATATTAAAATTAGTAAGGATCAGCACTGTAGCGAAACTGGTAATCTGTACAAATTGTAGGATATAAAATAAAATTCATTCAAACTTCTGATGTAATGTAGATGTTACTTTATGTAACGTCACAAGAAAAACATGAGAAATTATATTTTTATTCCTCTGAAATTACCTAGAAATTGATATCCTTTTGAATACAGATAAAAATGAATTGACATAACATAAACATATCACAAATATATTTTGCTTATAGTTGGATATATAATTGGAAAATATGTGTTGTTGACATATGGGGAGTTTCAAAGAGTTCATGGAAAATAGAATTCAGAGATAATACATATTTCTGTGAACACTTTCAAGCCCCTGTGTGTTTATGTGTACATATATTATACATTTATATCTGTAGCTATATCTGTATTCCAAAATATTTAATATATCCCCCATTTGTCATTGCAAAACTTTGAAATTTATTACATGCATATTAATTTATGCAATTATTCACTTATTTATTTGATTCTTCATCGATTCATTTATTTATTTGATTCTTCATCATGATTTCCCATAAGGATGACAATTATTCTAGCTGTTTTTTTCTTTCCAAGAGATCAGTTATGCCTCATCGATGAAGATCAAGGGAACACATTTCAAGGTATTAAAAATTAATTGGTATTGAGAAAAAAAATCAAAGATAATTCAAAATTTCCCATTTGAACACTTTTTATGACATTTCTTCCATTGGGAATCACTTGATTATCTCGAAAGATGTGTGATCAGTAACGGATTATTACAACAGTCAAATACAATTCATTTTCTGAATTACATTTTCCATTTTTCAAGCCTTAGCATTATTATATTTTATCACAATTTTCATTCAACAATATCCACAATTTTCTACATTTTGCACCTATCTTAGTAGAAACTACATGTTAAAACTGCCTACTGTATGGATTGATTGATCTGAAATGAAAGTGGAATTCTCTTTTGAAACAAAAGTTGTATTTTGCTTGAGGGAAAAATATGATCAATTATATGGTTCTAAAAATATGATCCTCTGTGTAGATACTGAAGATATTTTAGTCACAAGCTTAAACCTGGTACATAATAAACTAGTAAGCATCCAGCACCTTGATATCTGTAACAGGAGTTTTATTTTGTTTTGAAGGGTTATTTTCTCAGTTTATGTCAGAAATTGGATTTCACAAGAAACAAATGAGTGAAGAAGAGGCTTGAAACTGTGTGTAGAAATGGTGAGGAATGCCCTGTTTTGAGCAGGACATTGTTGTGCTAATTTAAAATCTATTTGTTAGATTGTTAAACTCTTTCTTTTATTTACACATCAATAAAAATCATAGTAACTCTCTCTATATAGCTATATATATAGTGTGTGTGTATATATATATATATAAGTCCAGCAATAGTGAATCAGAAAGCTAAGGAGAGAAGTGACTCCGGAAGAAGCTTTAAACTCACCATTCCTCAATATTATAGGTGACCAGTGGTGTGGGTATTAGCGGAATTGAAAGAAGGGGCATTAACCTCTTATGTTTACATTATTTGAACTATGCAATTTAGCTGTTAAAGAAAAAGGTGATTCCTTGGAGTAGAAAGAACTTTGTGAGACTGAAGTATCAGGCTCTCTGATTACATACGTGTAATATAAAACATTTTGACATATTTTGTTGATTCGGAATTTTAGAGTTTCAAGTCTGTTGAAAAACAAACAAAACAAGAAAAGTTTAATTGATAACCATAATTTCTTAAGATGACAATTAATTTGGATATAAATAAGAATAAATATATTTTTTTTCCCACAAGCATTGGTTTCAGTGAGAAAAGTTGTCATACCTACACAAACACAAAATGTAAATTAATGCATTATTATTATTGGCCATATGAGTCAACAATTAACAATTCTGCTTTCCTTTCTTTCTTTTTCTTTTTTTTTTTTTTTTTTTGACAGGCAGAATTAGACTGTGAGAGAGAGGGACAGAGAGAAAGGTCTCCTTCGGTTGGTTCACCCCCCAAATGGCTGCTATGGCCAACGTGCTGCTGTGCCGATCTGAAGGCAGGAGCCAGGTGCTTCTCCTGGTCTCCCATGGGGTGCAGGGCCCAAGCACTTGGGCCATCCTCCACTGCACTCCCTGGCCACAGCAGAGAGCTGGCCTGGAAGAGGAGCAACTGGACAGAATCTGGCGCCCCGACCGGGACTAGAAGCCGGCACCGCAGGCGGAGGATTAGCCAAGTGAGCCACAGCACCAGCCCATTGGCCCATTTCTGATTTCCTTTCTTGTCTTTTACCTAGACTATACTGATATTCTCCATCTAAAGTAAATCAGTTATGCACAGTACAACTGGGATAGTTTGTAAGTATCAAACTGCTTCTGTTTGTTATGTCCTAAACCATGTGTGACCAAACTACTTTATTGTTCCTCAAATGTGTAACTCATCTCTATTTTCTGAGAAACACTTCTTTGTAAGGTGTCTTCTCATTGTGATTTTTGCTCACTACAGACAGTAGTGTATTCCTGAAGGGAGTATCATCGACTTCTCACTTGGTAATGCCTTATGCACTTCCTTAGCTAACTATTTTTTCTGATAGTATTTGTTTTCTTTAAAGAATATATGATTCCTATGTTTGATAGAATTTTCTCTTTGGGAAGAATTTCAGAGTTGATCATATATCTTAAACATTCACACCACCAAAGAAGTTCAGATGATTGTTCTTCCAGCTAATTCAGCTTCTCAGTCTAGGTGCTCTATACTATAATCATTTTGCCCAAACTCTAATATATTTCCTTTTAAGTAGTGCAGTCTTTTCTTTCACATAAATTGATGAAATCTCTTATAAAAACTGATTTTGTGATATATCTGGACTATTTGTCTTACACAAGTCAAATAAATTTATATAAAGCACATCTCTGCTACTGGGATTCTGTCTTGTGATCCAAGAAATTTCCATTCAGATGTTTAATATTTGACAATGATTTTTTTTATATAGTTAAGATGTGAGTACCAAGTCTCACTGCTACAGGCAGGCAGTGTGATACTATTTAACTGATCAATAGCTTACTGGGATGCTGTCTTACTTAAGCTTTGTGAGCATTAGCATACAACTTTGGTTGGCTATAGAGTCATCATAACTCCAGAGCTGAAGCAGAATTTAATGTCCAAGTGAATAACTCATGAAATCAGGAGCCGTACTCTTACTGGTTTTCTTTTTAATCTGTCAAGTATTTAGATCAAGGTTTCAAGTATGTGTTTGTAATTAAGAATTTGTTTCTCCTTCCAAATCTTTCAGAACAAATTTCATATGAAAATATAAAATTAAATTTTGCAGATTACTATGGTCTCTCAATGAATTTATCATTGTGGAAAGGATTCTCTTTACCCCAGGAAATATTCTTTTCTTCTGGAATCTTTTTGATATTAACAGAGCAACAACTTTAATTTGTTTTATATTTGGATTAGTGTTAGCATGATATACCTTACACATCCTTTATGTTAACTATTTTCTGTTTCTATATATAAAATTTGTTAAAAAGTGATTTTCTTATCATCAGCATACCACAATATTAATATCATTTGCCCTAGCTTTTTTTTATATTTACACAATTTCTTCCTTTTATTTGGAGAGTTTAGAACATTTACACTTAGTGCAATCATTACTACTTACTACTGGATTTCAATTAACTCTCCTTTTTATTTTTCCACTTTATCATCAACTAATGTATTCCTACTATATTTTATAAATATAACAGTTGACACCAGAATAGACAGACACACACACACACACAAACACAGGCAACTTGTTCTAGAATAAACATGTTAAAAAGAGTGCGAAGCCAGCTTAGAATAATTATATACCAGGCAGCACTGATCATATTAAGTTATTGGATTTTATCCTAACAGAAACATTATAAAACAGTCACTGGAATTGAAATGTTGAACTGACAAGATTTGCATTTTAATCAGGCTCTTTCTTTTACATTTGAAGAAATTCTCATGGAAGTATCTACAATGTAGAAAAAATAATGAAGCTATAACATAGAAAATAACTGAATGATGAAATAAACCAATGAAAGAGGAAACAGGAAAAAATAGGGAAAATTGAATAAAATCAAATGTCAATTGTTTGCAAATGTCAACAACACTGACAAATCCTGTTAGACTGATGAAGATAAAAGAGAGAGAACACGCAAATGATCAATTCAAGGACTGAAAGAAAATGCACTACTGTTATTATATGAGACTATTATTACTTTAGATGAGGATATCACAATAAACTATAGCAAAATCACAGAATATTATCCCTCATAAATACAAATTCATAATAAAATATTGACCCATTCTAATAAAAATAAGCAAAAATCCTGGAAACTAAAATTTGTCTCAGCATCTCAAAGTCAGCTAACTTAGTGAACAACATAGGTAAGATAAAGGAGGGAGAGACACCTGATCATCCTGATAGCCAACACAAACATGCTTTTACAAGATCAAATATCCATTCCTAACAAAAACTCAATAAACTAAGAACAGTCGTGAACGTTCTTAATTCTGATAAATGTTTCCTATGAAAAAAAATAGGATATCATATTAAACACAGAAGGCAATAATTTACTCCTATGATCAGAAATACCCTATTAATCTACTTCCTTTAAGTGTTATATATATGATTAAAATACAAAAATAAATTCTGTCTCCAAACTTCAATCAAAATTAAAAGAAAAAGCGGGCCATAAACTAAGAGAAAACATTTGCAAATTGAATATTTGAGAAATTACATATATCCGAATATATCTCTATTTTATGATACCAGCAGAAGATCTTGATCACCATAGATTTATAACGAATTTTAAAACAAGTACGATAAGTTCTTTATATTTTTTAACTTTTATTTAATGAAGATAAATTTCCAAAGTACAGCTTATGGATTACAATGGCTTCCCCCACTCCATAACTTCCCTCCCACTCGCAACACTCCCCTTTCCTGCTCCCTTTCCCCTTCCATTGACATCAACATTCATTTTCAATTATCTTTATATACAGAAGATCAGCTTAGCATATATTAAGTAAAGTGCACAGTGCTCCTGTTGTTGACTTAACAATTTGACACTCTTGTTTATGGCATCAGTAATCTCCCTAGGCTCTAGTCATGAGTTGCCAAGGCTATGGAAGTCTTTTGAGTTCATTGACTCGGATGATATTTAGACAAGGTCGTAGTCAAAGTGGAAGTTCTCTCCTCCCTTCAGAGAAAGGTACCTCCTTCTTTGATGACCTGTTCTTTCCACTGGGATCTCACTCGCGGAGATCTTTCATATAGGTCTTTTTTTCCCCCCCAGAGTGTCTTGGCTTTCCATGCCTGAAATACTCTCATGGGCTTTTCAGCCAGATCCGCATGCCTTAAGGGCTGATTCTGAGGCCAGAGTGCTATTTAGGACATCTACCATTCTATGAGTCTGCTGTGTATCCTGCTTCCCATGTTGGGTTGTTCTCTCATTTTTTTTATTCTATTGGTTAGTATTTGCAGACACTAGCCTTGTTTATGTGATCCCTTTGACTTTTAGTCCTATCATTCTGATCAATTGTGAACAGAAACTGATCACTGGGACTAGTGAGATGGCATTGGTACATGCCACCTTGATGGGATTGACTTGGAATCCCCTGGTATGTTTCTAACTCTCCCGTCTGGGGCAAGTTTGATTGAGCACGTCCCAAATTGCACATCTCTTCCCTCTCTTATGCCCACTCTTATATTTAACAGTGATCACTTCTCAGTTAAGTTTCATCACTTAAGAAGAATTGTGTGTTGATTACAGTATTCAACCAAAAGTATTAAGTAGAACAAACAAAAAAATACTAAGAGGGATAACGTATTAAGTTGTTCATCAACAGTCAGGGCAAAAGCTGATCAAGTCACCATTTCTCATAGTGTTCATTTCACTTTAACAGGTTTCCCCTTTGGTGCTCAGTTAGTTGACACGGATCAGGGAGAACATATGATATTTGTCCCCTTGGGACTGGCTTATTTCACTCAGCATGATGTGTTCCAGATTCCTCCATCTTATTGCAAATGACCGGGTTTCATTGTTTTTGACTGCTGTATAGTATTCTATAGAGTACATGACACATGTCCCATAATTTCTTTATCCAGTCTACTGTTGATGGGCATTTGGGTTGGTTCCAGGTCTTAGCTATTGTGAATTGAGCTGCAATAAACATTAATGTGCAGACAGCTTGTTTGTTTGCCAATTTCATTTCCTTTGGGTAAATTAAAAGGAGTGGGATAGCTGGGTTGTATGGTAGGGTTATATTCAGGTTTCTGAGGAATCTCCAGACTGACTTCCATAGTGGCTTTAACAGTTTGCATTCCCACCAACAGTGGGTTAGTGTCCCTTTTTCCTCACATCCTCTCCAGCATCTATTGTTGGTAGATTTCTGAATGTGAACCATTCTAACCGGGGTGAGGAGAAACCTCATTGTGGTTTTGATTTGCATTTCCCTGATTGCTAGTGATCTTGAACATTTTTTCATGTGTCTGTTGGCCATTTGGATTTCCTTTTTTGAAAAATGTCTGTTGAGGTCCTTGGCCCATCTCTTAAGTGCGTTGTTTGTTTTGATGTTGTGGAGTTTCTTGATTTCTTTGTAGATTCTGGTTATCAACCCTTTATCTGTTGCATAGTTTGCAAATATATTTTCCCATTCTGTCGATTGCCTCTTCACTTTCCTGACTGTTTCTTTTGCAGTACAGAAACTTCTCAATTTGCTGCAATCCCAAATGTTAATTTTGGCTTTGACTGCCTGTGCTTCTGGGGTGTTTTCCAAGAAGTCTTTGCCAGTACCTATATCTTGCAGGGTTTCTCCAATGCTCTCCAATAATTTGATGGTGTTGGGTCATAGATTTAAGTCTTAATCCATGTTGAGTGAATTTTTGTGTAAGGTGAAAGGTAGGGGTCTTGCTTCATGATTCTGCACGTGGAAATCCAATTTTCCCAGCACCATGTATTGAATAGACTGTCCTTGCTCCAGTAATTGGTTTTGGATCCTTGATCAAATATGAATTGGCTGTAGATGTTTGGATTGATTTCTGGTGTTTCAATTCTGTTTAATTTGTCTATCCATCTGTTTCTGTACCAGTACCATGCTGTTTTGATTACAACTGCCCTGTAGTATGTCCTGAAATCTGGTATTGTGATGCCTCCAGCTTTGTTTTTGTTGTACAAGGTTGCTTTAGCTATTCGAGGTCTCCTGTGTCTCCATATGAATTTCAGCATCATTTTTTCCAGATCTGAGAAGACGGTCTTCGGTATTTTGATTGGCATTGCATTGAATGTATAAATTGCTTTTGGGAGAATGGACATTTTGATGATATTGATTCTTCCAATCCATGAGCATGGAAGACTTTTCCATTTCTTGGTATCCTCTTCTATTTCTTTCTTTAAGGTTTTGTAATTTTCATCGTAGAGATCTTTAACATCCTTGGTTAAGTTCATTCCAAGGTATTTGATTGTTTTTGTAGCTATTGTGAATGGGATTGATCTTAGAAGTTCTTCTTCAGCCGTGGCATTGCCTGTGTATACAAAGGCTGTTGATTTTTGTGCACTGATTTTATATCCTGCTACTTTGCCAAACTCTTCTATGAGTTCCAATAGTCTCTTAGTAGAGTTCTTTGGGTCCCCTAAATAAAGAATCATATGATCTGCAAAGAGGGATAGTTTGAGTTCTTCCTTCCCAATTTGTATCCCTTTAATTTCTTTTTCTTGCCTAATAGCTCTGGCTAGAACCTCCAGAACTATATTGAATAGCAGTGGTGAGAGTGGGCATCCCTGTCTGGTACCAGATCTCAGTGGAAATGCTTCCAGCTTTTCCCCATTCAATAGAATGTTGGCTGTGGGTTTTTCATAAATTGCTTTGATTGTATTGATGAATGTTCCTTCCATCCCCAGTTTGCTTAGAGTTTTCATCATGAAAGGGTATTGTATTTTATCAAATGCTTTCTCTGCGTCTATTGAGATAATCATATGATTTTTCTTCTGCAGTCTGTTAATGTGGTGTAGCACATTGATTGTTTTGCACACATTAAACCATCCCTGCATACCAGGGATAAATCCCACTTGGTCTGGGTGGATGATCTTTCTGATGTGTTGTTGCATTCTCTTGGCGAGAATTTTATTGAGGATTTTTGCGTCTATGTTCATCAGGGATATTGGTCTGTAATTCTCTTTCAATGCTGCATCTTTTTCCGGCTTAGGAATTAAGGTGATACAGGCTTCATAGAAAGAATTTTGGAGGATTCCCTCTTTTTTGCTTGTTCTGAATAGTTTGAGAAGAATTGGAGTTAGTTCTTCTTTAAATGTCTAGTAGAATTCAGCAGTGAATCCATCTGGTCCTGGACTTTTCTTTGTTGGGAGGGCCTTTATTACTGTTTCAATTTCTGTCTCAGTTATGGGTCTGTTTAGGTTTTCGATGTCTTCTTGGTTCAATTTAGGTAGGTTGCATGTGTCCAGGAATCTATCCATTTCTGATAGGTTTCCCTGTTTGCTGGCATACAAGTCCTTGTAGTAATTTCTGATGATTCTTTTTATTTCTGTGGTGTCTGTTATTATGTTTCCTTTTTCATCTCTGATTTTATTGATTTGGGTCTTTTCTTTTTTTTAGTTAGTTGGGCCAATGGGGTGTCAATTTTGTTTATTTTTTTCAAAAAAGCAGCTCCTAGTTTGGCCGATTTTTTGTAATTTTTTTTGGGATTCAATCCTGTTGATTTCTTCTCAGATTTTCATTATTTCTCTTCTCCTACTACATTTGGGTCTGGTTTGCTGCAGATTTTCTAGATCCTTGAGATGAATTGAAAGCTCATATATTTGGTTCCTTTCCAATTTCTTGATGTAGGTACCTATTGATATAAACTTTTCTCTTAACACTGCTTTTGCTGTATCCCATAAGTTTTGGTATGTTGTGCTGTTATCCTCATTTACTTTCAGAAAATTCTTGATTTCTCTTTTAATTTCTTCTATGACCCATTGTTCATTCAGGAGCATGTTGTTCAATCTCCATGTGTTTGCATATGCTCCAGGGATTCCTGAGTTGCTAATTTCCAACTTCATTCCTTTATGATCTGAGAAGCTGCATCTTATGATTCTAATTCTTTTGAATTTGCTGAGACTTGCTTTATCTTTATATTTTTTTAAAAAACTAAAACTGTATTGGCTATTATTGACCCATTATATTCCTGTATAAATTTGGAGAGTGACTCATTAAATTCTATAAAAATTCTGCTGGTATTTACATTGAATTTATGTATCAGTTTAGTAGATTATCATCATACTAATACAATAAGAACTTCTAACACATGAACATAGTATGTATGTGTATTTCTGCATACATTGTACCATCTTTCAGCAATATTTTACTGCCTATAAGATGTTACACTTTCTTTAAATTTATTTCCATGTATTTTATTCATGATGCTATTGTAAATTGAATATTTTCTTGATTTTGTATTCAGATTATTCATTTTAAATGTATTAATATTTCATAATAAACCCAAGAAAAGTACTAAACCTTGATAGTTATTAGGAAAATGCAAAATATAACCACAATGAGATACCAGTATATACCTGTGATCCAATAAAGGAGACAGATGTACCAGGTTTTAGTAATAACACGAGAAACAGATGGGAATGTAAAAAATTACAATCACTTTAGAAGTTTGGCCTAAAAACAGTTAAACATACTGTAGAATAACAAGCAATCTAGGAATTCTCCTAGGTATATATTCAAGAGAAAAGAAAATATTGTTGCCACAAATTCATAAACATAAGTACTTAATCGCTAGATTATCAATAACAAAACCTGAAAAATTCGGAATGTCTATCAAATGGTAAATGGCTGAACAAAATATGGTACCTAAATACAAATGTTAGAATATGAATAGATTTAAAAATATTTTTAGTAAAGTGACTATAAATAAAAACTACAAATTAATAATTCTTTTTAAGTTAAGAAGTTGTAAAAAAGCAAATTTCTATAAAACTGAAAGCATATTATTTTCCTGGGACTAGGTATAGGCAAGGTGATAGACTTCAAACAGAAAAATGAGCATTTTCATGTGGTGAAATGATCTAATACACTATTGTGGTGATGGTTACATAATTATATAAACTTACTAGAAATCTTTGAAACAGACCTTTACAATACATTCAGACCATTCAGACCATTGCATCTGTAATATAGACTTTTAAAAATTTTATTTATTTATTTATTTGAGTTACAGACAGTGAGAGAGAGAGAGAGAGAGAGAGAGAGAGAGAGAGAAAGGTCTTCCTTCCATTGGTCCACCCCCAAATGGCACTATGGCCTGTGCTGTGCCGATCCAAAGCAAGGAGCCAGGTGCTTCTTCCTGCCCTCCATGCTGGTGCAGAGGTCCAAGCACGTGGGCCATCCTCCACTGCCTTCCCAGGCCACAGCAGAGAGCTGGATTGGAAGAGGAGTGACCGGGACTAGAAACCAGTGCCCATATGGAATGCCAGCACTACAGGTGGAGGATTAACCAAGTGAGCCACAGCACCGACCCTGTGTCATATAGGCTTTAAATCCTTGTCTTTGCTAAGCTTCACTCTTTTCTAAGTTCAGAAAAGGTGGGAAATCAGACAAAAGAGTAGCAAACTCTCAACCAGGACAGTTTGGGTTTTCAAGCCAGTTTCTCATGTCTGATTCATCTCTTGTTTCTGATTGTTATTTTCATGCCAAACATGCATAGTATGGGGAGCACTCTTTGATTTGGATAGAGTTTGTATTCGGTTTTTTTAATCTCATTCTACATTCAGGACTCTTTTCCCAGGTTTCTCAACAGCTCTGTTCTATCAGAACTCTGTTCTCTACCACTTTAATCTAGCACTATTATGAAAGAAATGAGAGGCACCTTTAGGAACAAAAGTGCAAACTCATTGTCTGTCACAGTGACATTAATTCTATAGAAAATGTTTCTGCTATCTACTCAAACACTGCAGAACACACACACACATTTCCCAGAAGATGTTTGTTTTATTTTAAATTGATAAAGCCTACTCAAGACATAGTACTTTGGAGCAATGGAATGTTTTCCATTCCATACTTTCAATACCATGAAAATTCAAAACCTTTAACTCTAGTCCAGGATTATGAGGGATGGTTTGTTTGACATTTAATGAGAATATGATGAGAAAGATAGCTTCTAGTGCAACAGTGGTGAAGTATTCGGGATAAATTTTAATTTTATTCATCACTAATGAGAAAAATTTGCAAAAAAGAAATCAGGAGCACACATAATAGACCGAGAGTTTGGCTGTAGCAGGTTAGATGCAATGGAGATATCGAATGTCCCCCAGACAGCTAGGAAGCAGGAAGTGAAGGTACTTTTCCAAGAATAAGTACTGAACCTCAGGTCATATGCTCATCCTGGCTTTATTGTGAATTAAAAGGACAGGCTATACCTAGACTGCTTTCCATACCTACAGAGGATATTTCTGTCTAATTTGACCTTGTCTATACACATGGTTGACAAAGCACCCAAAAGAAAATTGTCTTCTAGAATGCAAGGAAGGACGCAATGGATGAACAATCTACAAATTTATAAATTTTGTGCTTTTTCTCTCAATCATTAAAATTAGGGTTTAAGGGGCTAGCAAGGTGGCATAGCCAGTGGATTCAATGCCTGCAATGCCAGCATCCCATATGAGTGTCAGTTTCTAGCCTGGCTGCTCCACTTCTGATCCAGATGCCTGCTGATGGCTTAAGAAAGGCAGTGGAAGATGACTCAAGTATTTGGGCCCCTGCTACCCACATGGAAGGCCCAGATGAAGTTCCTGGCTCCTATTTTCAGCCTGGCACAGCCCCAGCCACTGTGGCTGTCTGGGAAGTGAACCAACAGATGGAAGATTCTCTCTCTTTTTCTCTCTCTCTCTCCTTCCTCCATTCCTCCCTCCGTCCCTCCTTTCCTCTCTCCATTTAAGTCTCACTTTCAAATAAATAAGCAAATCTTCAAAAAATAAATAAAAATTACATTAATAATTAAGTCCTGTATTGTTCAATTTCACACTCCAAAGATACAGAGTAAAGCTGACATACAGAGTAAATATTAACTGACTTGCTATCCCTTTAACCAGAAATCTCTAAAACTGGATGAGAAAGCTATTATTATTAATTTTTAAACCTATAGAAACATTTATCATATTTTGCTTACATTCTATGTTAATATGATTAAGCAATATCAATAATGAGTATATGTTGTCATTACAGAGTTTCTTCATTTAATTTTCAAAGTTTCAGCAACTGAGAAGAAAAATAGCACTCTAAATTGACTGAAAAGAAGAAAATGAACTGAGGCATGTCTATAACAGATGGCAAAAACAAACTCATCATTGTTATCATTTTATCATTTCTCATCAAATTCATTATTGATTCTAGTACTTGTATTTGCTTCATATTTCCCAAGGTGGAGAAAAATGCTTTCCGTGTTACTCAAGTGATGAGGGAAAAATCCTTGCTAATCTTTAATTACAAATAATGGAATTTGATTATGTATAGTTATAGACACTTTTTCTTTATAATATATCTGGATACACACACTGAATTAAAATTCTGGAAAAGAAAGTAGGAAAGACAAGGGAAATATAGCAAAAGGCAGATAGATCTAGCCAGATTCATCCTCTCCCCTTAAAAGTAGTGGGCTTTTATGAGAAAATATTGAACTACACTGTTATTTTTCACTGAACTCAGGGCAAAAGCAGAGACTTTACATTTTGCTTCATTGAAGTCTTCTCTTACTAATAGAAAACATGAACCACTGTAAAACTTTTAAAGCAAGATGATTTATAATATGTGATTCTCTTAAGGAAGTTGCTATCTGATTAATTTCTGGAGACCTGTTTTAAGGGAGAATTATAATGAACAAATCAAAGAACAAATTAGTGAATTTAACTGAGTTTTAGTTTAACTTAATTCATTTTTTCTTTTTTTTTTTTTTTTTTTTTTTTTTTTTTTTTTTTTTAGACAGGCAGAGTGGACAGTGAGAGAGAGAGACAGAGAGAGAAAGGTCTTCCTTTGCCGCTGGTTCACCCTCCAATGGCCGCCGCTGCAGCCGGCGCACCGCGCTGATCCTGGCAGGAGCCAGGAGCCAGGTGCTTTTCCTGGTCTCCCATGGGGTGCAGGGCCCAAGCACCTGGGCCATCCTCCACTGCACTCCCTGGCCATAGCAGAGAGCTGGCCTGGAAGAGGGGCAACCGGGACAGAATCCGGCGCCCCAACCGGGACTAGAACCCGGTGTGCCGGCGCCGCAAGGTGGTCATTTTTTCTTAAACATCCTTTATATTATTCTTTGCGAGTATTAATAGAGAAACACATATTGGGCATATTAGCATTGCCTAACCAAAAGTGAGTTTCCCTCCTGTGGGCTGCTGGTGTGAACACTTACTAATGACCTGCCAGCTCTACATGACTCATGCAAGCAACTCAATGTATAATAGACTTCATGTTGGCTCTTCAGTCTTCTACCCAAAGCAATTTCTGTTATAAGTTCAAAACTCCCCCATGTTTTAAGAATTCTCATTGCATCATTTAAAGCAGAAGCAGGGGGAGAAACAAAATGAAGAGAAAATGATTCAAACATTTGGGATACTCTTGAGACATTAAAGAATGAGAATTGAGGAAGTCAAGGAAGGAGGAAACTAATGAGAAATCATAAAAATGTTTAGAGAACTTTCTTTCTCTTTTTAGTTTTGATCTTTTAAAATAAAATTTACAGAAATATTAGTATTAACAGGCTGTGCTTTCTTCTCATTCAGATTTGATCTTATGATTTTTTTTTAACTTTAAGAAAGAAAAAAAAAAGTTGGTAGGAAATCTTACAAGCTCTTAGTGCAGTAGCATCCACCTATTTTCCAACTCCAATCCACGGCCTTTGCAAACAAACTGTGAGATCAGGGTAGGTGAAAAGTACCTTGTCCTCCAAATGTTGAGACTCTTATCTTTAATATTCATAGAGATTTTTCTTTATAAAAGTTTATAAAATTAATTTTGATTTATAATAGTTTACAAAATCAATTTTCATTAAAAATAGAAGAGGATACCAAGAAATGGAAAAATCGTCCATGCTCATGGATTGGAAGAATCAATATCATCAAAATGTCCATTCTCCCAAAAGCAATTTATACATTCAATGCAATACCAATCAAGATACCGAAGACCTTCTTCTCAGATCTAGAAAAATGATGCTGAAATTCATATGGAGACACAGGAGACCTCGAATAACTAAAGCAATCTTGTACAACAAAAACAAAGCTGGAGGCATCACAATACCAGATTTCAGGACATACTACAGGGCAGTTGTAATCAAAAGAGCATAGTACTGGTACAGAAACAGATGTATAGACAAATTAAACAGAATTGAAACACCAGAAATCAATCCAAACATCTACAGCCAACTCATATTTGATCAAGTATCTAAAACCAACTCCTGGAGTAAGGACAGTCTATTCAATAAATGGCGCTGGGAAAATTGGAAATCCACGTTGCAGAATCATGAAGCAAGACCCCTACATTTCACCTTACACAAAAATTCACTCAACATGGATTAAAGACTTAAATCTACGACCTGACACCATCAAATTATTAGAGAGCATTGGAAAAACCCTGCAAGATATAGGTACTGGCAAAGACTTCTTGGAAAACACCCCGGAAGCACAGGCAGTCAAAGCCAAAATTAACATTTGGGATTGCATCAAATTGAGAAGTTTCTGTACTTCAAAAGATACAGTCAGGAAAGTGAAGAGGCAATCGACAGAATGGGAAAATATATTTGCAAACTATGCAACAGATAAAGGGTTGATAACCAGAATCTACAAAGAAATCAAGAAACTCCACAACATCAAAACAAACAACCCACTTAAGAGATGGGCCAAGGACCTCAACAGACATTTTTCAAAAGAGGAAATCCAAATGGCCAACAGACGCATGAAAAAATGTTCAAGATCACTAAGCAATCAGGGAAATGCAAATCAAAACCACAATGAGGTTTCACCTCACCCCGGTTAGAATGGCTCACATTCAGAAATCTACCAACAATAGATGCTGGAGAGGATGTGGGGAAAAAGGGACACTAACCCACTGTTGGTAGGAATGCAAACTGGTAAAGCCACTATGGAAGTCAGTCTGGAGATTCCTCAGAAACCTGAATATAACCCTACCATACAACCCAGCCATCCCACTCCTTGGAATTTACCCAAAGCAAATGAAATTGGCAAACAAACAAGCTGTCTGCACATTAATGTTTATTGCAGCTCAATTCACAATAGCTAAGACCTGGAACCAACCCAAATGCCCATCAACAGTAGACTGGATAAAGAAATTATGGGACATGTACTCTATAGAATACTATACAGCAGTCAAAAACAATGAAACCCGGTCATTTGAAACAAGATGGAGGAATTTGGAACACATCATGCTGAGTGAAATAAGCCAGTCCCAAAGGGACAAATATAATATGTTCTCCCTGATCGGTGACAAATAACTGAGCACCAAAGGGGAAACCTGTTAAAGTGAAATGAACACTATGAGAAATAGTGACTTGATCAGCCCTTGCCCTGACTGTTGATGAACAACTTAATATGTTATCCCTGTTAGTATTTTTTTTGATGTTCTAAACACTTTTGGTTGAATACTGTAATCAACACACAATTCTTCTTAAGTGATGAAACTTAACTGAAAAGTGATCACTGTTAAATATAAGATTGGGCATAAGAGAGGGAAGAGATGTGCAATTCGGGACATGCTCAAGCTGACTTACATCAAACGGTAGAGATAGAAACATACCAGGGGATTCCAATTCAATCCCATCGAGGTGGTATGTACCAATGCCATCTCACTAGTCCCAGTGATCAGTTTCTGTTCACAATTGATCAGAATGATAGGACTAAAAGTCAAAGGGATCACATAAACAAGAATAGTGTCTGCAAATACTAGCTGATAGAATCAAAAAGGGAGAGAACCACCCAACATGGGAAGCAGGATACACAGCAGACTCATAGAATGGCAAATGTCCTAAACAGCACTCTGGCCTCAGAATCAGCCCTTAAGGCATGCGGATCCAGCTGAAAAGCCCATGAGACTATTTCAGGCATGGAAAGCCAAGACACTCTGGGGGGAAAAAATGACCTATATGAAAGATCTCCGCGAGTGAGATCCCAGTGGAAAGAACAGGTCATCAAAGAAGGAGGTACCTTTCTCTGAAGGGAGGAGAGAACTTCCACTTTGACCATGGCCTTGTCTAAATATGATCAGAGTTGGTGAACTCAGGGGGCTTCCATAGCCTTGGCAGCTCATGACAAGAGCCTAGGGTGATTACTGAGGCCATAAACAAGAGTGTCAATTTGTAAAGTCAACAACAGGAGTCACTGTGCACTTACTCCTCATGTAGGATCTCTGTCCTTAGTGTGCTGTACATTGAGATTTAATGCTATAACTAGTACTCACACAGTATTTTTCACTTTATGTTTCTGTGTGGGAGCAAACTGTTGAAATCTTTACTTAATGTATGTTAAACTGATCTTCTGTATATAAAGAGAATCGAAAATGAATCTTGATGTGAATGGAAGGGGAGAGGGAGTGGGAAAGGGGAGGGTTGCCGGTGGGAGGGACGTTATGGGGGGGGAAGCCGTTGTAATGCATAAGCTGTACTTTGGAAATTTATATTCATTAAATAAAAGTTAAAAAAATAAATTTAAATTAATGTAATATTTCTGCTATATGGATGGAAATACATATAAGAAGTCAGTCAAAAAGAAACATATTTATGATTTCACTTATTGAAATTCTAAAAAACACATACAAATCTGTTGTAAGAAAAGAAGAAAAGATAAGTGATGGTCTGAGGTTGATGGCAGGAGGGATGGAATACAAAGGAGCATTAGAGGCCGGCGCCGCGGCTTACTAGGCTAATCCTCCGCCTAGCGGCGCCGGCACACCGGGTTCTAGTCCCGGTCGGGGCGCCGGATTCTGTCCCGGTTGCCCCTCTTCCAGGCCAGCTCTCTGCTGTGGCCAGGGAGTGCAGTGGAGGATGGCCCAGGTGCTTGGGCCCTGCACCCCATGGGAGACCACGAAAAGCACCTGGCTCTTGGCTCCCGCCATCGGATCAGCGTGGTGCGCTGGCCACAGCACGCTAGCCGTGGCGGCCATTGGAGGGTGAACCAAAGGCAAAAGGAAGACCTTTCTCTCTGTCTCTCTCTCTCACTGTCCACTCTGCCTGTCAAAAAAATAAAAAAGAAAAAAGAAAAAGAAAAAAAAAACACAAAGGAGCATTAGAAAACTTGAAGGCAGTGGATATTTTCATTATTTTGAATTTAGTGAAGTTGCATGAGTCTACAGTTCTAATTGTTCAAGTTTGTGTCTCATTCCTAAGAAATACTGCACATTTTCCTTTCCAACAAAATTTTTGAATTGTTACAGTTCCTTTACATCACAATTCTTTTTCTCTGTTGGGTTCATTATCTTAAATCTGTGAAGAATGAGGAGCATGGAGAAGGAAGAGTGAACAAAGTGAAGGAGGTTTGTTGGAAAAAAAAGCAGAGAAAGTTCTCAGAAGTTGAGAGAGGTCCCTGAAGGAAGCAGCCATTGAGGGATGATTGTCCCAGGATGTTTATAGGCTGTGAAAGGGGAAATTCTCATGAATGGTTCAGGAGAGGCATTGAGAAGTGAAGGTTTTGACTGGTTAATTGGCTTAAATTTAAGTCTCCAAACATAGAAATACTTTCCAGAAATTGGTTGTTTGACTTTTTTTAGGTCCTCCAAGAATTACCTTGAAATAGTGGGTATGGAAACACTAGTTCTTGTCTACCTGACCAGGAGCCTATCTCTCTACCAATCACTTCTCTGAGGAAATAAACAAAACTGCTGTGAGGAAGAAGAAACCATGACCACTCTGCCAACTTTGAACTGGAAAAGGGCAGTGTTAGAGAGAGCAATTAGGACTCCTCTTCCAGAGGTCTATCCAGTGTGCCTGGGAGAAGGCTTGCATTTGTATTTCCATCTACAGAACCATGTAGTTTGATAGCCTCTTGACAAGAAAACACAAGTTTTTTTTAATAAGGTTGAGTATATAGTGTCCAAATATAAGTATTATCACAAAACTGCAAACAGGATGTACAAAGGGAAAAATCCTTATCTTACGTTAGAGACTCCTAAAGAAACAAGATGGATTGAAGCCAGCTATGACTTGACCTTGGCTTTTTTTTAATATTTATGTATTTTATTTGAAAGAGTTTCAGAGACAGAGAGGGTGAGAGGCAGAGAGAAATCTTACATCTGCTGGCTCACTCCCTAAATGGCCACAATGGCAAGAACTGACCCAGTCCAGAGCCAGGAGGGAGTTTCCTTTGGGTCTCCTTTGTGGCAGCAGGGGCCCAAAGACTTGGTACATCTTCTGCTACTTCCTAGGCACATTAGAAGAGAGCTGGATCTGAAGTGGAGCAGCCAGGTCTTTAACCAGCACCCACATGGCACCCATAAGGCGATGGCTTAACTCACTATACCACATAAATGATCCCTTGAGCTTGTCTTTTCTTTTAGGTTAGGATTTGGAGAGACCCTATACTGTTATTCTTTGCATTTCCATTGGGGTCAAAGTGTCCAGATTGGACTCCTGGGTTGATCATTCTCAAGGGCAAGGCCTTGTTTCCTAAAAAACTTCAGATTTAATCCTGGAGAATGATTCCAGTACCTGCAAGAAAAGTGAATACACCTGCCAAGCCAAAAAAAAAAAAAAAATTCACCTTGAGGGCTCAGCTTGAGGACTGGTAGTGCTGGTAACTGAGCATCCATGACAGCAGGAAGATAAGAAGATAAGAACTCTAAATGGTCTCTTTTAAGGTAACTACGGCATATCCAGCCTGGTAGTTCCTTACTCAACAAAGGAACTCCTGGCTATAAAGAGAATCCAGTCTGGGTCTTCTGAAGTGATCTCCTTGAGGTTTTTGACTGCATAGTGTGCCAAAATATCTGTTCTCAAACTTATTCTGGACTCTCTAGCTGTTTGGGGAGAAAAGTAGTGGAATTGAGAGAAGCAACTCTTTATTTGGATGCAGGGCCCTCAGAAGTAATGCCTTGTATTTTAAAAGCAGTTGTCAGCTAGCGCTGTGGCTCGATAGGCTAATCCTCCACCTAGCGGCGCCGGCACACCGGGTTCTAGTCCCGGTCGGGGCGCCAGATTCTGTCCCGGTTGCTCCTCTTCCAGGCCAGCTCTCTGCTGTGGCCAGGGAGTGCAGTGGAGGATGGCCCAAGTGCTTGGGCCCTGCACCCCATGGGAGACCAGGAGAAGCACCTGGCTCCTGCTTTGGGATCAGCGCGGTGCACCGGCCGCGGTGCGCCGGCTGCAGTGCGCCAGCTGTGGCAGCCATTGGATGGTGAACCAACGGCAAAAGGAAGACCTTTCTCTCTGTCTCTCTCTCACTATCCACTCTGCCTGTCAAAAAAACAAAACAAAACAAAACAAAACAAAAAAACAAAAACAACAACAACAAAAAAACCCGCAGTTTTCTGTTAACCAGAGGCTTCATTTTGCTGCTAGCATTGCTGTCACATTGAGGGAATATACACTATTAGATCTTGTCCCAGGGTTGGTTTGGTGGCTTCAGAGATTAAGAGAGTGATAGTGACAATTGGCACCAATTGGAGACAGGGTGATCACCCTTTGGTCACCATTGTTTGCTAAGATATACTATATGCTGCTAAGCTATTTCCTGAAGCTGAATCAACACCTCTACAGCCAACACTTTTCTCTCTGTTATATACAGATTGAATAATTTGCTTGTTGGAAGGCTTAATGCTGGAGCCTTGAGTAAGGACTATTTAATAAGTCTTTAGGAGAAATCCTGGGCCCCTCCAGCCCTGCTAGGTCATCCAAGAAGGGGCCCAATTCCAATTTCAAAGGCTTTGGTCTCCAGGGAAATTCAACCCTCCAATGATCCTCATTGTAAATAAAACAGTGCCATGGAGGTTTTTATCTGGTGATGGGACTGTGGACATTCCTTCTTTAAGTGCCGTCCCTCCCACAAACATAGTACTTTGGAGACCTCTGGGGACTTCAGTTTTGTGTGGCCATAATGCTTCTATCAGAGCTGTGATCTTTTCCTTTTCACTTCTCTCTTAGTTGTGGTCTCATTTGAAAAAGACAAAAGTGACAACCTTTAGGAGGTTTTCTAATTTACTTTCAGTTCCAATAGCCTACTTTTGAAGATTTTTCCTAAAATCTGAGACTGACTGAGTAATGAACTTATCCTTTAAGATTGTCTTTTTATCAAATTGGGAGGTAGGGAAGCATCCTTGACTAACACCTACTTCAGTCTCTCTAGGAAAGTGGAGGAGTTCTCCTCTGGAGCTTGATCTATCATGGACAACTTGGAGTAGTTTAGGGGGCTAGCCCAGGTCCCCCTCAATGCATCCAGTACACAAGCCATGAAATCTTTTTGTTTACATTCATCTTCACAGTCATTGGTGTCTAATTAGGGTGAGACCTTTCCTGAGAAACAGCCCCTTTTCCTGTAGGATATAACCATTCCTGGCCTTCCTGATCAGGAGAGAATGTGAATGTCTTATAAAGTGGATCACTGAAAGTTTATGTAGCTTGGCAAGAAGCTTGTTTTTCAGTCCATGTTAGTGTTTGATTTAGTAGTAACATATTTCCATTGGAGATGGCAGACCTGGGACAAACTTTGGAAGGCCTCAATATATCTGTCAGGGTCATTTGAAAATCTTCTAATGTATCCTTTTGTCTAAGATTCTACAGGGCAAAAGGAACCTGGCCCACCAAACCCTCTCAGAAACTTCCTGGAGGGATAAAATAGATGTCAGTAGTTGAATAACTTGCTTGCTATCAGGTAACCCTGGATAGGGAGACATGGAGGAACAGGAGCAGTAGGTGGAGACATTGTTGTATAATTTGCGGCAGGCTGTGCAGCAGGTATAGGGAAAGGGGAGCTAAGGTCCTGAGGGTAACTTCTGCTAAAAGCACTGCGTCTATTTTACAGAGCTGACAAAACTCTGGCTTATGTTGCAGGGCGAAAAAAAAAATGCATGGGATAACAGATTACAGGCCATTTCCCTGTTCTACAACAGAAGAGGTCTAGTTAGAGAAGTGTGTTATGGTTAATACTTCCCTTTGAGGGCCAACTCTCTCCATTGTCTAGATTATACCATGGCCATGCTATGGTAAAGCAAAAGACCACGTGTTTCTTATTCAAGGTGTGAAGGTAGAATCCCAGAGCACAATAATGTACTCCAAAGGAGTGTATGTCTAAGATGGTTTATTACCAATTCCAAAAAGGAGAACAGAAAGCAAAGACATTTTTAGTTTCTTCCTCTGTCCACATGAGGCATCTTTCAAATTTCTGAGTTTGGGATCACAGTGTACTAGAGCCCGCAGCAGACAGAGATTAGAAAACAGGAGTAGACACAGTTACCTGCACCTCCAACCCTTCCAATGTGTCCTTCAGACCACTGATCTTGTAGGTCACAGGTGGATGTGCAACCCAGCATTCATGATTGAGGAGGGTTAAGAGTTAAGCCAGCAGGGTAGTCACTCCTACTGTGCCCAATGTTGACCCTCCCTTCTGTCTATACCTCCCCTTTTGATCCATATTTTCAACTGGAAATTGTTGGCTATTGAATGTTTAGATTGCTTGTACCTTTGTCAGTCCCCGTTTAAAGAATCTGGCTTGCTCATGGAACCTGCCAGCTTGGGCAAAACAAAAGGACCATTTATTGTTTCTTCTTTTTTTACCCCTACTTCTAGCTGCTGCCATGCAGCCCAAATGATGTGTGCATGCATCGATCTCAGGTCTGCCTGGCAGTTCCTTGTCCCTCATCTGGAAGTCCAGCCTAGGAGTAGAGACGCTCCATGGTTGCATCACCTCAGATCCTTCCAGGACAGGTGATATCCTCTGCCCTGGGTTTCAACCCTTAGTGCCAAAGCATGCTAGGTGGGGGAGGGTTGGAAACAAGGATGGAAATGTAGAGGGAAAGGGCGCCTATCCCCCCATCTCAGCACCAGCTGGGTCTTAGTCTCATGCCAAGGACAGTGAAGAGAGCACACATTCCTGTCACTCACCCATCATCACACAATCAACACAGCATGCAGGACAGGTATCTGATCTGAAACCATAGGTCTCCTCTGGAACTATGTCTCATGATCACAAGAGTATAAAACATCAGACCTTTATATATCCACAATTTAAGTTTGGAATCATTTTATAAGCTTACATTGTATTTTATATTCCATTTAACCTGGACAATTTTACCAAAGTTGTGGACCAAATCTAATCAGTTATGATGATCATCCAAATGATTAAAAATAGGCAGATAATGTAAACTCTTTTAATACTCAGTTCTCCTAAGAAAAATGACACTCAATAAAGAAAACAAAACACACATGAAACTTTCCCCATGATGCCTAAAATTTTTGTTACCTAGGTCAGTTACATTAGAACAGAAAAACCTTGATTAAAAAGGATTAGCATAGGCCGGCGCTGTGGCTCAATAGGCTAATCCTCCACCTAGCGGCGCCGGCAAACCGGGTTCTAGCCCCGGTCAGGGTGCCGGATTCTTTCCTGGTTGCCCCTCTTCCAGTCCAGCTCTCTGCTGTCTGCTGTGGCCCGGGAAGGCAGTGGAGGATGGCCCAAGTGCTTGGGCCCTTCACCCCATGGGAGACCAGGAGAAGCACCTGGCTCCTGCCTTCAGATCAGCGCCGTGCGCCGGCCGCAGTGCACCAGCCTTGGCGGCTATTGGAGGGTTAACCAACGGCAAGAAGGAAGCCCTTTCTCTCTGTTTCTCTCTTTCACTATCCACTCTGCCTGTCCAAAAAAAAAAAAAAAAAAAAAAAAGAATTAGCAGGGTGTGATGTAATGGGTAAAGTCACTGCCTCCAATGCTGCATCTCATATGAATGCCAGTTCAAAACTTGGCTGCTCCACTTCTGATCCAGCTTTCTGCTAACACCTGGGAAAGCAATAGAAGATGAGTCCCTTCATTCATGTGGGAGACCCAGAAGTTCCTGGCTCCTGGCTTTGGATTGGTCCAGCTTCCGCTGTTGCGGCCATTTGGGGAGTGAAACAGCTGATGGAAGATCTTTCTTTCTCTCTCTCTGTTTCTCTCTCTGTTTCATTCTCTCTCTCTCTCTCTCTCTGTCTCTCTCTCTGCTTCTCTGTAACTTTTTTTTTAAAAAAAGTACATGACATCAACACATGATCCCATTACTTAGCACAGTTAAATATATCATGGAACAGGGATAGAGAATCAGATAATCCTGTTTTCAAGAGCTGAAGAAAAAGTCATGCACAAAGTGTAAGCTACAGAGAAAAAAGAAAGAAAAATCTATCAGGTTAAAAAGGGGTAATGCTGTCTTAGGTGGGGAAACCTGTCCAGCCAACTATAGCTGCAGGCACCTCTCACCCTCCCTTCATAACATTTGAGACTGAGTGAGGCAGGGTAGCAAGCAGGAAGGAGAGAGAGAGGAGTGTAGATTTTAGTCCAATAATTAATGGACAGCTGGACTCTGGATCCAATCAGTGAACTTTCAGGCAATACTAGGGAGCCACCCAGGGCATAAAACTGTTACTCTAAGACCTTACTCCAGTTTCACACATTGTTTAAATTGAGGCTGAATAAGATCAACATTCCCAATGTCAAAAGATGGAGGGAGATTAATTAGGTCTTCCCCTTGAAAGCCTTCCCTCTGAGTCTTTAAGACTGGCAGCTACACTAATTGTTTTTAACTGGCTGACGAAGTCCTGGTATTTTTAGTTGATAGTGGACTATGGTAGAGAACAAGGTTAGGGAGTCCATCTTTACTCACCCTTCCGACAATCCCGGACAAGCCCCGAAGAAATGTTACAGGAGTCTGCGTTTCTAATGATTTGGGTCTGTGTCTCACCCATAAAAAAAAAATAAAATAAAATTGCAGATGCTTCATTCTGCTGAATTTTTGATATGTTACAGCTCCTTTAGATTACAATTCTTTTTCTGTGCCAAGTACTTTGTCTCATGTCCATAAAGAATGAGGGGCACAGACAAGGAATAGAGAGCAAAATGAAGGAGATTTAATGAAAAAAATTAGAGAAAGCTTCCTGTACTTGAGAGGGTTCCTGAAGGAAAGAGCCATTTGGGGCTGTAAAAGGGGGAGTCCTCATTTCTGGTCTGGGAGTTGCATTGTGAAGAGTGGTTACTGTGTGAAAGTTAAATCTCCAATCATAAAGTCCTTTACAGAAGCTTATTACTTGCCTCCTCTCAGGTCCTCTGAGACTTATCTGGAGATAGTGGGGAGGGTCCTTTAGTCTCTGGCTACCTTTCTGGGTGTCTATCAGTGTTGATTTTTCAGTATATAGCCATGGGTCAAATGTTTCTCAAAGTACACACTTTAAATACATATTATTTAATGGATGCTAATTATAGTTAAATGAAGTTCTGTAAGGTATATTAATGTTACAAAAAAGTGAATTAACTTGACTTAATAAAATAGTTACATAATAACAGAATCAGATATAGAATTTTCCCTTACTGATTCCTGGTCCAGGGCACAATTGTCAAGGGAATTTATTGCCTAAAATGTACCCAAAGACCTTTTTTCTCCCTAGAGTGCATTACTGGCAGGCTATTTCACAAAACCTACATTTAGAAGATTGAAATATTTAATATTTACGAATCTAGTAGTCTAATATTTTGGGCACATATCAGATAAGTAGTTTTATTTCATTTCCACACACAGACAGACAGACACACATACATACTTATAATGATGTAATTATGCTGAGTACTTACTTGATGAAACAGAGTTATTTGTTTTGTATTTTACCAAGTAAATGTAATCCTGTAGTTGGAACTTTTATCTGGCTAACTTCAAAATTAAGGCACAATCTCTTATGCAACAAAAATCCTGAAATAATATTTATATGTCCAATTGGCTGCCATCATAAGGAACAACAATAATACACAAAGAATGTAGTCTATGATAAAGCTCTTTGTCATCTTGATTTGAAATTTTTGAAGTCCAAGTGCTAGGTTCTACTCTTGCTGACTCTTCATATACTCTAGTGCTTGACATATGATGAATTCCCTATAAAAGCTTGTTTAATGAATGAATGAAAGAATGATCACACTAAAAGTGAAAGATGCAGAGAAGAAATAAAGAGAAGGTTAGGAGTTATGGAGGCATGAGGAAAATGTCCATCGTAAATGCTAAAGATTGTGTGCCTGAATATATTCTAACAACAGAATTGATTACTGTTTAATATTTACTTGGGAATTATTTTAATTTCATGAGATTAAAGCCTATTCTCTCTCTGATAAATCTTTCAAAAAGTTCTACTGCACTTAAAAATTATTTTCCTGATGATTCTTTGTGGGGGGTGGCTTAAAGAACAGAATTCATATGGATCTGCTTGAGAGTGTCTTCGTAAGTAACACAGATAATGTTAGTTTTCTGAAAATTTGCAGAAGTGTCAGGGATGACTTCAAAGTGTTAGAGTTTTCTTTATTCTTCTAGCAGCCATCTTGGTTGGTGAATAGCTACAAAATTATTTTAGGCTTCTTATAATAATTGAATCTAAAAATTAGATGTGTATGAAAGTATATACCAATTTTGTTTTATGAAGAAATGGACTTCCTTTACATTAGGATTTACTTTTTTATATGAAACCTAGCAGTTAAAAGAACTGCTCTGATCTTCTTTTATGAAGACCTTACACACTTTCCATTACAGAAATTGATCTCTTGGCAAGTTGCATATTGCAATGGTGACTCTATAGAGGTGAGAGAATACTTCCTCTTGTGACTGACAGGCATTGAGCCAAGGAGTCTGAATCTAGACATGATCTGATGTGAATCTTCAATAACAGCAGGCTAGCACATGAAGCAACTCTATTTTGTTTATGGAAATGAATTTATTTTCTTAAAATTTGTATTTTAAAGTGACATATATTAAATGCCATTATGAAGTAAATCAAACAATGTGTAAGTTTTAACTATACCTTAAGAGCATTTGTTAATGAAATTCATGTCAGATAAATCTGAGTTTGTTTAATAACTCTTTTACTAATTGAAGAGTAGCAAAAATAATGCTTAATGGATTGAAATTTAGGATAGAAAAATCAATATATCCTGTGCCTTGCTGTTTGGGATACTGACCCTTGAGAACAGCCACATAGTAAAACAGGCCATGTGTAGGGGATCCTCTAAGATCCTGACTGAGATCTCAGGTAACACTAGAATCAACTGTGAGAAACAGAAATGAGGAAACCTTTGAGACAAACTCCAGCTGCTGTCTGGCTACAATTGCATTGAGAAATTCAAAGCAAGAACCATTTTCCTAATTCAGTTCAACCCACAGAACCCATAAAGCTATGATTAAAAAAATGAGTATCATTCTTTAGTGCTACTGGTTTGGAAATGTTTAATAGTAGCTTAGACATCATCACAGAAAAGGGCATTGAAATCAAGGTCACTACAATGCAGTACATACTATCTAAACTGAATAAATTGAAAAATAAGATAATAAAATACCCTTGGACAATATTAAGTGTCATATTATAAATCTAATTAAAGACCTAGAAAAAGGTGGAGAGAAAGTAATACTTTTCAAACATAACTAGTTTGCTTAAATTTGTAAATTTATACATACGAAGCTCAAAAAATCTGAAACAGAATTAATTAATTGATTAACTGAAAACCCACAAAGCGTATGACAAATTTCTGACAATCCAATGATACAGAAACAAAAGAAGCCAGAATGAAATGAATTATCTATCATGCACAAAGAAATAAGAAAAAATAATTACAGCAGATGTCAGGAATTACATAACCCCCAAAATATTCCTTATGATAGTGAAAATTCAAATGGAAACAACAACTTACCATTGTTAAATTAAATACTCAATCACTGAAAATATCTCACAAAAATCAAGAAGAAGTAATCACTTTTAAATAATCAAGAATTGAGAAAAACAAACCAGCATCTATCCTATAGAGAATTTTAAAATAAATTCTTCATGTAAGAGATGGAAATTTGACTATTTGTAAAGAAATAGAGAAACAGAATACCAGGAACACTTGAAAACAGAAGTATATATTCTTCTTCATATAAATTAAAATTATTTATTTAAAAAGAAGAATTATACACACACACACAGAGAATATTTTCCATCCGCTGGTTCACTCCCAAAATGGCCGCAATGGTCATGGTTGAACTAGGCTTAAATCAGGAGACTGGAACGTCATCCATTCTCTCACATAGGTTGCAGGGGCTCTACTCTCAGGCCATCTTTTGCTGCTTTCCCAGGAGCATTAGCCAGGACTTAAACCAGCACCCATATGGGATGACAGTGTTGCAAGCAATGGATTAATCTGTTCTACCACAATGCTACAGCCCCTTTCAAACATTTATTTATTTATTTATTTATTTATGAGAGAGAGAATTTTTAATTAAGGCTTATGGGCCACTTAAAGCAATAACAACAATATATGTGGTGTTTAACAGATATATAGAAATAAAAATACTACCACAAAAGCATAAAGAAGGGCAAGAAGGAAAAGAAATGCAGGAGTATTGCTTCAGTCCTCAGAAAACAGACAATGTGATATATTATTTGAAGTTAAACTGTGATCAATATAAGTGTACTCACAAACTAAAAAATAATTAACAACACAAAATAAGGTATATAGCCAAAAAAGGGCAATTTTCAAGAAAACTTCAAGTTATAAAACAATAATCTAATACTCAGCAATAAGCATGAAAAACAGGAAAAGGAAATCAAAAAGGACGAATCAAAAACAAAGAACGAGATGGTATATGAAACTCAGTCGTATCAACAATTCTAGTAAGGACAAATTCTCTAAATAATTCAAATAAAGGGCAAAAACATTAAGTTGGTTAGATAATTAAAAACTATGTGCTTTTTTTTAAAGAAATTCACTTTAGCTATAAAATCAAAAATTAAAGGTTGAAGGATCTTTAACTACTAAACAAATAGTAACTCAAATTTTGATTGCTTACGGTAAGATCAGTCAACTGAATACAGTTAAGAGATACTGTCTAGGACAAAGTGGAGTGTTTCATAACACTAAGGGAGTCCATTCAACAAGAATATATAATTCTAAGTATTTACTCCATAATAGCAGATTAAATACCTGAAATCAAAAAGTGAAAGAAAACTTAAAAAGAAAAATCTAGAATTAAAGTTGTGGATTTCAACATTCTTAGTAGTTACAGTTCATGTAAAAGTCATCAAGACTATAGAAGATTTGAACAGCATTATCCATCAACTTTTCTGATCAAGTATTTATAGAACATTCCACAATCTAAAAGTAGAAAATGCATTATTTTAAGGGCATAAAGAAAATTAAAACATAAAGTCCATATTCGGGACTATGTAAACTTTCCCAAAAAATGAAGTTAATTAAAACCCATAATATATGGAAAAAATTCAAGTTATTTGGAAATCAAACAACACATTTTTAAGAAATATATAAAATATTTTCAATCAAATAAAAATGAAAACATGACAAAGAATTTCAATGGATGTAAATAATATACTGAAGTAGTATTTCAAATTAAAATTTATAAATTTGTTTTAATACTATAATGTAACTATTTGAATGACATGAATATTCAGCTTAAAAAATCAGAACCAGGGACCAGTGCTGTGGCATAGTGGGTAAAGCCACTGCCTGCAGTGCTGACATCCCATATGGGCTCCAGTTCAAGTTCTGGTTGCTTCACTTTCGATCCAGCTCTCTGCTATGGTCTGTGAAAGCAGTAGAAGATGGCCCAAGTCCTTGGATCCCTGCACCCACCTGGGAGACCCGGAGGAAGCTCCTGGCTCCTGGCTTTGGATTGGCGCAGCTCCGGCTGTTGTGGCCAACTGGGTAGTGAACCATCAGATGGAAGACCTCTCTTTCTCTCTGCCTCTCCTTCTCTCTGTGTGTAACTCTGACTTTCACATAAATAAATAAAGAAAATAAATATTTTAAAAAATTAAAAAAGAGGCTGTTCTACTTAATATGACTGATTTAATTCTGTAATTAATACACAGTTATTCTTAAGTGTTGAAATTTAACTGAAATGTGATCCCTGTTAAACATAAGAGTAGGAATAAGAGAGGGAAGAGATATATAATTTGGGACATGCTCAAGCTGACTTGCCCCAAATGGTAGAGTTAGAAACATACCAGGGGACTCCAATTTAATCCCATCAAGGTGGCATGTACCAATGCCATCTCACTAGTCCAAGTGATCAATTTCAGTTCGCAATTGATCATAATGAAAGGACTAAGAGTCAAAGGGAGCACATAAGCAAGTCTAGTACCTGCTAACACTAACCGATAGAATAAATAAAGGGGAGAGTGATCCAACATGGGAAGTGAGATACTCAGCAGACTCATAGAATGGCAGATGCCCTAAATAGCACTCTGGCCTCAGAATCAGCCCTAAAGGCATTCAGATCTGGCTGAAAAGCCCATGAGAGTATTTCAGGCATGGAAAGCCAAGACACTCTGGCAAAAGATCTCTGTGAGTGAGATCTCAGTGAAAAGAACAGGTCTTCAAAGAAGGAGGTACCTTTCTCTGAAGGGAGGAGAGAACCTCCACTTTGACTATGACCTTGTCTAAACAAGATAAGAGTCGGAGAACTCAAGGGGCTTCCATAGCCTTGGAAACTCATGACTGGAGCATAGGGAGATTACTGATGCCATAGACAGGAGTGTCAATTGGTAAAGTCAACAACAGGAGTCACTGTGCACTTACTCCTCATGTAGGATCTCTGTCATTAATGTGCTGTGCATTGAGATTTAATGCTATAACGAGTACTCAAATAATATATTTCACTTTGTGTTTCTATGGGGGTGCAAACTGTTGAAATCTTTACTTAATGCATACTAAACTGATCCTCTGTAAAAAAAAAAAAAAAAAAAAAAGAAAGAAAAGAATAGAAACTATCAACTCCCAACTTGACTCTCACTGGGATTAAACATGACAATAGGTCTGATCTGATTTCATCATCATTAAAAAAAATCATCTATTATTTTTCACTTTATGTTTCTGTGTGGGAGCAAACTGTTGAAATCCTTACTTAATGTATACTAAGCTGATCTTCTGTATATTAAGATAATCGAAAATGAATCTTGATGTGAATGGAAGGGGAGAGGGAGTGGGAAAGGGGAGGGTTGTGGGTGGGAGGGACGGTATGGGGGGGAAGCCATAGTAATCCATTATTCGTACTTTGGAAACGTATATTCATTAAATAAAAGTTAAAAAAAAAAATTAAAAAAGAAATCAGAACCAAAGGAAAATAATTTTAATTCCAAAGCAAAAATAAATTAATAAATAACATATGAACAAAAGATCAATTCAATAGAAAAATATAAAAAGTCAATGATATCATAACTGATCTTCAAAAAATAAATAAAACTGATCAACCAATGTGCATATGAATGATGTCTTAAACCATTTGTACTACTAAATCAGAGTATCTGAGGCTGGGTAATTTTTTAAGAACAGAGAACTTGTTTCTCATAATTGTGGATACTGGTAGCCCAAGACTGTGAGTGCTACATCAGACAAAGGCCTTCTTTCTGTTTCATCCCAAAGCAAAGGTGGAAGGGCAAGAAAGTGTGCACATGAGAGAAGGAGGGAAAGAGAGAGAAAGGAGCCCAAACTCATTCTCACAGTGAATGAGAAATCGAACTGTAGTGGAATATTTCCCACATAATCCTCACCAACAGATATAATTTAATTTGTTTTTATTTAAAATTCACACTTGAAAAATAAGACTACATTTAATGCAATCATTCTTTTGACATACCTTAGTTTCTATTCCATCTTGAAAATTTCCATAGTACATATTTAAAATAACTACTAATTAGATAAAATGTTTCCTCAAATGATGAAATGAAATGTGATCTTGGTGTTTCAGACTATAAATCCATATTTTGAATAATGTATTTAAGTTGTGTATTTTAAATGGTACAGTTCTAATTAGTATATAAGGCAGATGGTCATTTGGCAGTACACCAAAGTTACAATTTAAATAAAATCTCTGCTTGAAAATCATAGTTTGATCCCTTTCTGTTTTCTATGGCATATGCTTCTTCTGATGGAAGATCAGAATACATGATAAAGTGAATGATAAATAAGGACATATGGCATCCATCCATCCGCTTTTCATGAAGTCCAAGAATTTTTTTTTTTTACTCTTTCAAGGTGTAAAATTTACTGGTTTTCAATCTATTTATAAAGTTGTGCAACCACTGTTTAACTCCAGAATATTTTCTTTTTTTTAACTTTTATTTAATGAATATAAATTTCCAAAGTACAGCTTATGGATTACAATGGCTTCCCCCCCATAACGTCCCTCCCACCCGCAACCCTCCCCTTTCCCACTCCCTCTCCCCTTCCATTCACATCAAGATTCATTTTCGATTCTCTTTATATACAGAAGATCAGTTTAGCATACATTAAGTAAAGATTTCAACAGTTTGCTCCCACACAGAAACATAAAGTGAAAAATACTGTTTGAGTACCAGTTATAACATTAAATCTCAATGTACAGCACACTAAGGACAGAGATCCTACATGAAGAGTAAGTGCACAGTGACTCCTGTTGTTGACTTTACAAATTGACACTCTTGTTTATGGCATCAGTAATCAGCCTAGGCTCTTGTCATGAGCTGCCAAGGCTATGGAAGCCCCCTGAGTTTAATAATTGTTTTCAAAGCCTCAATTTCTTAAGCCTAGCAATGTGTTCCATCCCTCAATTGTTCTTGGTTGTTTCATAATTATAAAGTGATTTTAGTAATGGTTCTCTTCAATTAATTTCCAATAAAACTTCTCTACCTATTCTGGAGATGATGAAATATAGTGTTTAATCTTGTGGACAGAGTCAAGTATCTGGATTCCTAAGCTGTGTCCATGAGTTGTTACTCCTTTGATCCTATGTTATCTTTTAAAATGCCAATTTCCAATAACTGCTAGCAATGGATTGTGATTAAATGAAATAAGGCAGAGTGCATTTTGAACATTATTAATTAACTATTATTTATTATTGTGGTTGTTACCATCAATATGCCATTGACATAAGGGTGTCAGATGTTTTTAAGTACTTGTTTAATTTTTTGAATTGAGTAACATTAATATTTATTTATTGACAAATCAAAAGTATACAGATTTATTTTGCATAACAAGTTATTTTGACATAAGTATTTGAATGGCTAAATGAGATAATTAACATTTACTTGTCAGTTGCTTTGTGGCAATAGTGTATGAAACCTATTCGTATTTTTTTTTTTTTTTGACAGGCAGAGTGGACAGTGAGAGAGAGAGACAGAGAGAAAGGTCTTCCTTTGCCATTGGTTCACCCTCCAATGGCCGCCGCGGCTAGCGCGCTGTGGCCAGCGCACCACGCTGATCCGATGGCAGGAGCCAAGAGCCAGGTGCTTTTCGTGGTCTCCCATGGGGTGCAGGGCCCAAGCACCTGGGCCATCCTCCACTGCACTCCCTGGCCACAGCAGAGAGCTGGCCTGGAAGAGGGACAACCGGGACAGAATCCGGCACCCCGACCGGGACTAGAACCCGGTGTGCCGGCGCCGCAAGGCGGAGGATTAGCCTAGTGAGCAGTGGCGCCGGCCAGAAACCTATTCGTATTTTAAAAATTTTTGTAAAAATACAATATAAGGCATTGTTATTCATTGGAATTACCATGTGGTATAATAGCTCTCTGGTATTTATTCTTCCGATCTCACTGAAATTTTACATTTGATTTTGTTTCAAAGATTTGTTTTTCTTATTTGAAAGGCAGAATTACAAAGAGAGGGAGAAACAGAGACAGAAACTGAGAGAGTGAGAGAGAGAGGGAGAGAGAAAGAAAGAGATATCTTTCATCCACTGGCTCACTCTCCAGATGTCCATAATGGTTGCGTCTGGATCAGGCCAAAACCAGGGGCCAGCGGTTTCATCCGGGTCTCTCAAGTGGGTGGCAGGGACTCGAGCCCTTGGGCCATCTTCCTCTGCTTTCCAAGATGCATTAACAGGCAGCTGGATTAAAAGTGGAGCAACTGGGACTCAAACCAGCATCCAGATGGGATGTCCAGGCTGTGGCTTTACCCACTATGCCACAACACTAGCACCTGAAATTTTATATTTCTGACCAACGTCTCCCAGTCCACTACAATCACCCCCAGCACTTAGTGACCATCATTTTACTCTCTTCAAGTAGTGGCTTTAAATACATGCTTTGTGGGTGTGGAATTTTTGGTACAACACTTAAGATGTTGCTTGTCTCCTTTGAATGCCATGTTGGAGTGTCTGGGTTCGAACTTCAGCTCAGCTCCTTATATCAACTGCTCTGGATTGCATCTTGCACACTCTTGGAGGAAGCAGATGATAACTGAAGCATTTGAGTCCCTGAGACCCATGAGAGAGACCGTTATTAAGTTCCAGGGTTCTAGGTTTGGCCTGGCCCAGTCCAGCTATCGTGGACGTTTGGAGAGTGAAACCAGCAGATAGAGATCCCTTTTTCTATGTCTCTGTCTTCTCTATCTCTGTCTTCAAATTAATAAAATAAGTAAACATTAAAAATCGAAGTATGCTGTATCAATTATGTCAACAACATGTTTTCATTTGATTCAATGTGCAATTTTGGTCTTGTTAGGCGGCTGTCTTAAGTAGGGGAGAAATGATTAGTTTGTTCAATATCTAAGCAGTGATAACTACAAAAGTTTTCAGGCACATTGGTCAAACTTGCTTATTTTCAACTTGTAAGAAGACAATATCATGGCCTCAGGTACTTTATGCTTATACAGAGAACAAAATCAAGATTAGCATAGTGTCAATAACATGTATCGACAGAGGAAGACACTGAACCAGAGGGAACTGATGACTAGTGCCGTGGACATGGATTGGTCTATAATTGATAAACCAATTCTAGACTATAATGGACTGGTTGTCTAGCTTTAAGCTCTACCTAAGTTAAGTCAGGGCTGAAATTCCTATGTCTCACTAATACCAGAAAGGTGAATGAGAAACTACCCCATGACATTTTTTCTGTAGAGTCTCCCACAAGACAGATTAGATAGGAAATATTCTTCTGATAGTTCTAACAAGAGTCTCTACCTTGACATGTTCCTGGAAGAATCAGAGGACAATTAGGGAGGTGGTAGTGGAGCTTTGCTCGTATCGCTTATATGGGGTCATACCAGATAGCTACCACATCAGTGGCAAACCATTCAATCATATGTCTGTGAATAACCTTTTCTCCTTTTAAATGAAATTAACAATACCTTTGAAAGATTGTTTTAGTATAATTTTTTCTGTCTTCCAAGTAATTTTATCTTTTCTGCCACCACCATGACGGTCATCATTGTCATCATCGTCATCATCAGCATTATCACCATCATCACAAAGCTTTATAGCTTTCACTATCTTCCAGGAACCCATAGCAACTGTATTAAATCACATGGAAGACGTATGTGGGTGGTGAATTGTATTGTGGGTATTCTGTCTGTAGCTGAGGAATATGACATGTGAGAGGCATTAAACATGTCATGAAGCCTGAATGCTCATACGCAATCTTGCTCTTTTCAGAAAAACATTCTTACTGGTCTGATCAGTTTTTAGGAATGGAAGCGTCACCTCCAAATCAGCTTATCTTAAAAAATAATTTCTGCAATCGGTGAGCTACACAGACTAGCTGATAAAGACGTAAAGTCCCTTTTATTTTATCTCTATGTTTTAGAAAAACAAAGCACATAGAAGTTAGCCCGAGTGTCATTCAGTTCACTCTTCAGTTCTACAGCAGCTACAGTTATTTCTCCCCATCCTGTTTCAGGAATAGCAGAAACCTCACTAATTAACTCACACTACTTTGCTTCACTCAATATTGCTTTGATAAATTAACCTTAACCTTTTTAATATTGACTTATTTTGAAGGCCCTTACTAAAAGAACTCTGAAAAATCCTTGCTGTAATTATAAATGCTATTGTTAACTATATTATTTTATCTTCTTTATGTAAACATACCAGGTATTTTCTCCTTCCTTGAACAACTAGTT
This sequence comes from Oryctolagus cuniculus, assembly GCF_051225735.1. Taxonomy (NCBI): domain Eukaryota; kingdom Metazoa; phylum Chordata; class Mammalia; order Lagomorpha; family Leporidae; genus Oryctolagus; species Oryctolagus cuniculus. The sequence goes on from NC_142875.1 coordinate 42,032,395, forward strand.
TCATTCTCTTTCTGGCAGTTGTGAATAATTTATTTCAGATTTCCCTAATGCATTTTGAGAAAATATGTTTTGTGTATTGGTATGGATAAAAAAAAAAGTTATCTCTTTCACTAATAAGTGTGTTGGTTTAACAAGGAAGCAATTTAGCATAGGTTACTTTTGCTACAGCTTTTTTAAACCTTATTTTTCAAAACTTGAACATTTGAAAGAAGTGTATAATGAATGTTAAAAATAAACACTCACATGAACAAGTGGACTTTTGTTCTCAGTGCATCAGCCAATATTTGTGAAATTGATTTCATTGACCATATTTTTCTTTAACCTTCTTTAACCTAGCTAAAATAGCCTAAAGTTATAATTATGTAGTACACAATGTGTAAAACTACTCAGTAAAATACCAGTTGTCTATCTTCATTTTTTGTTTCCTCTGAATTTCTAGATATTTAGTTTCAACTGCAATGGAATTTTGCTTTGGTATTTACATAAATACCTAATTTCATTTTTGCAGGTAAAATATAAATAATGTGATAAATTTTGACCTGTTAACCATACTTTAATTATAAAGCATTCACATTTACTATTACATTTAACCACTCAGAACTCATGATATAGCAGCAATGGTATAAGTAGTATTTTACTTAGAGTGGAGTTTTATTATCTTTAATATTATGGAATTGGTTTCAATTCTTAGAATTTCCATAAAGCATACCACTGAGCTTCATAGGGAGAAAGTATTTTTCTCTAAATTATTTTATAGATTGTAATAAGATTCTAAAACAAGTGTACATTATTAGGGCAATTGAATTGCCTTAAACATTTTCAACTCATACCACAAGTTCACAAAATCAGCCTCAGGCACTGAAAACTTAAAAGGCAGTCTGATGGTGTTTCTTACAAATATTCTTTGAATTTTATGACTTGTCTCCCACATGAGGCGTAATAGTTTCAATGTTCTAATTAGTACTTGTGTATATTGCTATTACTTTGTCTCTTTAATCACATTATTAAGACTGTTATGGAGAAGTCTTATAGAATCACACTTTATAATAGTGTTTCTAATTTGAATATGTCCTTTTTTATGTTGTCTGATTCTGAAACATCATAAACTCTTTTTATGGGTCCTTTGATAGTAGTCACTTTCCTTCTTTATGCTTGATTAGAACATACAGTACTAAGTAATAAAGAAATTTCCTGAAGCTTTAGAGTTTTAGCATCAGGGAAAAAATTAACTTCTGTTCCTTCATGTTTTTATTGTTGGGACAAGTGAAGTATTTTTAAAGCAGTGCTGTTTTGTGAATGGTTTATTTGAATGTACGTAAAGAATTTGGCAAATTGATATTTAGCTATGTTTTTAACATTTACAGCTAATCATCATGAACCCTGGTATTCCTTAAGACTCTCTTTGTAAACAATCTTTTATAAGCCAACAAGTATCACTTAAAAAAGAAATGCTTTAAGTAATATATATTGATAAGCAAATTACAAAATCTTAGAAGTAAAACATGATACCTTCCTGATGCCTCCTAAAATGGACTTCAAAATCATTGTCTAGAATAATGTCTGCCTTTATTACCATTATTTTCCTTGAAAATAATAAGTTGGGCAATTGAAAATGGAAAGGTTTTGCAAAAATTTTGTTAGATTTCTTGCTCATAAATCCAGGAATATTTTCACAATATCCTTTTACTGCATAAAGACATGTAGTCTTAGTTTTAAACTTTCAAATGTATAGCCAATAAATTGAAATAAGTCTCAGAAACTCTAGCATAGATTTATTCTAATATAGTCAAAACACCTTTAAAGTCTTAGATGCATTTTTAATTTTGACTACTCAAAGCACAATGATACAATTTATTTTTCTACCAATTAATTCCTATCTTTAATCTAACCTCCCAAAAACTTATATTAAGTTAATTTCAATCCTATCTGTGTTCCTCCCATTAACCTAAAAATATTTCTTCTGAAAATCTCATCTTCACTGCAATCTCAATAGGCATACATTGGGATTTTGCTGACCATAACATCTAGAATAGAACAGAGTTCTGTTTCCTATTTTCTTTCTTGCATTACCTAGGAATCAAGTTTGACATATAGTAGCCAGGTTTAGGAAGTAAAAATCAGGATTACTAGTTAAATTTGCATTTCAGATAAACAATAAATAATATTTTGATTATGAAATATTTAAAGTATGCTTATACAAAATATATTTTAATACAAGTTGCAAATTTAACTATCTGATAACCTTGGCACAGCATAACCTAATTGCTTAAATTATCAAGGTAGAAAACAGAGAGTGGAGTTTTTCTGTGTGATTGTTAGCTTGCCACTCTAATTCTACATAAATATATTAATTTAGAAAAAATCAGGGGCCAGCATAGCGGTATAGCTAGTTAAGCTGCCACTTGTGTCACTGGCATCCCATATAGGCATTGGTTCCAGTCACAGCTGTTCCACTACTGATCCAACTCCCTACTAATGTGCCTGGGAAAGCAGTGGAAGATCAGACAAGTGCTTGGGCTCCTGCAACCACATGAGAGACATGGATTAGCTCCAACATCCTGGCTTCTGCCTGACCCATTACAGGCCATGTGGCCATTTGGGGAGTGAACCAGTGGATGGAAGATTTCCATCCACTTCCTTCCCCTCTCTCAGTAACTCTGCCTTTGAAAGCAATAAAATAAATATTATTTAAAAAAGAATGTAATCAAAAGTCACTTTACCATCTTAAAACATAAAGTTTAAAATAATATCGTTGAAATCTAAAGTAGCAACTTTGATTATATACACTTAAATTGTAGATCACAAAATCAGACCACTGGACAATGTCAAAAATACTTTTTCATTTCAGCTACAGACATGCAGAGCTTTAGTTGAGCTGGACTGAACTGACGGCAAAATTATGCAAGCAGTGGATGAATGAGAGAGGCAAGAATCACCAGAGACAGGGCACAAAGCTGTAGAAGAGTCAAGACATAGCTCATTATAATGGACAAGCTTGGAGAAAAAAAACAGCTAACGTCATTAAAACAAAGAGAGCCATCTAGATCTTTGGTTTCTAAATGTCATTTTATGGCCATTTACAGATGTGAATAAGTCTGAGAAAAGCATTTTGATATTGACTGGAGGAATACACACAAGCCCCATTCCATCCCAGAAGATTCAGTTTTAGTGTATCTATGATTGCTATTATTATTTCCAGGAATATTGAGGTATAATAGAAAAAAATTATATGTATATATATATATTTGAGGTTCAGAACTTTATGATCTCAATATATTTTTAATTGGCACACAGTAGTTGTATGTATTTATGGGGGCACTTTTGTCATGTCAATGCATGTATACAATGTGTAATATTCAGCTCAGAGTATAATATGATGGTTTTATACATGTGTACATTTATTTCCTGTGCTCCCCAAATAAACATGTCTCTTTGTACTCATGTAATACATTGATGATGAGCCATACCTCTGGAAGGAAAAAAACAAGGAAGAAAATGGTGAGAAATGAAACAGGAATATAGAAAGGAAACAGATCACATAGGGTCTTCTTGATATGAACTTTGTCCCTAGGGCCTTAGAAAGCTGCTAAAATTATAAACAATATAATCTGGCTTGTATTAAAAGAAGACAAAATACATTCTGAGTTCTAAAAAGAGAATGAACTAAGGAGTGGTAAAAGTATAAATGAAGAAACAAGTAGTAGAAGTACAGGGAATTGAGTCAAATTAGAGTACAATCATGGCAGCAGAGTCATAAGAAACTTTAGACACATTTGGTGATACAAATCACAGAATTTGGTAACATATCACATTTGAAATTTCAATAAAAAATTAACAATTTAGTGGTTACTTAGTTGACCAAGTAGAAAGATGGAAAAGGTGCTTAAAACTATAGATATTCAAAGAAGGAGGTGCCTTTCTCTGAAGGGAGGAGAGAACTTCCACTTTGACTATGATCTTGTCTAAATATGCCAAGCCTTCCATAGCCTTGGCAACTCATGACAAGAGCCTCGGGTGATTACTGATGCCATAAACAAGAGTGTCAACTTGTTAAGTCAACAAAAGGGTGACTGTGCACTTACTCCTCATGTAGGATCTCTGTCCTTAATGTGCTGTACATTGTGATTTAATGCTATAACTAGTACTCAAACAGTATTTTTCACTTTGTGTTTCTGTGTGGGTGCAAACTGTTGAAATCTTTACTTAATATATGCTAAACTGATCTTCTGTATATAAAGAGAATTGAAAATGAAAAAAACTACAGATATTATTAATGAACTATTATTTCTCTATCTTAAAAATTAGAATATATGGTTTTGCATGTTTTCACCATAAAAAATCAGATATCTGAGAATACAGATATGCTTACCCTGATGGACATTACACAATGTATTCATGCAGTAAAACATCACTTGGCATAAATATTTACAATTTTTATATAGAAAGTAGAGTAGATACAAGGACACATGATATCAAGATTTTAGTATTTGGCAAGTTAAATAAAATATAAATGTAGAAGTGTTGAATGAACTTTTGAATACATGAGGATTATCTGGAACTTAGATGTGAGTTCTGACCTGGCTATGCAATTTCAGCACTACTGACATAAAATGGCATTTACACCCATGAAGAGAAAAGATTTTACAGTGAGAAGATAAAGAATGGGAAATTAAGAGAGCTTAGGATTGAAACTGAGGAAACTCCAATATTAAAAGGTGATAAAGGGGACTAGGAAAGAATAGCCAGAGACATGAGGCAAATATGAAAACTGTTGAAAAGGAGGTTTTTTAAAGTAAAACATACTTATACAGAAAATTAGAAAGAGACATGACGAGTTATCTGAGAAGTATAAATTGATATAACAACCATTAATATATTTATATTAATAGTATAATATAGGTTAAACATGAATTTTAATCATTAATGACCCTAATAATTACTAAAGTTTGTACAGAATGGTTTGATTGATGAATTGAATAACAAAAGAACTGGAAATTATGTCTGTGGACAATTTATTGAGAAGTTGTGACAAAAAAACAAAAAGAGAGATTATAAAGCAATTAGAATGAGGTTGAAAGAAGCTCTTTTTCAAAGTGAAAGATATCAAATTATCTTCTGCATTCTAAAACCCTTTCTACACTGGTAACAATGAAGAGCAAATTGAGAGTAGGATGAGTTTTGGGTAAGTGTTGACATTTCAAAGGTGTTGCCTCTACATTCTCTGTAATTGCAAGGACAAATATTATGGGAAATGATAAGGATATTGTTCATCTTTTTAGAGAGAAGATGAGAAATTTGGATTGTATGACTACTTTGTCTTTCTCACTAGACTATGAAGCTATCTAAGAGTTGGGATGAGAGGAGGAGAATTAGTGTTTAGTTAGAGAAGTTCTATAGCAGTGAGGGAAATATTTGATGTAGTGAATGAGAAAAGAAAATTGGAAGAAAATGTCTTTCACGTTTCAGGAAAATGTAGAGAGTGCATTTGAGGATGGTAATCATGAATGGATAATAGTTGCACAATTTCCTTTGTTTTGACTTTCTTCATCAGAGAGAAGGATCTTTTGAGATACTTCCAAATTGGAGTATTCAAAACAGATGCTGATAAAGACAAACTGTGGCATAAGGATACATATGAGAGGCGTGATTAAAATAAAGGTCTATTTCAGTTAGAATGTCACTTCAGTTGTTGTAAAAAAATACACTCTATCATCTATCAGTCTAACACAATAGTTCAGAGTTGATGCAACAATTGCAAAGTGAATTAAAATGTTCTATTCCTTTGCTATGTTAACCTCACTATCAGCAGTCATATTATGTTCTATAAGAAATGCAGAAACTCTCGTTCATCACAGCTGTTTTCCCATGAGAAGTAAGCAGAAGAAAGCTAGAAGGAAATACATTTTTAAGTATTTATTTATTTATTTATTTATTTTGAAAGGCTTAGAGAGGCAGACACACAGACAGAGCCAAATCTCTCATCTGCTGGTTCAGATTGAATGCCTCCAATGGCTGGGGGTTGGTTCAGATTGAAGCCAGGAACTTGAACTCAATCTAAGTTTCCCATGTGTGTGTCACAGACCAAAATACTTGAGCTATCAGGGTGACATTAACAGAAACTTGGAATTGGAAGTGGATCCAGGACTTGAACCCTGGGACTCTGACAACGGAATATGGGTATCCCAAGGGGAATCCTAACAACTGCACCAAACACCCACCATGGGACATTCATTCTTTTTCAACAAACAGCTCAACTGGCAACTTCAAAGGATCACTGCTGTCCATATCTCACTGGGAAGAACATGTTTAAGTGACCATACTCACTACAAGAGAGCTTAGAAGATATAATCTTGTCCTTATTGTCCTTATCCTTAAATATGACTATTGCTAGAGATGGAGGGGGAAAAGTCTTTGATACAGGTACCATGGAGTAAATAAATGCTAGAAACACAGAAAACAGAAGAAAGACAATACTACTTAGACAACAACTCCCTCATGTATTTACCTCCTTTTACTTTAAGGAACAGCTTTCAGCAAAATAATGTTTATTTTAAACATAAATATTGTGCAGTAAATGGTTAACTCAGCGGGCTTGGGCTGGTTAAGGCTCCACATTCTAAAGACAGAAATTATCGATTACAAATAGCATTTACTTTGGTACCAAGAGTTTGATAAATTCAATATAGCTACCAAATTTGGGATATAAAGAGTTTTGAAATCATAGAAGTAGTTTGTATTTTTGTATTATCTGAAACATATATGCATGTACCTCGGCCTTTTTGTTTGTACTTTATTTAACAATAAAACTGTGGGTTAGTTTGTAAAGGACTAAATTATTAGAACATGATCTAGCCTCAAAGGTTAATGAAAATATAATTAGGATTGCTTGTGCTACATGTAGCTGAAAAGAGTTGTAAATCCTATTAATCCTTCTTAGTTCACAAATTATTGACCTGATAGGCAATAATCTCTTAGCTTTATTGTGTCAATTTAGCTAAAGTGTTTGAACATTGTCTTGTGCTAAAAATTCTTCCCTATTATTTCAGTGATTTAAAGAAGCAAAAATAATTTGTCAGGCAATGACAGAAAATTCAACAGAAAATATTTACAAAATTAAATTTGCAAGTCTCTCATACATATTTATGTATATACAGAAATATACAAAATAAGATCTTTGGAAATGCAACATTTGGATCTAAAGTTAGGAATGTCTATCAAAAATGCTTTTGAACTTCTGTGCTTATATAACCCATTGTTAAATAAAGTGTAAACAAAAATAAAACCAAAGTACCTATGTATATATATATATATATATATATAATAAGCCATATCTAGCTTTGAAGCTTTTTTCAACCTATTCTAGTTAAGTAAACAGAGTATACTATGGAGGTGCTTGGTTGCAAAATAATACAGACTTGAGATGAAGGGCTTAGATTTGTATTCTAAAACTTACCACCACCAGTTACATAACTTTGATTGCATTTTTAAATCTTAGTATATTTAGAAATCCTTTTCTGTAAAGTTGAATTGATGGGCACTCCCTACTTTTATAATGACAGCTGACATGCTATTGCACAAAACTCTGCATGAATAGTAGTAGAATCAAAATCTAAGTGAGCACTGCTATATACTTTCTGAATGTCCACTTAACTTCTTTAGTGGACCTCGTGACTTGCTACTACTGATAGTTCTCAGCATGTATCATGATGTATTTTTCAATACGATATAAATATGATGATTTCTGTGCTTTAAGGCAGTTTAGTTATTCATGTTTATGCATTATATATTTATTTGTAGCTCCATCTATAGTTATATCTATATGTTAGCTCTTCTCTTTCAATTCATTTCAATTATAGGTTGCTGTACTTCATTTGTCATTGAACCTTACAATGTAAACTTTGTTCTGTTACTTCATTAAAAAACAGAATAATGTTCATTAGTTGAATATGTTTATGCAATCAATCTACAATTTGTGCTTTTAAGACTATTGACAGCCACAAAAAACTGTGACAACATTTATTTAAATTATGATGGAAAATGAATCTACGAAGATGGGCTATCACTGATATATTCTACAATGTCATCATGCCATAAGCATAGACTTTATTAGCTTCAAGACAAGGGTTAATTAATCAGAAGTCTTATTTACAATTAATATATATACAACCCAGGCTCATTTACACTGAATAAGCAATTAATATAGTCATGAAAGAGACTAACTCACAAAAAGTAGTATTATTGATCAGGGCAAATTTTGGAATTCTCATTGCCTATCCTTTTCTCTAAATGCATATGTGCTAATTACTAGTACTTTGTAAATACATTACTTTGCTGTTCTCTGTGGCTGTATTTAAAAGACAATATATAAAATGTAGGTGAAAAAGTACATTTTCATGTGAATGTAGCATGAAAAAATAAATATGTCTCCCCTCATGGGGAAATCACTGTCCTTTAATTCATTGATATTGGATAAACAATGAATGGCACTTTCTCTTCTTTATCAAATTGAAAATTATATTCTTTGGAAACTAGAGTAAGTTGCTCCTATATAATTACTATAGTAGTGTTATATTGCTGCTGTGGTCAATTAACACAAATGCAATGCTTTATAACAAATATTGTATTATGTTTTCTCTCGGTTTAAAGTCCAAAATGTGCTGATTTCTCTGCCTGGGTTCTTTCAGACAAAAATCAAAGAGGTGGCTAGGGTTGTAGTTCTTACTTGAGACTCAGAATTTTCTTATGGGCTCATGGGTTGTTCATAGAATTCATTTTCTTCTCATATTTTCCACTTGTTGCCTTTCATTACATATTCCTGCCAACCCATCCTTTACAGTGAAAATATAATTATATAATTTCTTTGTTTTCATGTATGCATGTTATCCCAATAGTGTTCAAGAAAAAATTTAAGCCTCCTGGCTTAGTCTAGAAGATCATTAATATTTCTCTAGCATGGAATCCTGTCAATCCCTCCAAAGAGTCCCTTCATTAAGGCACCTGCTTGTATAACTGTTTGCATGGCTAAATGCTCAAAGTTCTCCTAGTCTTCCTTATCTTAACACACAGACTTAGAGACTGAACACAATTCCTTCCCTATCTGTGAGTAATTCAAACATGCCCTTGAGACTTAGGTCAAAGCATGAGTTCTGTCATGGCAACGTCTTGATTCACCATTAGATTTTGCAGAACATTGATAAAAAGAGAGGTAATTATTATCACAGATTTATATGTTCTATTTTTTATATCTCTTGTTGCTTCTTATATTACCATTTCACATACAGTGTGGTTTTAGCAGTGCCTCACCCACAGTAGCATGTAAGTACTGTTTAACTGATGAAAAATAAAAGTAAGTTTATGCACTAGCATGCCCATTGCCTAGAGTCAAGGGTGCAGGGCCAAATTAAATGCTTTTTGGTAAAAAGGATGTGACAATATGATTAACAGCCACCTTTGTCCCCAAGATGGTTTTGTACCAATCTCCAGCACTTTGTGAATATATTATTTTCAATGATAAAAAAGAGGCTTATTCTATGTGATTAAGTTAAAGGACTTACAGACAGGGAATTATTCCCAGTTATTAACTGAGTTCAATGTAATGAAATGGGTCCTAATAAAAGGAAAACAAGAGAATCAAAGAAAAAGATGTGACCACAGAGAGGGTATTGGAGTGAAGAATTTTGAAGATGAAAGACCAAGAAATGTGGATAACCTCTAGAATGTCTAGAAGAAATGGAATCTTGCCAATTTCTTGAGTTCAGATTTCTATTAGATGTTTGTTTTTTAAACCAATATGTGTTGGCCGGCGCCGCGGCTCAATAGGCTAATCCTCCATCTGCGGCGCCAGCACACCGGGTTCTAGTCCCGGTCGGGGCGCTGGATTCTGTTCTGGTTGTTCCTCTTCCAGTCCAGCTCTCTGCTGTGGCCAGGGAGTGCAGTGGAGGATGGCCCAAGTCCTTGGGCCCTGCACCCGTGTGGGAGACTAGGAGAAGCACCTGGCTCCTGGCTTCAGATCAGCGCAGTGCGCCAGCCGCAGCTGCCATTGGGTGGTGAACCAACGGAAAAAAGGAAGACGTTTCTCTCTGTCTCTCTGTCTTTCACTGTCCACTCTGCCTGTCCAAAAAAAAGAAAAAAAAAAATGCTTGTGCTAATTTGTTCCATAGGTAATCAAAAATTATTGTGAAATAAATAAATAGAAAAATTTTGACATTATCCATGCATCTAGTCCCATTAGAAAATAAAACTTCAGTAAGTATATGCTCGTCCTGAAGACTAGAAAATAAAGTTCCATGAGGTTATACACTATCCTCTGCACAGTACTTAATACAATCTGACAGAAGTTTCATCTCGGACTATCCATTTCCTTTTATTTTTTACTTTAAAAATATATAATGATATTACTATTTTGCTTAAAGTATAAGAAAGCTCTGTTTGAAGAAAGGAAAATAATTATGGTGTGGAAGACCATATTTTATCAGATACTGGTGTTATACTCCAAAGAAGAGTTTTGAGGTTGCCTTTCTAAAGCTTTGATAATGCTCTATCAGAAAGCATTATTAAATTTGTCATCTCTAAAGTCCTCAGGGATATTGTCCATTGTTTTGCTATTTAAAACTTTGTTTATTTATTTATTTGAGAGGCAAAGAATCATAGATAGATGGACAAAGAGAGAGAGAGGGTTTCCTTCCACTGGTTCACTCCACAAATGCCTGCAAGGGCTGGTGTTGGATTGGGCTGAAGACAGAAGCTAGAATCACAATCCAGGTCTCTCACGTGAATATCAGGAACACAATTCCTTGAGTCATTGCTGCTGTTTTCTGGGGTCCCCATTAGCAAGAAACTGGAAATAGGAATGAGAGATGGAAAGAAAACCTAGGCATTCCAATGTGGCACACAGGCACCCTATCCTGTGTCTTAACTATTAGGCCAAATGCCTACTCCTATTTTTCTTTTTAAAAATGATATCCACATGGATACTTGGTTCTTTTTATTAAGATTTGTATTTATTTGTTTGAGAGAGTTACAGATGGAGAGACAGAGAGAAAGGTCTTCCATCTGTCGGTTCACTCCTCAAATGGCCACAATGGCTGGAGCTGGGCTGATCCGAAGTAGGGAGCCAGGAGCTTATATGGATCTCACATGCAGGTGTAGGGTCATCTTCTACTGCTTTCCCAGGCTATAGCAGAGAGCTTCTTCCATCAGAAGAAGAGCAACTGGGATTTCAACTGGCATCCATATGAGATGCCAGCGCCAAAAGCAGAGGCTTAGCCCACTATGCCACAGTGCTGTTCCCACGTGGTTCTTTCCTAACATCTATTATTGTGCATTAAAATGAATGGTGCTTAAGAATACTTAAAACACAGGTATCTTTGGGAATAGACAGTACCCATGAATTTTTATTTCATATATTTTTCTCAAATGATATCAAGATGCTTAGGTTTCTATCTTTTTTTTCTCCTTGTTTTAATTTGTGTTTATTTTTATTTATTTGGAAGAATTCTCCACATCATATGTGTGTAGAATTATAACTAAAAATTTTAAAACAACTATAAATGACTGAAGAAATTTAATATTCACCTTGAAATTCCTATACCATCAGAATTGTATTAGTCAAGACTTGCAAGAATTAGAATTGGCTTCCAAAAGCAAATTATGGATAGTTTTTAAAAGAGTAGTATAACAACAGCAGGCACATCTCTCTGTTAGATCTGTATGCACTGACTCTGTACCTTAAAAAGCTCATTTTGCCTCATCTTATCATTTTCATTGTTTCTATTTAATAAATTACCTATTTATTTTAGTTTCTTCCAATTCACATTTTCTAATTGTTTTATGATGTGAAGAAGTTTGTCATGATGGCAGTTGGAGATATCAATAAACAGTTTTGGACCTCTATGATTTTTGACCTACACTCTTTTCTGCCTCTTTGCTCTTTGAATGCAATGTTTTGCCATGGGACTAAGCTTCCCCGCAGCTTTAATTAGTAAGATTCTACAAGACTATTCAAAACTTTCAGATTGTTTCATCTGACCTAGCAAACTTTAAAATTCCTGAATGTTCTCAACAAAGGAGCAGAGTCTCCCAATGTGTCCAGTGACACTGGACATTTGAAAAAGTATCACAATGGAGTGGGTATCTGGTTCAGTAGTTGTTACTTGGGATATGCACATTGTATATCAGAGAATGTAGTTTGAATCCTGGCTACACTGCTTCCAATCCAGATTCCTGCTAATGTACACCCTGGAAGGCAGTAGTGATGGCTCAAGTACTTGAGTCCCAGCCAGCCACATGGTAGACCCAGACTGAGTTCCAGCCTCCTATCTTTGTCTGGTCCAGCCTGACTGTTGTAGATGTATAAGGAAAGAATTAGCAGATAAAACATTCTCTCTCTCCCTCCCTCCCCCCCTCCCTCCTTCCCTCCCTCCCTCCCTCTCTCTCTCTTCATAAAATGAAAATAAATTAATGAATCTAAAAAATGAAAAAGTAGAAATGGTATCATATACCTGTAAATGGTATATGAATATTTCAAAAACCAAAGCAGTTCCCACTTATTGAACAGGTTAAAAAATGAAAAGTTTGTTTATTTGTTTCTTTCAGTAGTGATTACAAGTTGTCCTCACAAGGAGAGGTCTGTCTTAGTGAAAATTCTTGCATGAGCTAACTGGGTGAATCTGAAGGGAGCTTACTACTGTTATGTATAAGTTGAGGGAGGATAATTTTTGTTGAATCAGAAGGAAAAGATAAACATGGGTGGGGAAACTTTGAGTTCCAATATGGTGGAATGCTGAAAATGATGTAAACTTCGTCTTAATAACCAAAAATTATAAAATCTATTAGATAGTTTGTGTGTGTAGACATTTTTCTAGAAACCACTGAAGAGGATGAGCTCTGTATCCAGGTCTATGTGGAATGGAACTGACCCAGCAGGTGGAAATGTGGAATAAGAAACTGTTTGCCATGAGGAAACAGTTGTTTTGAAGTTATAGACATTAAACAGTGGGATCTGGGTTTGCAAGCTGTGAATCTGAGGACCAACTCAAATTTTTTACAACCTCTATGTTGTTAGGGAGCCTAAGAAAATTCTAAACTCCCTTCAGGGGAGTAGGTTATTTTCAGATATGATAAGCATTTAGAAAAGGTTGCCCATACCTCTGAAAGCAAAACATATTATATTGCTCAATTTTTTGTGAATAGTTTGGTGTGTACCTCATAGAACCAGTCCTTCTAGCAAAAGAAGTACACATATCTGCCCACATAGAAAAATAAATGAGTAACATGTCTTTCTGGTTATATAGAATAGGCAAGTCTCTATGTGGTCAGGAATGACTGCAGAAATAATGGGAAAAACATCCAGAAAAACAGAGCAAAACAAAACGTAAAACTATGGTTGAACAGAATGCAAGAAACTCTGCTTAGATTTGTGTAATGATTACTGTTTCAGGCCCCGTTTTAAGTCCTTTTAAATTGCTAATTTATTTGATCTTAGGAATCCTGGAAATCATGTATTAGGTTTCAAATGAGGAAAGCAAACCAGATGAAAACTTGTTAAGTTTCAAATAAGTGATTCAAACCCAGACCATCTGACTGTGGAGTTCTTGCTCTTAACCACTGTGAATAAGAGGATAGGAAAGAAAATGGTAACTTGTTATTCATTTATAAACTTGGCAGCTTTGAGAGGAGTGTGAAAAAAGTATCAAGGATGGGAGTTAGTTATTTTAGGCAGCCAATGGAAACATGCCCAGGAAAAGGAGTTGAAAGGATGGTAGCACCTCAAAAATTGTGTTGTTTTGTTGCTTTGGTTTTTTGCTTTATGTATAAATCATTACATCTATACAGGCAATTTCAGAAACAATGAAATAAATACTTATTTGCATCATGATAGATATTGCAAAAACACTCCTATATTATACTATTTAAAAATTGTCAAGGAGTGAAGACCTAAGATAATCTAGGAAGAGAAGAGCAAGCTAGTTTACAGAAGGCACTCTAAGGAAAGGGAGTTATTGATAGCAATTGTACTAATAAAATAAAATCACAAATAACCAGTTTACTTTTGATGGCATATGCAAAGATTCAAGTGTTCTGAGTTTATATATTACATTAAAAATTTTACAATAATTTGTTATTCTGATTTACTTGGGCAGTGACCATATTCTTCTTGGTTTATAATATATTTATTTTAAGTTATTCTCTGATAGTTTTTTCTTAATTGGAGAAGCTATTTTAGAAGTTGTTTGTAAAATAAACTCAGTTATTCATGTATAGTAGCCAGTGAAACTAATTGATAATCTTGCTGTCACAGTTGATTTCAAACAGCTCTGTAATGAATCCTTTGGATAATTAAATGCATAAATCCATGGTAAAAGAAAAGTAACTGCATTTATAAGACAAATATTAGGTAATTCTGTATAGATATAGCAAGAAAAAAGTGAGAGAATTACTTAAAATTGTTAAAAATAACAAATCTAGAGAAGTTAATAAAATATATCAATAAAAATAAATATTATTTCACTCTATATTTCTTCCTGTAATGTTTAAAATCATAAATTAGTGTTGTTATAAAATAAAAATGTAATATGCACATAACTGAAATTTATGAAAATGATAGAAATATGAAAGGAAACATGTAATGAGTACAAAATGAGAAAATATTCAAAGCCGTGATAAGAACGCTACATTGTATATGCAAACACAAATATATTTCTTAAATTACATATAGAAGAAACTAAATCTACTTTTTATTGATAATAATAATTGATTTTATTATTATTTAAAAAGGAGGGATAGGAAAACAGTGAAAACAATAACTGACACTTTTATTGAGATAGACTATTACAGTTCAAAACAGCAGCAACATGACCGCAACCTGTAAAACATAGAATTGACACTAGCTGCTCATGTAAGACCCAACTTGACAAAAAGACTCCTTGGATAATTCCTTTGTCCCATAAACAAATACCAGTCTAGTCATAAATGTTGCTCCTTGATATTTACCTATTTTTTTCTGATTACTCAAGTAGTATTCTTTTTTTTTTTTTTTTTTTTTGGCCAGGCAGAGTTAAACAGTGAAAGAGAGAGACAGAGAGAGAGTTATAGACAGTGAGAGAGAAAGAGAGAAAGGTCTTCCTTTCCGTTGGTTCACCCCACAAATGGCCGCTACGGCCAAAGTGCTGCTGCTGCTGCGCTGCGCCGATCCGAAGGCAGGAGCCAGGTGCTTCCTCCTGGTCTCTCATGGGGTGCAGGGCCCAAGCACTTGGGCCATCCTCCACTGCACTCCCAGGCCACAGCAGAGAGTTGGACTGGAAGAGGAAACCGGGACAGAATCTGGCGCTCTGACAGGGACTAGAACCCAGATTGCCGGCGCCGCAGGTGGAGGATCAGCCTACTGAGCCGCTGCAGCTTTTTTTTTTTTTTTTTTTTTTTTTTTTTTTTTCCCAGGCAGAGTTATACAATGAGAGAGACACACACAGAGAGTTATAGACTCAAGTAGTATTCTAATAATAAACAAAGTGATCCTAACTCTGATGATTAATATTTCATGGTATCCAGAAATTACCTTTTTTCTCTCTTGGAAAAATTGATGACTTAACCATTTGTAATAAGCTATTTTTCAATTCATCTATTCCTTTTTTTCATTTTAATTACCAATTTGGTGTTCTGTTCAACAATGTAATACACTACCTTCCTTTTGCTTGTACTGATTTGAGTTTCTGCCATGTTTTTAACACAATAATCCTTTTTAAAACAATTTTATTTTTGGTATAAACATTTCATGTATTTCATATATCTAAGAAGACAGTGATACTTCTCACCTTACTCTCCCTCTCACCCACACTACCACAATATTCTTCCTCCCTCTCCTATTCCCACTCTTCATCTTTGTAAAGATCTATTTTTAGCTTAGTTTATACTCATAAGATTAGCACTACACTAAGAGTTCAACGAATAGCTAGTTTGACTTAGCATTAATACTGCTTAATCTTAATTCCAATCTTCTTCCAATCTGTGTGCACTAAAACAACTTTAGTTTACAGACTATATCTTAGTATCTATTCTTCTGTCTTCCCAGCTATTTATCCTTATCATTAGTTGTGAAATTCTTTGAAATTCAAAATTTTGGGATGTGGGACACTAAGTTGTCCAATTTAGACACCATCCTTGTGCTTGGCCAAATCCCTCCTAAAAAGCCATTTCATAGTCTCTTGGGTAACAGGTATTTTTGTCAAACTAGGTCTTGTTGGTCATAAAGCAAGGCTGTCTGAAAGCTGTGTGATTCCTAAAAGAGCTGAGAGAAGTCTCCCACAGAACGGGTGGATTGTGTGTTTGGTGTCTTTACTAAAAGCAATGCACAGGCACTCTTGATGAGAATTTGATCTTCCACACACTCTTGAACCCACTACAATCTGATATCCATTCCCCCATCATATAGCTTCTCTCTTGGACATGACCAAACATTATTTATTGACAGATTACTGTGACTCTTGCCAATATTCTCCTTGTTTGATCTTTATAAAATTGGCCCTGAGATTGAGGACATGGAAAAAAGCTAGCTAAGAATAATGGCTGCAATAAAATCTGTGTTACTGAAATTCAGAGACAAAGAACATTTCATAGGTGAGCATAAGGATATGGCAGCTTCCATACCTGGACATAGGAATATAATCTAGATATGAGCTAAGAAAGAGTGACCTTGACATTGGTAGCTTCAGGATCTGCAGGAGAGAAGGCCCACACTTCCGGGAATGGAGAGTTCCTACCTGCACTTCTGGGAACGGAAAGTCCTTGCCAAGGTCCCCGCAGGTACCTAAAGGTCAACCAATGAGGATCAGACATGCTTCAACCTTTAACTCCCACACCCTATATCTATAAAAGGAGCCCTCCCAACCTCTTCCCTGGCCCCGCTCTGTTGGGACCGGTGAACCTTGCCCGGGAGTGGAATCCCAATAAAAGCCTAGAAACTGATTTATTTGGCTGGGAAGATTTGTTATGTGCCGAACACCTTGCAGAAATAGTTGATGGCTTTCCAGGAAGAAGCAGACACTAGCTGAGTCTTAGGTATTGTGTTGGTTTATGGTAATAGGAAAATATCCTAATGCAAAACAAATTGCTTACCTCACAATTATACTTTTTATCCCTTGTCCCCGATTTAGCTAAAAGAGAGAGGAATCCTAGTCATAGACATTGTGGCAATGTTAAGAATCTAGGTGCTTGATAGACTTCCACATGAATAGGAATCGGTAAACTGAAAACATTTGAATCTGAAGGCTAGGTGGGCAAACTCAGGAATTTGGTATAGTGGGTAAGACAATATTTGGGACACATATCTCCCATATCAAGTGCCTGGGTTTGAGTCCTGGCTCCATTCCCAATTACAGCTTCTCGCTGACATGTACCCTGGGAAGTAGGAGATGATGACTTGAGAATTTGGGTCCCAGTCACATGTGGACGAACCAGCTTGAATTCTGCGATGCGCCTTCAACCTGATCCAGCCCTAGCATTTGCAGACATTTGGGGCATGCACTAGTGGATAGAAGATCTCTGTTTATCTGTTTCTCTTCCTGTTATATAAATAAAATTAATGAATAAAAAATAAAAACAAAATATGAAGTTGATTAAACAATATATATGTATATCATACATATATATATCCATAAGTATATAGGAGATACAAGCAATACAGGGACATGGAAACAACTCAACAGCAATGCAATGAGTAAAATTGGTATCATGACAACAACCAGGCTACTCTTAAAGATAAATTACATGGAATAGAAAGCAGGAAGGAGGATACATTTACATATTAGAAGAGGTATAGGGACACAGCAATTGTATATATTTCTTAAAAATAAAAGAAAGAATTTTTGATGTTCTCATAAAAGTTAAGTGTTTGAGAATATATATGTTTAACTGGAATGGACATAGCATATGTAAAGTGGATAAAAATATCACATGGAACCCCATAAATGGGTGAAATTTTTATTTATTGCCTAAAATGTTTAAAAAAATAAAAAAATTATTTTTAAAGACCTTTAAGATAATGGAAAACTAATATACAATTCATTGACAGTAAACCGGTACTATAAGAAAAGCTTATTGAGGGAATATTTCAAATGGAAACCTAGGAGGAAATAAAAAACAATAGAAATTATAAATGTGTAAGTAAATATGAATAATACCTTTTCTTAATTTCTTTATATATATATATATGTTAAGTATTATATATATGTAGGTATTACAGTTAAAGTATATAGATTGACCAGGAGAGTATCTAAACCTAATAATAGCAGGGTTATTGCATTAATGTCAATTAGTACAGTACAAATGTAAGTAACTTTAAAAGTTAATACATGTGTATTTTAACTCTATTATAAACTAAACTCAAGATAAAATGCATAATTGAAACAAATTATAAGAACTTAAAACACCACTTGAAATATTTAAGGAAAGAATGTTAACTTGAAACATGTTAGGAAAGAACAGAAAACAAAAGTAGAGGAGACACATAGAAAATATACAATGGTGGACTTGTGTTTGATAATTATATTAAATTATTATGAAAAAGCTGCCCAATAAAATAAGAACCTGACATATTGGATAATAAGGAATTAATACTAAGTATGTCACATTTATTAGAGAAACATATTAAATAGAAAGCCATTACTTAATTTTTAAGGCCAATATTTTGGCCCAGGAGTTTGGCTACCACCTGCGATGCCAGCATCCCATATTGGAAAGCCAATTGGCTGCTCCACTTCCAATCCAGCTTCCTGCTAATGCTCCTGGGAAGACAACAGAGGATGTCCCAAGTACTTGGACCCCTGCAACCCACATGAGAGGCTGAATAGCAGTTCCAGGCTCCTGGCTTTGGCCTGGATCTACTATGGCCATAGTGGCCATTTGGAGAGTAAACAAGTGGATCTCTCTCTTTTTCTTTCTCTCTTTCTTAAATTTTAGTACCAACATATAAGGCAGAAAATGTGTTTTTTATCTTTTTGAGTCCAGCTTATTTTACTCAACCTGATGTCTTGTGAAGAAAGGGGAATACTTACACACTGTTTCTGAAAATGTAAATTAGTGCGTCCAACTGTGGAAAATGTGTGGAGATTTCTTAAAAATCTAGAGATAAACTTGTCATCTGATCTAGCAATCCCATTACTGGGTAGATACCCAAAAGATTTGAACACAATTTCTCAAAGAGATATCTGTACCACCATGTTTATAGAAGCACTATCACAATAGGCAAAATTTGGAACCAAGTGAAGTGTCCACCATCAAATGCATGGATAAAGTATACAAAATGGGAATTAAATTTTAACACATGAATCTTCGGTGGGAACGTTAAAACTGCATTCAAACCACAGCCCACATTTAATGATGACAAATCATTAGGAAAACATAATAATCATAAATGGCCATGTTACTAATTACAGAACTTCAGTATATAAAAATTGACAGAATTACATAGAGCAATATCAGAATCATTGCTACAGATTTTAATCCCTGTTATCAATGAATATTATAAACAAAATTAACTAAACACAGTCTACCAGTGAAAACACTGTCCAGCACATTGATATAATTGTTACCTATAGAACAAGACAGCCAAATCTTTCGGAAAAAGTATTTTAAATATGTGATTGACCCTAGATATATTAACGTCCCTAGGATTTAAGAGCAGCACTGAATCAGTTTGAAATCAAGTTACCTAAGAATATGTGTTAGCTTCCTGATTTGATAACTATAACTTCGTTATGACTCTGTGAATGTGAATACATATAAACTATGATTTGTTTCTTGACAAACTGGTAGAAATGTAAAAGATGATATGATTTAATTATTATAGTCTAGGTGTGAATGTTTATTTATGTCCTGGTTGTTGATATTTAGATGAATAAACCAATAGACACATATGTAATTCCTGCATTATTATATATGCACTCCATAAAGTTCTAGCCTGACAGATTTTTTGCAAAACTATTAATTGTTACTTTAATAAAAATTTTCACATATTTTGTGGTATATTGACAGAAATGCCAAATGGAAAGCAATTCTAATTTGTTGATTTGGAGATATGTTTTTTTCCTGAAGCAATGAAATTAAATTGTCAATACCATTTCCTAAAGCAATATACATTGAGTACTGAACAGTTTGACATATTATGTTCAAACATTAGAATTAGTGAGCTGAAGATTAATTACTATTGATTTTAAATTACAAAATGCTTTACTATTATGTATTGTGATATATTTTATCATTACCTTTATACCCACTTAAAACAATCTAATTCTATAAAATACATTAGATGTGTACTTCTTTAAATATTTAAATTCTGAGATATGAACAAAAGCAAAACCCACAAAATATTGCTCCTATGTTCAAATCTCTTTCCAGGGGAAATGCTATTTTTATTTACAACGAGCAGTGCTAGAATATATATAAATTACTTTGAAAAGTATTAGTACATGTCTCCTCTATAGTCAAGCAAATATTTTTACCTACTCTATGATTCTCTTCTTATCTCTTATTCAAACAATATTTTGGATCTAATTCTCACATTTTATTTCTTTTATTGAAGAAGTCAATCTCAAAAAGTTGAGAAGATGTTCATAATGTTTTTGAAAGTCAAACAGCAAAGTTACATATGTTAGATGTTTTATAAAATTTCTCATATTATTAACAGAAAACAACCAGCCATAACCACATAATTATACATAATTCACAATCAAAACTATTCATTTATGTAAAACAGAAAAGTTCACTGTTTATTTCATGGTATTGCATTGTTTGATTCCATTTACTGCATCATTTATTTTCTGTAAAACAAATCTAATTGTCTTAGCAGTGGTTAGTTGACATTCTTACTGTATACCTGAGAATGGCTGTCATGTCAAATGTTTCATGTGTTACATATGTTTAATTTTGTGCCAATTACATCTTTTTCTCTCTCTCTATATATACATATATATTACATTTTTTCATGAAAATATTAAGCTAGTAATATCCACCAAACTCCTAGAGTTTTAACCACCCATTGAGAAATTGGAATTCCTTCTATAAAGTATGGTCCATGTGACTGTATATCCATACAAAAATACTCTCATACATTCTTATCATAAAAAATTACTTCTTCCATTCAGCATTCTCAGTTACTGAAAACTTTTTCTTTTAAAAGTATTTTAACTAACACATATAAACTATATGTAATTATGGGATACCATGTGAGATTGCAATACATGTACATATTGTATAATGACCAATCAGTGTAAATATATACATATACATATACATACATACATATAATCAAATATTTATTATTTCTTTATGTTCAAAAAATTCAAAATTATTTCTTACAGTTTAAAATAAAATACATCATTATTTATAGCCACCCTACCATATCATAGAACAGAATTGTTCTATGATATATCCATAACTTAGCACTCATTAACCAACCTTTCCATATTATTCTGTTCCCACTTACTTGCAACTTTTAAAATGTATTGCTGAAAGTATGTAGGTATGCTATAAAAAGTACGCCATAAAAGGTATGCCACCTTTTAAAAAGCTCAAATCATGTTTTCTTCATTGTTTTTCCTTTCTTTTTTTTAAGATTTATTTATTTATTTGCAAGTCAGAGCTACAGAGAGAGAAGGAGAGGCAGAGAGAGAGAGAAGTCTTCTATCCACTGGTTCACTCCCCAAATGGCC
This sequence comes from Oryctolagus cuniculus, assembly GCF_051225735.1. Taxonomy (NCBI): domain Eukaryota; kingdom Metazoa; phylum Chordata; class Mammalia; order Lagomorpha; family Leporidae; genus Oryctolagus; species Oryctolagus cuniculus. The sequence goes on from NC_142875.1 coordinate 42,054,096, forward strand.
GCAACAGCTGGAGCTGCGCTGATCTGAAGCCAGGAGCCAGGAGCTTCTTCAAGGTCTCCCACATGGGTGCAGGGGCGCAAGGACTTAGGGCCATCTTCTACTGCTTTCCCAGGCCATAGCACAGCTGGGTCAGAAGTGGAGCAGCCGGGACTCGAACCGGCGCCTATATGGGATGCCATACTTCAGGCAGGAGCTTTACCCACTATGCCAAAGCTCCAGCCCCCTTTACTTTCTTTTTTTATATCATTATTTCCAAGCCCACTTTCATTGGTATTACATCAATATGGTGTTTGAACTTGGCATGTATAGTTCTTTTCTCCCTGGAGTTATATTATCTACATAAGCTTAGGTTTCATTTATTAGTATAAATTATCTTTTTAGCTCCTGTTTCACTATATAGTTATACAACAGAAATTATATATCAGTTAGACTTACCATGTATTTTTAATTTCTTCCCAATACAAATGATCTGGTAAACATGGTAAACTTTGTCCACTTTCCCCTATAGATACTATTTTGGAAAACTATAGTATAGGACTGCAATCAGGATACTGATTGTGATACAATCCTTCTTTTTTATATTTCTGCATTTGATAAGGTGCATCTTAAAAAAAAACTATGGCTAATATTGTAAAGACATATCTAATTTTATTTAGGCACTTAATATGTTTTGCCAATATTATACTTAAAAAACATTTATTTATTTGTTTTTAAAACCTATTTATTTATTTAAAAATTAGAGTTACAAAGAGAGGGGGAGAGATAGAAAGAGAGAGAGAGGGAGAGAGATCTTCCATCATCTGGTTCACTCCTCAAATGGTCGCAATGATTGGAATTGAGCCAGGCCAAAACCAGGATCCAAGAACTTCACTGTGGTCTCCTACAGGGGTGCAGGGGTACAAACACAGGCCACCCTCCACTGTTTTTCTCAGACCATTAGTAGGGAGTTGAATTGGAAGCAGAGCAACTGGGACACAAACTAGTGCCCATAAGGGATGCCAGCATCACTGGTGGCAGCTTAACCTGTTACACTACAACACTGACCCCGAAATATTCTTTTTCCAAGTTGAAAGTTTGTGGCAACACTATGATGAAAAGTCTATCAGTGTTATTTGTCCAGTAGCTCAGATGATTGTTAGTAGTTTTTAGCAATAACGTAATTTAAGATTTGTACATTTTTAGGTCAAATGTATTATCTATTTAATAGACCACAGTAAATTAAAATCATTTTTTTCTGCACACAAAAACAAGAAAAAATTGTATGACTTAGATTACTGTGATATTCCTTTCATTGCTGTGATCAATACCAGAACCTGCCAAATGTCTGTGGTATGCTTATATTCAGTAGTGAAAAACTGAATGATTCCCCCCTTTAGATCAGGACAAGACTAGGATGGCTGCTTCCACTGATCTTAGTTAATTCAATACTTGAAGTTCTATTCACTATAAAGGTAGGAAAAAGAAATAAAAGCCATATATATTGGAAAGAAATAAAATTACATGTACCATCTACTTAGAAAAATTCCATAGGATATACAAAAGTTTCTTACAACTAATAAGTGGATTTAACAATGTTGCAGGATACAAAATCACACAAAAAATGTCAATCACCTTTCTGCATACTAACAATGTGGAAACAAGATAGAAAATATAGTAGCATTTTGATTAACTCTGAAGAATATAACTTCTTAACCAAGAGTTAAAATGTATAGGACTTATATGCATAAATTTAAGAATATCAGTGAAGCAAATCAAATACCTAAATAAACGGAGACATATACCATGTTCATGGATTGGACACTTCAACATGTAAAATGTTTTCATTCTCTCCAAACTGATCTGTAAGTTTAGGCAATTTGTGTCAAAATACCACCAATTGTTTTTCTGTCAACAGAGATTAGTTTATTCTAACATTCATAACTTCAAATTTTAACAATTACAGGATCTTAAAGTGACTGAGCTAAAAATTCATGAATTCATAAAAATCTCCATTGAAGCCTACAAACAATATTTTTTCATTCCTCCCATGATATAGCATGAACAATTTTTTTCTTCTCAAGCTTGTATAAAATGGCACATTTTACTTGTTATTGTATTTTATTATTTACAGCAAAATTGTTCATTTAGTCTGCACTAAGTTATCTCAGAAAGTGAACTACAAAAATAACTTGTGTGAGAATTTTATGAGATATTCAGTTTTTATACTACGATTTTAAGGTGGCATGTCAAAAACTGCTAAAACCAAGAGTTGTGTGAGGGGACCAGTGGAGACAATTATGTTATTTATTCACACCTTTTTGAGTTAACATATAAATGATAAACTATTCCAGAGAGAAATACATTGTTTAAAAGACCAAAGTGAAAGCTTGTGATAGTTCTTTTAAAATGTGTTTTGGATGTGGCTTACAGCAGAAACAACATCTTACATAAACTGAATTTTCTAATAGATACTTTATTTTCTAACAGAACAATAAAGGGACAGATCACCAAGATATTAACCTAGAGTTTTTGATTAAATATAATTCTCCAATTTCAAACATGTATCTTAAAATTTGCCATATGTAGTAATAAAGAAGATTGAGAAAACTCTATGGTTATATGGAGTCAGTTGAGACAAAACTTATTTTTGTTCAGAGTTCACTTAAAATTGCTCATCTGTGATGAATGTGAACTCTAAGAATCTTATCTGAACTACAACACAAAACACTAAAATCTCATAAAATAACTGAATTATATTCCAAATATATTAAAAAGCAGAGTCCTGCTCTATATTGCAACTAAAATATATATAATATATATATATATTATATGTATATATATGTGATGCTGGCATCCCTTATGGGCAATAGTTTGTGTCCCAGCTGCTCTGCTTCCAATATATATATAAATATATATATGAATATACAATATATATTATAGTAAATATAAATATATATTTATAACGTCTATTCTTAAAACAGAAATAAAGCTAAGAAAAATGGAAAATATGGCAAAATAAGAAGCATATAGGGAAAACACACTCATAATCTGGTTTCCAAGCCATTATTGTTAGCATCTTTGGGAAATGGCTACTATCATACATTGGTGAAACAAGGGTAAATTGAATCCTTAGAAAATAAATTATATATTAAAAAAGAGCTCTGATATTTTTGGAAAATAGAATAATTTATACCCATCATTAGATAAAAATGGAATAATAAATATAAAAATATCAGATCTTAAATGTGAACATCTCTATTTGGTTTGAGATACATAATTCTATTGAAAATTATGAAATATTTCAGCTAGCATTTATCCAATATTTAGATTTTGGTTTTTGTAGGGGGTGCACAACCAGTAAGAAACCACAATGACTTAATTTTTATATTAGATGTATTAGTCTTGAGTGAATAATGAGATGTCCTAGAAATGGTCACAAAAAGTACTGGTGTCCCCCAAACAATAAACACACGGCAAACCCCAAATTAACAGGCAAAAACCAAAGTATTCAAACATGTGCACTTAGCCATCTGCCTAGTAGTCTAAAAATTTACACTATTGAAATTTGCCAGAAGTCACATTCAAAGAGTTTATATATGTCAATTACAGCTGTCAAGAATCAAAGTCATGGAAGAGAAGCTTACATTTTATAGGCTATGCTGATTCACAGCTTGAATAATAAAATTTTTATTAAATGGGGGATGGGTAGGTTGGGCTGAGTTGCCATTTACACATTATTCTCAAAGGACTTCTGAAGCTATCAACTTTCTTACCTTTTTGTTTTTAATTCATACAATGCATACTGCTGCCATAAGGGGGAAGACTTACTGAGCCTCTAGTTCATATATGTTTTTTACTAACGAAAAGATCCAGAGGCCATCTGCAGATTGATGTCACTAACTGTTTAAATCTAAATTAACTCATTCTATATTCATTCCCAGCCACCCTTGAAAACCTCCTAGGCACTACACACATATTTTCCAAGGTCTAATTATTTTTTACACTTTAAGTTACTTTACACTTTTCATTTAATTTCAAATTAGGAAATATCTGTCATTTCTTACACTTCCAAAAAAATTGTCCCTATTTAATTTGTGTTAGTAAATGGAAACATTTTTTCTCTCCTAAGTATCTTATATTTTGCTCAAGTTACCAGAGGCAACATTATCTTGGCACTTGTATTACACCATTTCTATATACATTGGCATTTTTGTTCCTGATCCTTTTTCTTAGAATGAGGACATCTGTTGGAAAATCTCAAATGCCTAGCAACATATAACAGAAATGTCACCCACTCTTATAAAACACAGATAAATGTGCATTCTAGAGGCAACATTTCTGCTTAAACATAGCCTTTTCTAGAATAACAACTTCTAAGTAAAGATGGCCAAATTCTTAACTAATCAGTCACTTGAACTTAAGATTTATTTTATCAACAATATGTGCCTGTACAAGGAAATAATTTTTTTTAAATTTATTTGACAGGTAGAGTTACAGACAGTGAGAGAAAGAGAAAGCAAAAGATCTTCCTTCCATTGGGTCACTCCCAAATGTCTGCTATGGCCAGTGCTGCGCTGATTCAAAGCCAGGAGCCAGGTGCTCTTCCTGGTCTCCCATGTGAGTGCAGGGGCCCAAGCACTTGGACCATCCTTCACTAGCTGCTGGGCCACAGCAGAGAGCTGGACTAGAAGAAGAGCAACCGGGACTAGAACCCAGCGCCCATATGGGATGCTGGCGCCGCAAGCAGAGGATTAACCAAGTGAGCCATGGTGCCGGCCCAGAAATAAAATTTAATAAAATCAAATATTAGAAAAATGCAACAAACATTCTGTAGTATTTCATATACAAAATATGTCTCATAAAATGTTACTTATATGGTAAACTCTGCCCAGAGGTAGACTTTTAGGATCATGTGACATAAAAGATCAAAATAAGAAGCTTTGGCATGGCAAAAGAAACACATAATGAAGTTAAAAAGCAAGGGACAGATGAAGGAAAATATTAGCAAACTGTGCAACTGATAAAGCATTAATATTTAGATTCTATAGAGCTCAAAAAAACTCAACACCAACACAACAATAAATCCAGCCAAGAAATGGGCAAAGGATATGCACTGGCACATTTCAAAGGATGAAATGCAAATGGCCAACAGACACATGAAAAAATGCTGAGGATCACTAGCCATCAGAGAAATGCAAATCAAAACTATGTTGAGGTTTCACTTTACCCCAGTTAGAATGGCTATCATCCAAAAATCAAAAACCAATAAATGGTGGTGAGGAATTGTGGGAAAAGGTACTCTAACACACTGTTGATGGGAATGTAAACTAGTACAACCATTGTGGAAGCAGTGTAGAAATTCCTCAGAAAGAATATATATCTACCATGTGATCCAGCCAATCCACTCATGGGAATTTACCCAAACAAAATGAAATCATTATATGAAAGAGTTTGTTGTATCCTCATGTACACTGTAGCTCAATTCACAATAGCTAAGATATGGAATCAATACAGATGACCATCAACTGATGACTGGATGAAGAAAATGAGGTACATATACACTGGAATACTAGTCAGCCATAAACAAGAATGGAATTCTGTCTTTTGCAACAAAATGGATGTAACTGGAAACCATTATGTATAGTGAAAAAAGCCAGTTCCCAAAATACAAATATCCTTTTTTTTTCTGATTTGTGATAATTAATACACAAAGCACAAAATGTAATGTAATAACAGTGAAATTAACATTTTAAGATTTGAATATTGTTTACATCCCTTTTCTATACTCTTGAGAAACATTTGTTTTTCTACTTACTACTTGTTTATTTATCTGGTGAGGGTTAAGCTTGTGATTATAAAATAAACTGAATGTATATCATTGTAAAAATTATAAGAAATAAGATAGGAAGGAGGAATGAGGGTGGGAGTGTGGGAAGGATGGAGAAAAGGATGGGAAGGAAAGTGAGTAGGAGGGAGGATAGGGCAGGAAGTATCACTGTGCTCTTACATCTGTATATAAGAAATTCATGAATTTTCACCTTATACAAATAAAAAATTTTTAAAAATTGATCATCTTTACCTACTTATGTAAATTCCATAAAACTGCAAAGCCAATTTCTAGAATATTAAATTTAAGTGTTTGATAAAAGAGCTTAATCCAATGTAGCATTTCTATTATTGGAGTAATAGAGACAAAGGAGAAAATTTTTGTATAGTTGGTGGTTAATTTGTGCTATAAGAATAAATGATAGAAGATACAACAAAATATGTGTACAATTATGTGAAATTGATATATTTTATTCTGGTTTATATCTCAATAATAAACCTAAAGTGTAAGAACTTTTGGTAGATATGAGATACTCTTGTCTATCTTGAAAGCTTAGCTGTAATTCTTAAGTTTAAGAAAAAGATGTCACTAAAACAACTACAATAAAGACGTATTCTAACATTGTAACATCCAGACACTTACAAAATAAACTCTATTTGGTCTTGGGTTACTGTACTTCTAACATATGTTTTCTCTTTGTGAATTATTTACTAAGAATTTCAACATAAATATCCACAATAAGAACTCACAGTGGTAGCTTTTTTTTTTCTTAAAAAGAGTAAGATTTTATTACAGATTATTTTTGCTTAATAAGGGCTTGGAAAGTTTTTTATTTTCTTTTTTATGTGATTCATAGCACATTAAACAACATCAGATTTATCGGATCACATTTTTGGTAGAATTTTCTTTTGATAACATCTGAGCCTAGGCCTTTTTTATGAGTTGAGGGAAACTTTTAAATCTGTCTAATTTCTCTTGGGAAATTTGTTTGATCAAACTTGCTAACTTCTGGAATCACTTTTTAAAATTCTCCTTTTCCTAGAATTTCCTTAATTTTCCCAACATTTCATGAAGTTTTAATATTTATTTGCATAAAATTTATCATAAAGTTTCTTAGTCTTATAATTTTACCATACTGCTGCAGTTTCTAGAATCATATTTCCATTGCTGGAAGTTTTTTTTTCTCTAGTATGTTTCTCAAAAACAGCTCAGTGTAATAATGTTCTTCAAAGTTTGAAATTGCTTCATTTGTTTAAGATTTGCTTATTCATTTGAAGTTAGAGAGACAGATCTTCCATCCACTGGTTCACTCTCCAGATAGCTCCAACAGCCAGGGTTGGGCTAGCCCAAAGACAGAAGACAGGAGCTTCATCATAGTCTCCCATGTATATGGCAGATAAGGAACACTTGGACCATCCTCTGAGCTTTTCCTAGGCCATTAATCTGGAGCTAGATCAGAAGTGCAGCAGATGGGATTAGAAACAGCATCCCATATGGAGCGGGAGGTGGCTTTACTGGCTACACCACAACAGCCCACAGACTTCTTGTTGAATTTGAATGACCCTTTGTCAGGAACAAAATCTTGATTACATTTTTATTACTCTGAGCCCAGAATAAAGTATTGTCCACAGAAGTGGCAATATTTTTGCCTGGAATCCAAAACAGTAGCTTCTTCACCTTTGAATTCCAGAAATATTACTCAATTTTGAATCAATAGTTACCATTCTCATCTAATTGACCTAGACATGCAATGTGAACTTCTAATAAGCGTTTTTTGTTTAACAATTTGGGCAAAGATTTTCTATTCTGTCTTCAAGTTCTTTTTTCCTTTACTTCAATTTTGTTCTGTGAAGCTTCCAAGTAACTTGTTTCATTATGCTATCATTTTTCATTTGATCTTTTTATAGTAATAATTTTTATCTCCATATTTCTGTCATTTCTATCTATCCTTCACAAAGTTTGTCACAATCTCTTCTCTTTGTGTCTTTTTATTTTTCCTCTATTTCTTTGACATGTACTTTTAATACTTTTATGTACATATTGTATTTTATTTATCAACTCTGAGTTCTAGCATTTCTGATTTGTTCTTCAAAGCAGTGACTGCATCACTGGGAGTTTCATATTTTTGTTTTATTTTGGCAAGCCATGGTTTAAATTTTGTCATATATTTTATTCACCTCCATTATATTTTTTTTCTGGTGGAGATTCTTCTGAATTAGTATTTTTTCATCATATTCCATTCTTTTCCCTTTTTCATGTACTTTCATTGTATAGGTAATGTATAGGCTCCTTTTATATTACTCACCACTTCAGAGGTAGATTTCTACAGTTATTTGCAATAGTGTGTATTTGGTTTGTTTTGTTGGTGATGGAAGTTAAGGCTCTATTCCAAATTAATTGAGACCTTTCTCATGATAGATAATTTTGTATGCTTTCTTATATATTTTGTTCTTCTTTGGCCAATAGAGATAGAGAAAATGTTTTCATTTTTCTAATTATATTCATTTCAGGTTCATAATATGATTTTGATACACTCATAAATAATTACTGTCAATTGAATTAATTTATGTCATCTCACATAATTATCTTGTATTCATATAGTAAAAGTACCTAAAATATATCTTTTAGCAAATTTCCAGTATACAATACAGTATACTTAACTATAGCTCACTTGCGGTACATTTCTAGATGTATTCATTCTGCATAACTAAAACTTTACCCATTGACAAACATCTTTCCATTTATGCCACCTCCTGAGTCATTAACAACCTTTCTTAATTTCTATGCATTTTACTATTTTTAAGAGTCCACATATAAGTGAAATCATGTAGTATTTTCATTCTGTGTGTGCCTTATTTCACACATCATTGTATCCTTTGGACTCATCTTTGTCACAAATAGCAGGATCTGCTTTTTTATAGATGATGTCGCTCCCCGTCTTCGTGGAGGAACGACACAGGACCCTGCGCTGTTCTTTCGTCTGCTCGGCCCTCCCCGGGTTTGCTGCTGGTTCTTCCTGGGTTGGCTACTATCCCTTCCACCTCCGTGGAAGGGCAGTTCCCCCTGGCCGCATTCCCCACTTCCGCAGGGGAGCGGCACACCGCCGGCCGGCTTTCTCGGGGCTGCACAGGTGTTCCTTCAGCTAGATGTTCCCCATAGATGTTCCTGATGCATGCCGTCTCTCTCCTCCTTTATAGTCCTCCTCCGCCAATCCCAACTCGGCTGCCCACACGCCGAGTACGCTGCTCTCCAATCAGGAGCAAGTCCTACAGTTAATTGGCTGAACTGGAGGCAGCTGTGCGGAAGCTGTTTAATTCTCTCCCAGTGCCATATTGTGGGAGAGCAGATGCATAGAATAAGTCTTAATTTCAGCAACTTAGTCCAGTCCGGATTGCTCCCCACAGATGAGAATACTCTGTCTGTACTCTTATGTGTATCATGATTTCTTCATTTTGATCCCCCTACAACAATTTCTTGATCCAGTCATCTGTAAACACTGAAGATTTTTATGCATAGGACATCTCTTAAAAAATTCATGGAAATGTGTTTTTTGAAAAGACTATACATAGATTTCAAATAAGTTTACCTTTTAATTATACCTTTCAAAAACTTTTTGAAGTCTCTTCATATTGGCTATTGTGAATGATGCTGCAATAGACATGGGGACACCACAAACTTGGTGATTTCATTTCCCTTGAATTTATGACAAGAAGAAAGATTGCTGGATCATATACAAAGTTTTTATTAACAAGCTTTAGTTGCCTCAGTATTGTTTTTCACAATGGTTACATCAGTCTACATTACTACCAACAGTGCACTAGAATTTCTTTTTCCTTGTACCCTTGATAACACATATTATATGTTAGCATCTTGATAACAGTCATTCTGAAAGATGCAAAATGACAAGACATTTCATTGTTTTTTATGTTTTCCCTTATTGTGGATTTGACTTATATTTATGTGACAATTTGCTTTTTTCTTGCTCATCTTTATTCTTTTCCCCCATTGCAACAAAAACAGACTGCTTTCTGAAAATATGGCTTCTTAGTGGTATTCTTCCACCAATCCTAGGTGACAGATTTTACTTTTGAGGCTCCAATAAACCATAACCCTTTCCATTCATGTTTTTCTATATTAGTCCCATTTTTAGTCTGTGCCAATCTTGCTAAACCAATGGAATAAAAAAGAAGTAGTAATGCAAAAACTCTGCGATTAAGCCCCCTAATGGTCTAGCAGTTTCTACCTTTGCTTCTTAGACCCATTTCACCAGTCTTAATAGCCTAAAGTTGTCGTTCTAAAAGGAAGCTTGAACAATCGTAATGAGAGGCCTAATACAAACAGGACTCTGGCAGCATCAATTGCCACCACTATAGATGAGGCCTTTTTGGACCTCTTAGCATCTGAAATGACTACCTGGAACACAAGGTATGGCAGTTCACCCGATACAGTCATGAGAAATAATACTATGTTGACTTATGCCACTCATTGCAATAGAGAACTGATATGACTGATTAAGTTTATGGGTACTGCTATTGCCGTTTTCTGTTCCTGATTTTAGAAGAAACAAATATTCCTTTTGGATATTGGTGTTGAAATTCACTTTGAAGAAGAATAATTTTTATTGGATTATAAAAACCTTTAGCTCTGTTCATTGCTTCTTTCCTCTTTTGGTGGTATTTTCTCACCATTTCATATTCATGGCACCTTTCTATTTCTATTATATCTCTTCTGATTTCAGCAGCCCTAACACTTACTTTAGAACCTAGGACTTGGGGCCGGAGTTGTGGTGTTATGGGTTAAGCCTCCACCTACAATGCTGATCCCATCTGGGCATCAGTTCAAAACTCAGCTGCTGCACTTCCAATCTAGCTCTCAGTTGGTGTTCCTGGGAAAGCAATGGAAGATGGCCCAAGTGTTTGGGCCCCTGCAATATGGGGGAGACCCAGAAGAATCTCCTGGCTACTGGCTTTGGCCTGACCCATCCCAGACTATTGTGGCCATTTGAGGAGTGAACCCGTAGATGGAAGATCTCTCTCTCTCTCTTTCTCTCTCAATTTCTTCCTCTCTCTGTAAATCTGCCTTTCAAATAAATAAAATAAACATAGGACTTTAAAGAAATAAACTTATGTATTTACTTACTGATTTTGCTAAATTCCTTCCCTCAATATCATTGATTTCTTCTTACATCTCCCAAAATTATATTTCATTTTAGACTTTAACCTAAGGATAGAAAAGGGTATTAATACATTTTGGATAACAAGTAATTTTAGTGTTTTTCCCCCTCAAAGTTGCCTGCTCTACATTAAGACTATATCTCAGAAGAGTTCTTTTATTTATTTCTATCTTAACCAAAAAGAGACTCTGAAAGTCTCGGGATCAAATACTTCAGATGCCTCCAAAGAAATTTCTAAATTTATAAAGAGTACATTAGTCTACATTAGGTAAATTATAAGATGACAGATGAAGCTCCAGTACTGAAAGGAGAAATTAAAGAGTTACACTGTTACCACTTCATCTTTACCAATGATCAAAACATAAGAAAAAATATTTGTTAATATTTAATTTTCCCATTACTATTTCAACAGGTTAATGAATTATAGTAGATGTTTGTGCACTATGACATGGGTACATCCTAGGAAGTTTTATTTTGTCATCAACTTCATAAATATATATAAATAGAATAAATATAAACTTTTTATAATTTTATTTTGTATTAAATATTTGATATAGTGTTTCTGAAAGAGGGTGGAAAGATAAATGAGTTAGTTTCCTAAAAACTCTGGCACTGAGGCAAGGCAGCAACAGTGTTTTAGCAAGCTTGGGTTGTCCTAACAAAATGACATAAATTGCTGGCTTTAACAAAGAAATGTATTTTTTCACGGTCTGGAGGCTGGAAGCCCAAGATCAAGGTTCTGGCTTATTTAGTTCCTGATGAGAACTCTCTTCCTGACTTGCAGGTGACTGCTTTCTTGTTATGTTTTAACATGGCAAGGAAAGAGAGAGAGAGACAGAGAATGCGTGTGAGCACTCTGGTCTCTATTCTTTTTCTTCTAGGGACATTAATATTATTATAAGGGCCTAATCTTTATAACTTATTTAAACTTAGTTATCTCCTAAAGGTCTCACTTTGAAAACAAACACATTAAGGTAAAGCCATCGACATACAAAGTTTAGGGTTTATGATTCAGTCCACAGCACACAGTCTTTACAGTGAAGGTGACAGATCCACAGAGTAAAGTGGAGGAGACCACATGCTTAATAAATTGAGGAACTTTCCCATTCCTGACACTAAATATTAAACATGAACCAGCTTTAGTATCTATTTGTAAAATTGATCATAAAATCACATGCAAATATTTTAAATTTTTTCTTAAGATTTATTTATTTATTTGGAATGTCAGAGTCACAGAGAGAGAAAGAAAGAGAGAGACACAGAGAGAGAGACACACACAGAAAGAGAGAGAGAGAGAGAGAGAGAGAGAGAGAGAGAGATAAATCTTCTAACTGCTGGTTCACTCTCTAGATGGACTCAATAGCCAGTTTTGGGCCAGGCTAATGCCAGGAGCCAGGCGTTTAATCCAGGTCTTCCACCTGGGTGGCAAGAGACCAAACATTTGGAGCATCTTCAGCTACTTTTCCCAGACTGTCAGGAGAGTTCTGGATCAGAAGTGGAACAGCCACTTTGTGAACTGATGTCCATATGGAATGAGAGTGTCCAAGGTGCTGGCGTTGCCCACTACTCCACAGTGTTGGCACAAGTAACACAAATATTCACAATTCATGTTTTTTTTACAGAGAGCCCTTGAGGCAGATATATTCAGAAGCAATAACTTTATCTATACAGTAAAGTGAATAAATCACACACAAAAAGAAAAAAATGAAAACATGCAACTGTTCTGTACTGACAATAGCTGTGTTTCTATTATATTTTTAAAGATTTTATTTATTTATTTGACAGGTAGAGTTACAGACAGTGAGAGAGACAAAGAGAAAGGTCTTCCCTTCGCTGGTTCACTCCCCAAATGGCTGCAACGGCTGGAGCTGTGCCGATCCGAAGCCAGGAGCTAGGTGCTTTTTGTTGGTCTCCCGTGCGGGTGCAGGGGCCCAAGCACCTGGACCATCCTCCACTGCCTTCCCAGGCCACAGCAGAGAGCTAGACTAGAAGACGAGCAACCGGGAATAGAACCAGTGCCCATATGGGATGCTGGCACCACAGGCCGAGGATTAACCTAGTGATTCAATTTGATGTTATACAATTTTGTCACAATATATGGAAAGCTGTTTGAAAAACAGAAAAAAGTATTATAGTTAGAAGCCTAATTATATATAATTTGAATGATATAGGCTGTTCCTTGTGTAGGAATTCTCAGTTCAGCCCAGCAACACTTTGTTATATGCCCAAAGAAGCACAGAGCTCACAGAACTTACTAAAACAATCACCTGAACAGTTCAGTACTATTCAAGGGACCACAAGGATGAAATGCTTTGGTCTCAAGCCACAGAAAAAGATTAAAAACTCTGAAAGAGTATATAATGGTATAATATATTATTGATTTCAAGTCAGTGAGTCTAGGCTGAGAGAAATATGCACTTTGCCACAAAAAGTAATTCATTTAGATAATCACAACATTTTCAAAAATCTAGCAAAAAATTAAATACTATGGATTAAATGAAATGAAAAGTATTAAAAGCACCAATCTGAGCAGAATTGAAGGAAAGATCTGAGAAAGAAAGATATTTCTACCAAGGTCCAGAGCATGACCTCTGCAAGACAGAATATTTGAAGTTACAAATGGAAGGAAATAGGGATTCTTTTTTACATTCTTGAAGGATATTTTTAATCTAATTTTTTGATCACTTATTTTCATTTTTATTCAAAAAAGAAAAATACAGAGCTGGGAAGAGAGATCTTTCTTATACTGGTTCACTCTACAAATGTCCAGTCCAAGTCCAAGTTAGGATACAGGAATGTGCTAACTTGTTTCCCCTCTGGGTGGCAGGGATCCAGCTAGTTGAGCCATCACTGCTGTGCCCTAGGCTTCAAATTAGCAGGAAACTGGAATGAGAAGCACAGCAGGCGCCTTGGCTAAATAAGATCAAAGTTGGCGAACTCAAGAGGCTTCCACAGGCTTGGCAGCTCATGACAAGAGTCTCGGGTGATTACTGACGTCATAAATAAGAGTGTCAATTGTTAAATCAACAATGGGAGTCACTGTGCACTTACTCCCCATGTAGGACCTCTGTCCTTAAAGTGTTGTACTATGTGAATTAACAGTATAACCAGTACTCAAACAGTACTTTGCACTTTGTGTTTCTGTGTGGGTGCAAACTGTTGAAATCTTTACTTAATATATACTAAATTGATCTTCTGTATATCAAGATAATTGAAAATGAATTGATGTGAATGGGATGGGAGAGGGATCAGGAGATGGGATGGTTGCGGGTGAGAGGGAGGTTATGGGGGGGGAAGCCACTATAATCCAAAAGTTATACTTTGGAAATTTATATTTATTAAATAAAAGTTAAAAAAAAAAAAAGAAGCAGAGCAGGGACTCAAACCCAGGCTCTGTGACATGGGATGTGTGCATCCTAGGTGGTGGCCTTAACCACTGCACCAAATGCTCACTCTTTTCAAAAATATTTTTAAAAATAAACCAAATTATATTGTCTCTGTAAAGTCAGAGATAATTCCAGCTTTGCAAGAATGCTAATAGATGTAGTGAAAAAGATGGGAAGACATGCTATCTATCTATCTATCTATGAATCTATCTATCTATAGTAGTCAATTCGCTTGAGTTTGGAATATTTCATGATAAATGCAATTTAAATTTTACTAGTATAAATAAGACAGATTTCTTCATATCCCCGGCGACATTTATGCTTCATAAAGTAAAAAAAAGTCTTTGTAACAAATCCCAAATCCCTTTACCTCACTCCAGCTGTTAGGTGGCTAGGGAGCTAGAAATGCAGATATTTGTTTGTACACACTACTATAATTTTGTGCTAGCTTTATTTGTATGCATTCCTGTATTAGTACAGTCATAATACATTTTACTTGATAAATTCTTATGCAGATATCACAGCACATTTTTCGAACACATGTTGGAACATTTGTGCGCAAAAAATTCCCATCTTTATGTTTGAAATTTATGGGAACACAATTAAAATGAGAGGGGTCCAAAGGTATCAAGATAATTACATTTTTCTAATCTTACTAAACAAGATAAATTACCTGCAGGCCCTCTTATAAAAGATGAAATCTTCATAATAAGTGAATTAATCAAGCAGCAGCTTGCTACTGCACTTGCATTTATAACAGAAATGATTCAAAGACTTATTTTATGGGGAAATTAATGGAAACAGGCTTTTCATTCTTCTGCACCAATTGAAAACCTCAGCAACCAGCTGCCCACTTGTCAAGAAAACAGAAAGAAGCTGGAAACAAAGATAAATAAAAACACCTTTTTCCTGGCACTTTTGAAGAGAAAAAGGAGCTCTCATTTACAGCAGCCATCTGTTTGTTATTTAATATGGGTGAATTACATGCTGTAATGAGTTTGTTTCTGCATCACTCAGTGCAATGGAACACAAGTTCACTCTCATAATGTGCAGCAGTTTTTAAAAGCTAATCATTTAATTGGACACAATCGTCAATGACAAATGGAGATGTAAAAACTCAGCCAGCTGTAGAGTGAATATGTAATCATTGTGAAATCATATTATTTTACACGCTTGAAGACTTCTTAATGGTATCTGATGTTGGTCATCACTGCAGACTCTGAAGAATTGAAAAAACATGGTGAAAAACAGCCTTTCAAAATGGCTTTATATAATTGGCCCATATCACCGTGAGTGTTAGAATCACCATTAGACCAAGGTATGTGAAGTCTCTCTGAAGTGTCTATTAATTGTAAATTTTGATTTCAATTTTATTTATTTTTAATATATTAAATGATTTGGTAGGCAAGAGTTACTATTTTGGCTCAGACTAGTTAATTAAAACAAATCTGCTCTAGTATAGCATCCACTGTTACATAGTTTTACACATGACATCATGATAAATAAGGAGACTGGAGGCATTCTGTGCCAATGGATTGCTTTCTTACAATCAAACACACAAGCCTCCCCACCCCCACACACATTCATACATACATACATACACATAAGTTCTACTTTGAGAAACTGAACCTCAGTGGCTTCACCTGCACCTATTACAGAGTCCCTAACAGAAGAAAATAATTTTGTGTCACAAAGAATTTAACTTTTGGTTTCTCCTTAAAGAAACCCCACTTATTAGTAAATTTCCACAAGAACACTCTAATTTATAGGCATCAAAAAAAAAAATAGAAATGAAGTTACTCAGTATTTTGCATGTAAGCATGCAATTTCTCTGTTTTTTATGTCACTTTATTGTTGAAGATTTATTTTTAAAAATTGTTTTTTATTTGACAGGCAGAGTGAGACAGTGAGAGAAGAGACAGAGAAAGAGAGGTCTTCTGTCCATTGGTTCACTCCCCAAATGGCCGCCACGGCCGGAGCTGTGCCAATCCAAAGCCAGGAGCCAGGTGCTTCTTCCTGGTCTCCCATGCACTTGGGCCATCCTCCACTGCCTTCCCGGGCCACAGCAGAGAGCTGGCCTGGAAGAGGACTTGAACCGGCGCCGATATGTGATGCCGACACCGCAGGCAGAGGATTAACCAAGTGAGCCATGGCGCCAGCCAATTGTTGAAGACATAACATATATAATTATACCTCTTTTGTCCTTCCAATAATGTGCAACTGAATGGTAATTCTCATGACTAAAGAAAAGGCATTATACATCTCAATATATAACCATTTGTATAAAAAGATCTACTGAACTGTTTCTATGCCTGATTTAATACTAATTTTAAGAACATTTGAGAGGAATATAAGATAAACCTTGTTTTAAAAAATCACGAGCTATCTTATCTGAATAAAATATTTCAATCATTTTTACTCACCGCCAATATAATTTTTTTAAAAAGGTTCATGTCTTATATAAGACATGTATCCCCAGGGGCCAGCATTGTGGCACAAAGAGTTAAACTATCCCTTGCAACACTATCATTCCATATCAGAGTGCTGGTTCCTCTCCAGGCTGCTCTACTTGCTAATGTGCCTGGGAAGGCAGTGGAAGATGGCTCAGTATCCACGTGGCACACCGAGATGGATCCTCAGTTCTGAATTTGGTCTGGACCAATCCCACTATTGCAGCAATTCAGAGAGTGAAAGAGCAGGTAGAAGATCCGTGTGTGTGTGTTTCTCTCTCTCTCTCTCTCCTCTGTATGTATGTCTCTCTCTCTCTCTCTCTGACTCTCTTCTCTGTCACTCTGCCTCTTTGAAAAACACACACAAACACACACACACACACACACACACACCAGGGCCTGAAATGTGACATACTGGGTAAAAAGCCATGTATCCCTGAAATTTTTTTCTTTTGCTTTGTAATATCTTATTGGTCTTGATATAATTTTTGGACTCTCTTTTATACTCTAAATGACAGGTTTTTTTCTTGTGGGGATGCACATTCTTAAAAAACAAATGCAATTTTTTATTTTATTATACATATTTTGGCAGACTTCTTAATAAATTATATTAAAACAAATTTGTACTTTATTAAAGTGAATGAGTGCAAGCTTTGAACTCACTCAAAGAACACACATAAGCAAAAAGCCTTGTTTTCAAGTTTTGTCTACCTTATTGTTTACATTCAGAAATTTGTGGCATCAAACATGAAAGATAACACAAAAAATTTAAGTCCATGATGAGAAAAAAAGTCACATTAGCATAAAGAAAAAGAAACATAGATGTTCAAAGACAGAACAGAAAGCAATTTGTACATATTAGAATAATCACCAAGCAAATAAATACAGATGGATACCTTGCAAATTAAGCAAGTAGCCTAAATATGCAAGCATGATATGGAAGAAACCAACTCTCACATTTCTTCTAGTAAGTGATTCACAGAGGAAAGCTAGGTAAATTACAATGTAAAATGTAGTATCTATGAAGAAACCAGAAGTCACTTTCAATGTAAATTCACACAAGTACAATAAGCTACATAATTATCTAGAGGGATCTCATGCTATCACAATGATTAAATTTCACCCACTTTTTAAAAGATTTATTTATTTATTTTGAAAGGCAGAGTTACAGAGGCAGAGAGAGACAGAGAGACAGAGAGAAAGACAAAGTCTTCCATCTGCTGGTTCACTCCCCAGAAGGCCACCATAGCCAGAGCTGTGCCAATCCAAAGCCAGGAGCCAGGAGCTTCTTCCAGGTCTCCCATGTGGGTGCAGGGGCCCAAGGACTTAGGCCATCTTCTATTGCTTTCCCAGGCCACAGCAGAGAGCTAGATCAGAAGTGAATCAGCCCTGGGACTTGAACGGGAGCCCAAATGGGATTCTGGCACTACAGGTGGTGGCTCTACCTGCTATGCCATAGATCAGACCCAAGTTTCATCCAATTTGACAAAACTATTGTGATACAAAGAAATGATTACATACTAGAAGAGACATTTTAAAATAAAGACCCATAGACCACGATATGGCTTGGTATGCTCAGGTATTGAAATATAAATCCCCCCCAGGAAACACACACACTCTCTCTCCTCTTCTTTTCCTCCCTCCATTTGCTTTGCTTTGCTTTGAGCTACCACTACCACTGAGGATCAGAGAAGCATCTCAAAGGAAATAGGTTAAAGAAGATAAATGCAGTTGAATATCAAGCATTAAGAGTTTTTCAAGAATTATTCTCTCAGAAGGTAAATGTGATCACCAACAAAACACAGCTGAAAAGCTTTCTCTAGCTGCTGTATGCATGAGAGCTCTTATATTCATAGATTTAACAGAATGTAACATTTCTTTAAAAAAAGATTTATTTATTTATTTATTTATTTATTTATTTATTTCAGATTCAGAGTTACACAGAGAGAGAGGGAGAAGTCTTCCATGTGCTGGTTCACTCCCCAATTGGCCGTAAGTTCTGGAGCTGCGCCGATCTGAAGCCAGTAGCCAGGAGCTTCTTCTGGGTCTCCCATAGGGATGCGGGTGCCCAAGGACTTGGGCCATATTGTACTGCTTTCCCAGGCCATAGCAGAGGGCTGGATTGGAAGTGGAGCAGCTGGGACTTGAACCGGCGCCCATATGGGATGCTGGCAATGCAGGCAGCAGCTTTACCTGCTATACCACAGCTCCAGCCCCAACATTTCTTTATTTTAATATTTTATTTATTTATTTGAGAGGTAGAGTTACAGACAGAGAGAAAAAAGTCTTCCATCTACTGCTTCACTTCCCAAATATTCATAATAGCTGTAGCTGAGCCAACCCAAAGCCAGGAGCCAGGAGTTTCTTCTGGGCCTCCCAGATGGTTGCAGGGGTTCAAGCACTTGGGCCATCTTTTACTGCTTTCCCAGGCCATTGTAGGAAGCTGGATTAGAAGAGCTACAGCAAGGACAGGAACCAACACCCATATGAGATGCTGGTACCACAGGCAGAGGGTTAGTCTACTATGCCACAGTGCAGGCTCCGAAGTACAACATATTACAGAAATCCTTTACTGTAGCTAAACTGAATACCAAAGCACTGTAAACACTTATAATTCTAAGGTGTGATAGAAGATTTTTTTTCAAGATGTTGAATTATATTTCTCCAAAACAGGTTCATATACCATTTCCTCTGCTGAGCCATTCTCCATGGTCTCAGCTCATGGTAAATTTGCCAAGCCCTAAATTTCCAAAGGTTTTACGGCCTGCACAATTTAGGTAGAGTTATTGTACTGTTTATAGACATATTTGATTCTATGTATTATTTCCATATTATAAGTATTCAATAAATGTAGATTCAGCAGTTGCTGAAACTTTTGGTGGATATTGTTAGATGCCATATACATGATTTTTTAATATTCCCATCTATAGTGGCTATTTCCCTACAGTTAAGATGATGGAGTTCCATGACAGTATCAAGGTTTGTCTCTTAGCTCTGGCTCCTAGTTTGGCTTCCCACCAGTGTAGACCCTGGGAGCAGGTTGTGGTAGCTCAAGTGATCAGGTCTCTGCCAGTCAAGGGGAGAACTGAATGGACTTTATGTTCCCAGCTTCAGCCTGACCTGACCTCAGGCATTGAAGGCATTTAGGGAGTGTTGTTGGAAAGGGTCTGCTGTTGTAGTTAATCCAGGTTCTTTTCTCTGCGCGAGGTAAGAATTCAAAGCAGAGACACAGATAAAGTGCGAGGGTGGGAGTAGGATTTATTTTAAAAAATTAAAGAGATAGTACACATTCAGAAGTATATATGGGCAGTCCCATGAGGAGAAGCTCATGCCATGAGGAGAATCATATACACCCCAGTTTGGCTGCTCCTACATTGGTTAGAAAGTAGTGCCCTCATTGTACACACAAATGTGGTGGAGTTTGGGAGGGATTCAGTGTATGTGATGATCTCTGGGGTGATTTTCATGGCAGCTCCACTGGAAACTCAGAATACATATGTTCATCATGGCATCCTCTTCGTGGTGGAGGAGGCATAGGTGTATTCTGGGAAGTTGGGTGTGCTGAATTGGCATGGGAAAGGGTGGGGTTAGGGATTCAGGACAGACAAGGACTGCTAGAAATCTCTGAGTTTCTTTGTTCTTCACTAACTCTCTGCTTGGCCTATATCACTAGCAGTTGGGAGTCTCTCTCTCTCTCTCTCTTTCTCTCTCTCTCTCTCTCTCTCTCTCACACACACACACACCGATCTTTTCTCTCTGTATCTCAAAAAATAAAAATTAAGAATAAATAAAGATACCAGTCTAATAATATTAAAAGTTCCAATAAAGGACATCTGAAGTTCAATCTCAAATGTTACCTTTCTCTAATGAATCATGGGCTTTCTCAGAGTCAGTTACTCATCCTTTTGTGCCCTGAATTCATTGAACACACAGCACTTGCCTTATTATGATATAGTTCTTATTATGATACAGTTCAAGGATATATTTTATTCATTTTTGAATTGTAAATGAATATCCTGTTCCCTAATACATAACAATGATTAAATAATTGTTCATTGAACTTAATTCTCAAGAGGCAGAAATTGTTTCATGATTTTATTTCCCTCATGTTGCTCAGTCTATTGTATAACATATGCTGAATAATATTTGTTGACTAAGTGATTAATGCATAGAAGCATCAAACATATATTTAAAGTTTTCTCCTCTATATTTACACAGAATTTCAAATCATGAAACTAAAAGAATTAAACTTGTTATGGATTGAGAAGGATTTGTCTCTCCAAAACTCATGCAGATGTTGAAACTCTAATGTTTTAATGTCTCCAAAAGACATGTAGTTCCCTTTACCTTCCTAAATCATTGCATTGTAAATAAAGTTTGAACAATTTCTAGACATTTATTGCTCTTATTTGACATTTATAAAGACATGTACATCTGTCCATCAGTGGGTGATCTATAGAAAAGAAGGAAATTATATATAATTCTTACTAAATTCAAACAAAAACAGAGTAATGAGGACATTGTTGACAGGATATTTTATTTAATTGAGGAATTATAAAATCATCTTATAGTGTCCAGATATTTCTCTTGCTAATATTGTAATTCATTCATTTAACTGTCACAGAAGCCTCTGCCTCTATACTCCTAATTTAAATAAGAAATGTTGATGAGTATAACATCTAAGTTGAAACAGAAGGGATAGCAAAGATTACACATAGTACATTTGCTGCAGACAACCAATGTTAGACAATTTGAAACTACACTGTGCAGTTGACATAATGTACATTTTTCTGAATGCCATTTTCCACATTTTGAATTTCCTTCATGACACTAGAAAGTTCTAAGCCCTCCAACTGATAAGCATAAAAAGGGGGTGGGGGGCTGGTTTTGTATCATGGCAGGTAAAGCTGCAGCAATGCCAACATCCCTTGTGAGCACTGTTTCCCAGCTGGCCTACTTCAATTCAGTTCCTGGTAATGGCTTGGGAAAAGCAGTGGAAGATGGCCTAAGTGTCTGAGACCCTGGGAGAACAGAATGAAGCTCCTGGCTCCAGGCTTTTGGCTTCAGTCTGTCTCAGCCCTGGCCATTGCTGCCACATGGGGAGTGAACTAGTAGATAGAATACTCTCTTTCTCTCTTGGCATCTCCCTCTCTGTCTCTCTCTCTGTAACTCCTTCAAATAAATAGGTTAATCTTGTTTTTTTTTTTTTTTTTTTTTTTTTTTAAGGAATATCTCTAGTAGTTTAACTAAGTTAATTTTCTTAGAAAATTACCAAGTAGGTATATTAAAACAATGTTTCTAATTTATTATTTCCTACTAAGATTCAGTTTTGACAATGATAGTTTTCCTAAAGTTGTATGGCGAATACAACAAAGAAGAAGGCTTCTATTTTATCAATAGATTAATCCACTTATTTTCCTTAATTTATCATTACCCTAAATTTATAATTTTTAAAGAATCACTTTCTTGAAGGGATAATTCATATAATGATAGTTTTGCCATTTGTCAAATCACAGAGAGTACCACCTACCCTGAATGGAAAACATTACCAAAAAAAAAAAAAACCCAATACAAAATAAATTTAAAAATTGTTGAAAATAAAATAAATAAATCCTTATTAGGAAATGAGCTCCAACCTGAGCCATTTGAAATATGTGACTAGACAATTATGTTTCGTGTAAAACTATGGGAATATTATCCCTTAGTACATTATTGGTAGGAATAAACAAGAAGATGACATATAGAAAGCATTTAAATCTTACTACACTGTAGCCAAAACCTTTGAGATGAATCTAGAATACTGGCTAAGAGAATGCACTTACATTTTGGGTCTTATCTTAGAGATGTTAGAGTATCATGTTTCAGTATACCAACATTTATAAAACTGCATAGAACATATGTTAAATGTTCAATAAATCTCTGTGTTAAAAGGCAAAGATATAGGTGTTCATAAGTGATTTTTAATTTGAAAATATTTTTTTAAATTTTGACCTAGAGAATGTTTGTGTGACAATTTGCATTTTTAATCTGTATCTTATCATTTCCACAGTTTCTACTTAGATTTTTAAATCACAAAAAAGCAGAATCTATATTATGAGATATTCCACTAGATAATAAACATGCGGATAGGTACTGTTTCATTGCAATTATTTCTTTGAGAATAACAAAGATATTCTATGGAACATTATAGATATCAAGGTCTTCTTGAAATTAGTGAATCTCCATTATTTTATATCTTTTCTAGATAGGTTTATACTAATGATTTACTATCCTTTCATTCAGTTGGTATTTAGTAACTATTAATTGAACTGTTACACATATTCTGTTATGTGGAGTTGTATAGTTGGAAGACGTACTCCCATTCCTCACAAAATGCAAAATTTTGTGATGAGACAGAATGAGAAAACATACACACAATGTTGTAACTTGTGTAACAGGTGCTGTGGAAGATATTGGAGAAATATTTTGGTGGAGACAATGGTGCATGGTTATGGAGCTGATATTTGCCTTGATATTGGAAAGATAAAAAAAAATCACCTAGATAAAGAAAATGTTGCAGAGTTAAAAGACTTGCAGGTACAAGGAGTAGCATGTTCACAGACAATGATATATAACAGAATATGACTAAAAGTAGTTCACTTTTATTAGTAGTTCAGAAAGTTATCATAATGAAAAGAAGTAGTATCCACAAAATAAAGTGTCTAATAAGAATTTGATAACTATAATTTATTCTTCATAATTCAAGTTAAGTGGGAGCTAATGGAAGACATTAAGTGTAGGATTGGTTTTCTATACTGTCAAGATTATTAATAATAATAAAAGTCTTGTAGAAATTATCCAAAGAAGAAAATATGTGACCCAAATAAAGTAATTAATATATTATTATTTTGTTTATTATTGTAATAAACTAAGTCTCTCAACTATCACCTTTTTCAGTGGCTTGTTATAAAAATATAACAGCCAATGAAAAATAGACAATTTAAATGCATTGGAATATGTGAAAGTTTTATAATTATGTTTTGTGTGATCAAAATTCTCCTTTCTTTTAAGCATGATGTATTGCATGTCAATATCCTATATTACTATACTATATTATATTTGATTTAAAAGAAAATCACAAAAGGATGGGTCCTGTAATTTGCAAAGAGGCAGAGTAGATGTTGTTATGAGATCCTACTTTATTTAGTTGCTGTTTTATTAAAACCAGAATTTCAATTAGATCAGTTCTTCATTATCTGTAGCAGCACATACACATTCTAAGAACAGATGCTGGATGAGTACAAGTGATAAGATTAGGCCGCATCTCACCATGAGAACTGCATCATGGAGTCTTGATATTTGATTTGAGTTGTAACGATCTATGTTATTATTGCCCTTCTATTTATAACAGTTTATGATATTATCTTTACCCTGATAAAATGAATGAAACAAGGTACAAATAAGACTTTGTGCTAGATTATTTGACTAGAATAATTAAATATTAATTGGCAGCCCAAATACCTAAGTGCCTCTAAAGTAGTAAAATGAAGGTAACTGGAGATGTCCAATATCTGCCAATTAAATGACTTTTCAGATCTATAACTCAGTATGATCATATAGTCTATCATCCAAATCAGGACATTTATGAAAGGGATGCAGCTAATAATTATGCCAAGACAAAAAGCTTAAACTGAGACTTCCCTAGGCAAACTAGAATGTTTGGTCATGCTGCCAATAGAATGTGTTTTCATATTATCATCTTTCATTAACTATCTAAAGATTAGCATAAATTAAGAAAGATCCCTGTTAGAAGAGACATTTGACCCAACTTTCTGCTGTTGCAAAACCTGGTAGGCATCAGATGATGGCTCCAGTGGTGATTTCGTGCCTCCCACATGGGAGACCTGGATTTAGTTTGTGGTTGCCACATTGGCCTGCATCAGTGCCAGCTGTTGCAGTCATTTGTGGGAATGAACCTGATCTCTATCACTCTCCCCTT
This sequence comes from Oryctolagus cuniculus, assembly GCF_051225735.1. Lineage (NCBI taxonomy): Eukaryota > Metazoa > Chordata > Mammalia > Lagomorpha > Leporidae > Oryctolagus > Oryctolagus cuniculus. Next base: position 42,078,889 of record NC_142875.1, read on the forward strand.
GTCTCTCTGCCTCTTGAATAAACAAATGAATATTTGAAAAAGAAAACTTTCGGTGAAGAGAAATATATTTGTGACATTTTAAACAATTGAGACAAGCAGCACATAGACAGTAGTTCAGTCTTTCCTAATGGCTGTGCTTCTATAGATGTATATTTTACACAGATGTATATTTTGCACAGATATCAATTGGAATCCATTTGACATTCTAGTTCCAAGATGTCTGGCTTTGTTTTTACCTACAGTATGTGAGGACCTCTCGTGAATGATTAGGGTTCAGTCTTTAAGCCTTGGCAGACCTTTGACCCAAAGCAGTAACTGATTAAACCTCACCCTAACACCAGTTATCCAGTGACACTATCTATGCCCAGGCTTCTTTAGATCTTCGGTTTTCCACTAAATATATATTGATATGTACTTAGGTCTCAATGTTGCTAAGTAGTGTACAAAGATTTGTAGAGCAAGGCAAATACAAGGTACTTAAAAAGGTTCACAGAAAATTCACAGCATGAAAAGACTATGTGGATTTCAAAACTTATTTGCACCAAAATAAACATCTTTTAATGCTGCTTTCCATGTACTTTTTGAATATTTTTCAGAGTTATTTAGTTTTCCTTTAGAGTTACAACAAATAATGAATGCATAAGCTTTTACTCTTGTAATCTGCATTATTTCTTTTAAAAGTATATATATACTTAAAATCTTTTTCTGACTTAATTTGTATCTCATCCATATGAAATTTATTATTCTTATACTATTTTTGTTTGATTAATGTAAAAGAAGTATCACCTATGCTGCTTTCCGTAATTGATGAAAATTCACATTAAACTAAAAATATATAAAATTTAAATATATTATATGGTCAGTCTGAAATTTTTAAATGCCTGGGTATGTGAAGATATACCTACTTCAGAGGGGAGCCACACAGAATGCTTTCTGAAATGATTGGTTGCTATTATTCTGTTTCTTAAGTTTTTCATTAATCAAAGAAATCCATCCTTTTATGCCACTATTAAAATACACTGAATTATTTCCCCATATTTCTCTTTATTTGTCACCATACATTATGATGGTGAGTATGGATTTTGAATTTGTCTCCACAGTTCTGCCTTTAAAATAAAGTAATGCACTTTATTTATTAGAAGAAGAAAGTACCTAAGACTTTTGGCTGACTAATATAATTACTCTTGAGAGGAGAGCAAAACAGAAACCTAGTTTATTTTGATGTTTGCCAGCATACCTAACATGCCAACATGGAAGGAGTTCAGAAGAAAAATGCTGGAATCTCTCAGATGTTAAAGGGGAGTAGGATAACAAAAAGCACAAAAAAGACAGCAAAATCAATAGATGTGCTGATCTATTCACTTTTATTACTGAACTTCAGAGTTTTGAGCTCAGTTTCAGCTATTTCACATGTCCTTAGATATAATGAAAGAATGATATAGACTTCAGTAAGTTATGGGGTTTATCTCATACATGTGAACGCCTATAACTTATTAGTGCCTGAAGCTATAATGAGTTATGTTACGATTCTCATACAGAGCCTCGAAAACTTGTAACTCACCAAAACCCTGGGCAATTTAATTTATTTAATGCCTTTTTAGTATTGGAACTTCTAATCCAGAATTTGTTAATTTTTTTCACAGTTGCTAGGTAGTGTCCCCTGTGGTATGTTAAATTCAAAAGGTCGTAATTCCCTATATATTTTGCTGAAGTGAACATTCTCTGCCACAACATCTGAAGAATAATATTTGGAGGTGGCACACCAATACATCATGTCAAGCTGACATTTATATCATGAAGTTTACTGTTTTCTGGTGATATTGTTCATAATATAAGCCTTTGACTTGTTTGCAATCACAAGTTGGTAGGATATAGTGTTCTGTTAAGCATCTCTGTTGCTGGTTTGCAATGAATATGTGACTGCTCTACAAATTTTCAGAGATGTTTTGCCCTTTCATTTTGGTAGGAGTATAGAGAAGATGATAAAAGGCTCTATTCATCAAATGTTGCTTCTGTGGGAGTATCTTCAAATTTTCCCTGAGCCTCTTTTCAGGTGGCCAGATGTATACATATGTGGTTCATCATTCTGAACAATAGCCTTGAAGAAAATTGCATTTGTTGTAACTGATTCCAAAAACAAAGTTGTATTAAAAGTGTTCTTTTGACGTAATAAAACAAGATTGCTTTTGGTTTCTCCACTCTATTGTGCCTTTGATAGGCATTGTCATAGAATGCCATAGGAAATAATGGAGACTTCCATTCAGTTCTATACTGTATCACTCTTTAAAACAGCAGTTTAGAATTATTTTTATGAGAAACTGACTTTATTTAGCTAAATGAACAAAATTGTGCTTGGATGAATTTAATGTTTTACTACTTACAGACCTATAATGAAAGTAGCATTTTTAGACCTAAAAACAAAGACTCCTTGATTAAATAGTTACTGCTTTATTTTCATTATTAATGCTTACCTCTTTAAGCTCGTGAGACTTATAATGTATAGTGTGTGTGTGTGTGTATTTCACCATATGAGGAATGGATTCTGAAACCCCTTGGTTTATAGTGAGTGAATACAAAGCAATGTTACATCAAACTCAAAAAAGAAAAAAAAAATCAAGCATAAATAGGAAGGACTGACTGCTTGGAAACACTATAACATTGTCTATTCCAAAATCAAGTGTAATTATTTTTGGAGTATTTTCTTGGCTGAAATACCTATACAACTTCTGTCTTCTATTCCTATGAGTAATTAAGAGATGATAGAATTTCTATATTACATTTTTAAAGGAGTCACAGTTGCTAATTCCAAAAGTAAAGGTTCTTTTTAAAAAACACACACCTATTTAACTAAAGTAGTTGAACTCCCTGGAGAAAACTAGTTGTTCCCTGAAGAGCTCAGCTGCGATCAAGAAAAGCAGATAAACAGTCATATTATAGAACCTGAAAAGTCTAAAAAATGTTTCTTTAAAAATTAAAGAATTTTTATAATGGGTTGTATATTTGTAAATAAGATGAAGACAATTTAGTACACTATTTTCCCTCTTAGAGATGCTTTTCCTTAAATCATGATTTTGTTGCTTTCAATTTAGTGTAATTTTGGTCACTCTCATTAAGGAGCAATTCATTATATTACGAATGCAATATAAAGCTAAATAATGTAATGAGATGCTGACAAGCCCAAAAGAGAGATACAGGAAGACATTATAAAGGCAAATGAATGAGGACACTCTCCAGTAAATGCTAAGAATCAAACTACAAGGGAAATTAAATGTTTTCAAAATAAAGTGGCTAGCTGTTTGATTTATTTTCTTAACTCCATTGTCTTCTTACCACATAAAAAATTAACCTATCCAGATCTGCTAACTCCTGGCTTGAACCAATATTTTATTTTGCTTCTTGATTTTCAAACAAGAATTACATCAAGACAAGTTATTTTTTGTTTTGTTTTTATTTCTAAGAATTGAAGTAAAATGATGTAAGGGTCCATAGGAAGTATATCTGTGTTCATTATTTCAGTCATTTTCAAAGTCCATACAAGTTTTCTACACAGGAGAAGACAATACCTGGATAAACTGAATCATTCACATATTTAATTTGGGGGGAACAAAACAGAGAAAAGTGAACAAAAAGTATCATTTTTAAAATACCTTCCAATCCTCAGTCTATGACAACAAGTGAAATTTGCTTTTAGAGACTATCTAACTAAGCTGAGGTATTAACCAGGAGAAATTACATAACAGGGGCATAGGATAACGTATGGATAGGAATGATTTATAAACATAATTTAAAACAATTAGAAAGCACAATTATTTGAATCTTGGAGTGGAAAAAGTTTCAACCTGGAATAAAAACTAGAAATGAAGTTTAGAGAAGTTAATGGATCTTGGTCAAGGTTATAGATTCTACTAACAGCAAAAATATTGGGCCTTCCTTTATATTCCTATGATTTTTGTATTATTACATGGTGGAAAATAAACTCTTATTTACTAAAATGTTACACAACCAAAATATATAGTGTTTTAAATGTATAACTTACAGATCATGAATTGAAAATTTAGTATACAACTTGTATGTATGTGTGACTGCATAAGAAGCATCAAGTAATGTATTGAGTAATAGATCCATAGTTGTCTCATTTCTTCAGCCTTAAAGTAACAGAAACCGTGATGCCAATGTAACCCTAATTATATGTCATTATTCTTATAGGTACACCAAATGAAGATTTTTCCTGGAAGAATTTTTTAAAGCTGTGATAGGGCACCAACTGCTTTTTTCTTGACAAGCAGATTTTGTCGTTTCTTTCAGTTATCTTATATTCACATACAGTTTGTTTCGATGTTATTACCATGTAGAAACTTTGGTACTTGTAAGACAAATAAAGTGAGTGGGGAAATGATCTTTTACTGTATTCAAATTATTATTGACATAGCTGTATAACCTAACTGAAGAGCAGTTATCTATCTTAACTGCCTTGTTTCTCCACAGACCTGTCCCAGTTTTTTCAGATGCCCTAGATGTGTAGCGAGGATACCTGAGCACATGAGTCTATAAGAATGCTAGGACTTTTCATGAAATTCCTAAATAAGCTCAAGAATAAAGCTTGAAAAACTAATCTCTTCATGTATTCTTCATCTCACATATTATGCATTTATGGGGGTGGGGAGGGAGAAGAAGATAACAACTTATGGACATATTGTCCCATCTGTGTGTCAAAGTGTCAAATAGGGATAAAAGCTACTGCTTAATGTTTATTTATAGCTTTTTAAGTGCATCCATACACATATGTAGCGTGTGTGTATGTGTGCGTATGTGAATAATATATATGAGAGAGAGAGAAAGAGAACAGTTTTGAAATAGGGTTCAAAATACTTCTTAGGAAAAATTCATATTGACTATGAATGCATTCTTGAGAAGATAGTATAAACAATGATTAAGAATATTGTCCCTAAAGTTAAGACCTCTAGTTTCAAATTCTATTTTAGCAACTCACTATATGACATTATTTAGTTTGTTAGTATTTTTGTTTTCTCATCCATAAATTGGAGTCAAGGTGATGCTGAAGGTGTCTACTTTCTAAGTATACTGAATGAAAGAGTTAGCCTAGGTAAAGGATCAAAGAAAGTGCCTGGCATTAAAATTATCCGTGTTTAGTACCAAAGTTTACAGATTAAGTAATCAATGTATAGGGCGTTCAGGTCCCTCAAGACACATGAGTTCTGAATAGGATACGTATGGGAAGTGACAGATTAGCAGGCAAATAAATCTCTATTCGAGGACTAAATTGTCTCCTTTGTAACTTGCTAAACTTAAGCTAAGTCAAAATGCTTCACAAGTTCCCTCTGTGGGTGATCCTGTGCCTGCCTGGGACACTGGCTGCCTAGCCCATGCAGGAGGTTAAGAGGACATGGCATGCCATGCCTCCTGGGAAAGACCCTGGCTAACTACTCAGCACACCGGGACCCATTCTGACTGCTGGCAGATGGCAGAAGCCCCAGGCACATTTGCCCCACCCCCACTTCCTGTTGAAGGGCCTTGTAATTGTCAACTAGCTAAACAGCTCCTGGGTGTGGCCCAGACCAATAAAAACTACCAGGCTGGGTAGGCTATGTGAACTTCAAGCTGATTGGAGAAGCTTTAGAGGCGCCAGTATCTGCTTTATCCTATAGAATTAGTGTTGCTACCCTGAACTAGCTACTCCTCTTTGCTTGCCCTTTAAAAGCTTGTGCCTGACTGTTAATAAACCGACATGTTCACTGAAACTTGCTTCCGGTACTTCTTCGAAGAATGCCATAACCCCCGCCTCCCATCCTGACAGTGTGGGCCTCGCAGGACAAGCCCACAAGCTTCTAATAAGTTTTGTCTATTTTTAGCTGTTTTGATTGACTTTTCCAAAATGTGTTTCACCACACTTGATCTTGAGTTTACCTGCAAATTCTCACTCCTTGGATAGGTCCTTCTGAAAACAGGCATGCTCACTAGAAGACAAATTAATTTGCAAATAGTGTTGTAATAATCAATGTGTGCAAGGATTTCTCACTGGTGTTTTAGTGTAGATTAAGTATATAGAATTGGAAGAAAAAGTTTTCTTCTCATATTAGTGATTATAAAAGTGTTTCAGTAATACACATACATCAAGCTAAGAAATGAAAAGTTTTTTTGCAGATGCTTTTCTGCAGAATTTAAATGTTAGGGTACTGATTAAATGATTCCCTGGCACAGCAGGATTTTAAGCAAAATAAATTGACCCTGTTACCTTCTGACAACTGTCCACACACAGCATATGGGAAATGTTAGCAGTGACTTGCTGTGGGAGATGAGCTTGTAGGTAAATGGCTAGTTCTATCCATTCCATGTAAGTAATTTGTAATCAGGTGGCTTTGGTTAAACAATTGCTCCTTTCCTTGAGGGAAGACTTGCACTTTGTTTCTTTCTGTACAATAATTTTATATAATTTTATGGTACTGGTACTATAAAGTATGCATGCTGCAACACATATGGTTCATAAATGAATATATACATATAAGTGCATCTCACAAGACAGTATTCTTATATTCCTCTCTCAAAAAGATTGAGAACATTTTAAAGGTACTTCTAATACAAAAGATGTTCTTTTGGTATTTAGTTGTTTTCCCCAATCGTAAGGTAGAAAAATGGCCCAGTAACCACCAATTGGTACATGGAAACCACTGGGAACATTGTAACTCATTTAGCAATAGCTTTTATTCCCCTATTTGCTACAATGATGGGGCAAGATATCTGTGAGCTATCATCTGCCTTACAAAAGGACACTTCATACAATGGTATTAACTATAATGATAGCTTAATGCATCAGCAGATATTTTGATCCTTATTGTTTCAAGCATTTAAATTGAGTTACACTTTGGGGGCATTTATTTTTCTGGGCAAAATATTTTGAAGGCATAATTTACTCCAATCTTCAAGAATAAACAGAGAAATTTGAAAGTTTTTTTCATTCTTTAGTCTGTTATGGAGTGGTTGTTTGTGAAGGTCAGGTGACAATTACACTAACTATAAACATTCATTCTATTCCACTGCTAAGTGATTTCTACTTTAAATTGCTTCTAAATCTTTTCTCACCCACTTTAAATCCAATATTTATTTTAACCTTGAGCTGCCTAAGACCTTTAATAGGAAGCTTCAAAGCATTTTAAAAATCATATCCTTTTTAAATCTTTCTCATTTGAATGCAAGTGCCTTGAAAGCTCAAACAGTGTTGGTTGTTCTTATTGAAGTTTATAATGCTTTAGATATTCAAATCAGCTCTATGTCTTCCATTTGTTATGCAAATCTTTAAACTTTATATACTGCATGGTTTATCTACATTAATACAGCTTTCACTAACAGGTCTTACCAGAGCAGACATATACTCTAAAGGTGCACATTTTTAGTGTCTTGAATTACCATAAAATCATAAAAATAGTGTGTATTGCTTTAGTCTAATCAGACTCAGTTTTATGTGGTTGTTGAAAGCCCTTTTACATTCCATTCTGTGTCTGGAGGTCTGTGTATAAAACTGATTCAGAAAAGCAAAGTGAAGACACCTGCTGGCTTATAGCACAAATACTAAAATATCTTAGAGCCTGCTGAAAGGAGAATTGGAACAATATGTCATTACTGAAGGCTCACTTGCAAGTTCTAATGTATTATAATGAAAACAGTATGACAAACCTAATGAGACAGTGAAGATTTGGGTAATTGTTCCTACAATGTATGGTAACTTTTCCAGCCGTTATTGGCAAACATAAAACCTAATGAGATTTTATTAATTTAAATGCAGTACATCTGCAAAACATTTCCTTCCTTGCATTCTCCTCTGATAGTCTTCCTTTCCACATGGACTTGATCCTTTTAAGTTAATTGTTCTGTATAGTACATTCTGCAAACAAAACACTTGACATAAATGTGAATCAACCTTTTTTCCCATTTATTTTTGTGTACATTGTCCTGAAGCACAATATTACATGTGAGTTTATGGAGACTACCAGTACAACATTTAATAATAGCATAATATTTGCATTTATAGTGAATCTCTTCTGCTACAGTCTTTTGAATGTTTTCTCAAACTGTTGAAATACCACTTTTCTTAATTTGTGTAGGGAAGAAATTAATTTCCTGTTGTTTTCACCCATATGTTTTAAATTGGTAAGACACCACAAATGAATATAAAACGGTGTTCTGCCCATTGAGTGCTTTTATTCCGCCAATTATTATCCGATAAATTTAAAAAATATTATATACGAATGAGTGGTGTAGCCTACTGTCATGAAATCTAAATGCAGGTTTTCTACACATCTGTGCATTTGGATAACAAATATGTTCCTGTTTAGAAATGAAAATGTTTTTATCTGAAAGGATTTTGGGATCGCATGGTTATAAACATGAGAAAACACAAAGACAAGGCCAATTTGCAGCTATAACCATTAATTCTTGCCCATTTTCAGATGAATTCACTTTGTTCTCTTTCTTTTCAAGGTACAGTGCCATACACATGTGCCTGGTGAAATCTTGACTTTGCAATGTTAAGTGAAAGAACATTTCTTGATGAACGCACCAGTAACACATTGCCAGCTCATTGTAGAGAAAGCAATAGACCTGTCAGAAGTTCAAAAATTATATTGTCTCTGCTAGAATAACTGGAAAGAGATCATATTTGGTTTCCCCCTAAGTTTTGCAGGTCATTTTAGATTTACAGTACAGCATTTTATTATAGTTTAAAAACTTTATAGAATTCTAAGTTATCTAGTTCATTGTTATCAAATATTTTACATGTAAGCAGGTATAATTGGGTCAAAATTTATTGAATATTTATTGTAATATTTTCCTAAGTTTTGCTAATGAAAAAATAATAATTTAAACCAAAGACAAACTGTCCCATCTTGTATTTTAGACTTCAGATGAATACAGTGTATAAATGGGATAGAATTTGTAGAAATGCCTCAAAATCAAAGTGATCAATAACTTTACAGTAATGTTTCAGAGGTTTTTGTGTCAAAACTGACAAAAAGAAATTTAAAATGCAGTGGACTTACATTAATTAGCAAATATTTTAAAAATTATTTAGAGTAACATATTCTTCAATTTATCATGCCTATAAATATTGCTTTTTTATCTTTACTAATTCAGTGTTATTCATATGAAAGGTGGAACGGGGGAGAGAAAAAGAGAGAGAGAGAGTTTTACCATCCACTAGTTAACTCCCCAGCAGTGACTGCGTCAGGCTAAAGACAGGAGCCAGAAACTCCATCCAGGTCTCCCACATGAGTGGCAGGAACTCACTACTTAGCCATCATTTGTTGCCTACTAGGTTTATTAGTACGAAGCTGAATACTACTTGTTTTCTATGTACTTCAAAATATGTAGATTGCTTGGGAAAGTATTTCTTGGGAGGAATTAAACATTTCTACCATAGAAGAGAATAAAAATATATTGTTCTTTCCCTCATTGATTTTATGAGATACTATTATGCATCTAATTAGTACACAGCTTAAGTAAGTAAACAGTTTTACTAATGCAATTTTGGGTATTTTGATATAACATTATCTAGAGTTTCCCTTAATTCTGCTAAAAATAAAATATTTCTTTGAGATTTTATTGTTATTGTAAGAGACAATAAAGAAAAAATTGAATGACCACAGTTCCATGAATTTGTAGCACCAACTATATTTTTAATATTAATATTTTTGGTGGAAATATTATCAAGGGCTGAGATCTTTGGGTCAGTACTCTAAACTTTTTAAAAATATTGTTATTTATTGATGTTGTTTCAATCATTCTGTGAACACTGCTTAAGCATACTTTGTCTTTGCCAGACAGTATCTTCCAATGAATTTTGGATGTTGTCCTCAAAAACATGGGGTAATATGTAATCATGAAAAGGTGAAACTTAAAATAGACTCCTATAGTTTCAATGCTTGGTACAAATAACAAATAGTCTTAAATCTGACTTTTATTGTCATGAGAATTTTAAGTATATTCTACAAGGGATTAAATGTTGCAAAATTTTTACATAGTTTGAATCAATTTTCTAGCCCAACGTTCCATATAAATTCACATATGCCACACACACATTCGTATACACACAAATACACACACACACACACACTGAATAGACTTCAACTGAATAAGATGGTTCTTTGTTTATGGTAGGTAACTGAGCTGAGCCTGAGAAATAATGCCTAAATTATCCATTTGCCTTTTTTCTAACCAGAGATAGTATTTCTTCCACTACAAACTAAAATCCAATGGAGATATGAGTATAGAAAGAATTACTATTTTATAGTATTGCTTCAGTTTTCCCATAAGAATATTTTTAAGGACTCAGTGTTGAATCTCATGTGTGTATTTCTTCTAATGCTTGCATTTTTGGTTCAAAGGGATGAGAAACAACTTGGACTGATCTTGCAACCCCTGTCTGCCTTTTTGTAACTTTGGGGATTTTGGCAAGTCATTAAAGTTTTTTGATCTCCACGTTACCTATCTATGAAATGGAGATAATGATGAATATTTCACAGAATTCTTGAAAGTGTTATATGAAATTATGTATGTTACAAGCCTACTGCCAATCTTGATACATAATAGAGAAAAAAATGATACCCATCCTCCCCTCATTTTAGAGATTTTTCGGTTTATTTTGTCATGCCTCTACTTGCAATTAAATGCAACTCAAGACATTTTCTACCTTTCCACAAGAATACAATGACCATGAGATCCTTCCATATTAGTTTCAACATCTATGATGATCTCTCTAAACTGAGTAATATGCATCTAATGGGGTCATTTTCCTCCTTATTATGAAGAGAACACTCACATTGAGTTGAAGTTCTGCTTTTTTTTTTTTTTTTTTAAATTTTGTCCTTCAGCCACTAGGCAGTTCTTGCTTTTACTTCTTTGGATTCTGTCTGTAGGCAAAGTTGCAATGCTTAATGCATAATAGGAACTGTCTTTAGAATAGTGTTTATGCTGGGGCCAGCTCTGGGGAATAGTAGGTTAAGCCTCTGCCTGTGGCACCGGCATCCCATTTGGGCACCGGTTCCAGTCTTGGCTGCTCCACTTCCAATACAGCTCCCTGCTAATGGCCTGAGAAAGCAGTGGTGATGGCCCAAGTGACTGGGGCCCTGCACCTGCCTGGGAGACTCAGAAGCAGCTCCTGGTTCCTGGCTTCAGATCTGACCTGCTCTGGCCATTACTGTTATCTGGGGAGTGAACCAGTGGATGGAAGACCTCTCTTTCTGTCTCTCCCTCTTTCTGTCTGTAACTCTGATTCTCAAATAAATAACTAGATCTTAAAAAAACACAGAATGGTGTTTATTCAAGACACAGAAAAAAATGACAGTGAAGTGAAGGAGGTACCAGGAGAAAAAATAAACTTATTTAACTGTATTTTTTTAAATGTTATAGTTACATTTGTAAGGAGAGAGAACTACACATGCTAAGCAGTTAGGTATTAAGGTTGAGGGTGAGAGTAATATGATATGATGTAAACTATATGAAAGAGGATTAGTAGTAGAGAGTTTCAAAACAATAATACTGACTAAATATCATCTACTCATAAATATAAACAGTACAAGTGACAAAATTCTGTGTTAAGGACGCATAAGGAAAGCATTTTTCTAGATTATATTTAGAACAATGAGATTGGTCAGTGACCTGTTGAGTGTTATTAGGGTATAATTAGGTGACTTTAAGGGCAAAGACTACTTAGATCATAAGAAGCATATTTTACAATAAGAAGTATAACGCGTGATCTTCCTACATAATTATCATGAGCACTATTCAAACAACATAGCTAGCTTAACTTTCTTGTGCACAAATTTTATAGTCAGATTTGCATTTGTTTTTTGACAGTATAGCATATTCTTATTTTATGCTTAGCAAAAATATCCTACATTCTTCAATAACAGTTGATCATATGGTTCTAGGAAGACTTCACAAAATGTATTGGGAAAGGACTGGATTTTTTGTCCATTTACCATAAGACATCATTTTTAATTCATATGCCATTTTTAGTAGTTGAAAAATGGGTAATAAATTCATAGATTAAATATCACTTCTACTAAGAATAATCAATCAAAAATGACACCTGATTGATTTCTTTTGTAAATGAGAATATATTTATTGTTTAATTGATTTCGATATGCTCAAAAGATGATTTGAAAGTCATATACTCAAAACATTGCGGCTGTTTTAGTGATAATTTTAGAAGTTCAAAATTGACTCATTGACTGACTTGAGATCTTTTTTCTCTGTCAAGAGAAGGAAATTTATGACCTAGTCACTTATTTTGAACTTACCACAAATGTAGATAATAAGAAAAGAAATTGAAACTCATGAATAAGGTCTGAGTTTTTATTTTTATCACTGGTTTCCTCTCAGCTGCTTTGGAGTTTGAGTCAATTATTTCTTTTGAATGAAATGTAGAAAGTCTCCTATATCATGAAGGAAAAATTATGTGAAAATCTCCCTTGAGTCCTATGATTACAGAACTTAGGTACCATAGCAGGCAAGAAACAGCTGGCTCCACAATGCAAGACTATTTTAAAATAAATATTAATACATGTTAGAATAAAAGTCCTATTAAAATGCAGTTTTAATCACATTAACTGTTGTTGATTTTGCTATTTAAAACTATATTATAGACTCCAGAATGAGGGGAAAAAAAAGACAATTAATTCAGAATATGATGAATGTTTGCTTGGCATTAACTCTTATTTACAATAAAGTCACTTCCCAGAAAAAAAAAGAAAGAATAACATTTTGGTTTCATGAGACATAGTCTATAAATATTTTTAATTGTTTTCATGACATTTGAGTAGGTTTATTGCATGTGTCTACTTGTTTTCACATGCTAAAATAGGTTTGGTAGTTTATATGATAGGCTAACAATAAGGGGTCACACTAAATAATCTTTCCCCCTATGACTTGGTAATTGTAAGTGTTTAATTGGTGATTTAAAAACACAGTTCATTTCTGTAGTGAGCTGAGCTAATGTAAAAAGGTTATAGATATTTGGTTTTTAGGTATATATTATGGAAAACCCTAAACCATTTAATTTATACTCATGTAAAGATGAGGTTAATAATAACTAATAATTGAACATTTGGCTTGCAGCTGCAACATGAACAAACATACTGAATAATGAATAAAATCATAAAGTGGATAAAATAAATAAGTAAAGCACACAATAATAATGTATAAAAACCTAGCAAACAGTGTATAAACTCATTTGTCTAAATTGTTAATCTATGTTCTTTAGAGCAGAGCACAACCCCTGTTCACATATGCCAACTGATGTCTTGCCAACATTCCTCTCTCCCTCTGACAGTTTTAACAGCATACTAGCAGATTTCCCCAAAGAAAACAGTAGGAATGATATTGATTGTAACTTAAAATCAAAATAGAATACAAAAATAGCAATTTCAGTGCAATATATATATATATAAACTGAATTATTCAGTCTGATGACATACTTACATTAAACTATATAAATAAATATTTTCTGTCAATTGAGTTATTATTTTTGATTTAATGTATGCTGTTATCAGTTCCACAATGTATACTTAGAGTTTTAGAAAAATTGATAGGCCAATAACTTCATTTAGGCAGCTGTAACAAATTACTGTAGAATAAATAATTCAATAAACACACATTTATATCTCACAACTCAAGTCTGGGCAGTCCAAGGTCCAATGACTGTAGATGCATCTGAAGACCTAAGGACTAATGAGGGCACTCCTCCAAGTTGGAAGACAGTTGTACTCTGGTTGTATCAGCAAATGGTAAGGAGCAGACAGAAAGGGAACAAGCTCTGATGTATCTTCATGAAAGTTCTAACCTTAATATAGAAGTACCTTCCAAAGGCCTCACTTACTATCACCATCATCTTAGGGGATAAGATCTCAGTTCATAGATTTTTGGGGGTTTATAAATATATATTTCATTACAATCAACACCATCACTATTTGATTCACCAGTCACCTCTACATAACACCATCTGTAAAAAAAAAAAAAAAAAATGAGCTACACTGAAATAACAGCTAAATAGAATTCATTTTATCTTTAGTCAACTCACATTACTAGAAAATTATTTTGTCTATTGAGTAAAACACATCTGCTTTTTAACTAATCCCTATTTGTCCAAACTTCTCAATTTTTTTATTGCAAGGCAGATTTACTGAGAGTGAGGGAGAGATAGATAGAGAGATCTTTCAAATGGCCACAACAGCTGAGGCTGGGCCAGGCTTAAGCCAAAAGCCAGGAGCTTCATCCATGGGTCTCTCACATGGGTGCAGGGGCCCAAGGACTTGGGCCGTTCTCTGCTGCTTTTTTCAGACAAATCAATAGGGAGATGGATCAGAAGTGAATCAACCAGGACTAGAACTGCCACCCATATGGGATGCTGGCATTGCATGTAATGGCTTAACTTGTAAGACTCTATAGCTATGCAATAAATAAAACTAAAGTCATGACAATGACCACACTATTTCTAAAAATAAATCACAAGGAATAAACAAAGGAATAGAGAGTGAATTTGCAGACTATAAGAACTGTAGGGACACCTCAATGGTTTTATTACATGTACTCTCTAGGAAAATATAATTAAATAAATTGGCAATTAGTGACATGAGAACCTAATTTAATTTTTTTGATATTTAGGAATTACTGTTAATGTGTCAAAGGTTCTTAATTAAGTCTTACAGATAAATTCTATATATTTTAGAGATACAGATTAAAGTATTTACTGCTAACTGACACAATATTTGGGATTTTCTTTAAAATAATCTGTATGCCTTAACAGGTAATTAATTTGATAGGCTCTCAATGAAATCAAATTGGCAGTAAGTTTTGGGTATACAAAACATCTTTATACAGTACTTTCTACTTTTGTTTTGTACTGGAAATTTTCCATTACAAAACGTTAATGACATTTCAAAGTACTTTTATTTGTGGAAGCATTGAAAAACTATTTTTGTATTTATTCCTAAAATTATATCAATGTCATGGGGTGGTGAGAGGACCATAATGTTATTAGGCAACATTTATAATTTATTTAATAATAAAATTGTTTCTTAAGTTTTATTGTGTTTCTACCACATTTCTTACTGTGTTGGTACCATGCAATCAAAAAGCAGTTTCAAAAGCATTTTTAAACAATGAGAATCTTTCCATTGATAAGAATTTTATATCAAAGACAAAAGTCACAGTCTTTTTCTATGTGGAGGGTGTCAGATATTTTCTACAATCTTCTATTATTAGAATGAATGTCAACACAAAGGAAAAGTTGTTCATGCTGACACAGGGCAGATACTTAGCCACATCTGACAATTATTTTTCAGAAAGAAGTGTTCAATGATTTTATCATGTGTCAGAAGCAACTCACTGAGAGATCTTGCAAAGCCTACATATTTCTTTCTTTTTCAAATCGAAAGCAATGAATAAAGAACCCTATTTTTAGGGTGGTGTACGGAAATCAACATTTTGTTAGAAATTTGAATAATTCTGAATATCAGACATATAGAATTTGCCCCATTACCCCTGTTATTAATTTTGTGATTGATATCTACTATCCAGGGGTTCATCCAGTTTGATCAGATTTAAGAAGAGCTCGGAGGGAATTTTATATAATTATGTGGTGAGAATCTTTAAAAAGAACTCTGCAAGCAAGAGATATACTAAATAATTTGAAGAATATGCTAGGGAGAATATTTTTAAACAGATGGTATCCACAGTGGTATATCTACAATTTTCCCTAAAATTGCCTTCTGTCATTGATTGAGCCATACTCTAGCTGAAAGTGAAGCTTCAAAAAGTACTGTCTCTAAAAAGGATGTCACAGTATGAAAACTGCTCCCACCTCACAGCAATGTTGGATAAACAAATGAGATAATTGACATGAAAATTCCTAGCACATCCCAGGAGTAAGGTACAAAATTTTCCAAAAATAAGTATACATTATAATTTGACAGATACACATGAAAGCATATATAATATGCTGCAATGTATATTAGAATAAAGAAAATTCATTTTCTATATTCTGAAAAGTTCACTGCTGTCTTATATTTCTAAAAATCCATGAATATATCTTTGTGCTAAGTGTTTCACCTTTATGTATTTTTTTATGTGAAGGAAAATTATCTGTGTAGATTTGTGCTATCTAGGAAGCATATATTTGTGAATAAAAACACAGATCCAAATAGTCCCCCACCCCCTTTTAAAAAATTATTTATTTGAAAGTTACAGAGAGAGAGGGAGAGACAAATAGAGAGATCTTCCATTCTCTGGGTCACTCCCCAGATGGTCACCATGGCCAGGGCTGGGCCAGGATGAAGCCAGGAAGAGTCAGGAGCTTCATTTGGGTCTCCCACATTGGTGGCAAGGGCCCAAGCACCTCAACCTTCTTCTGCTGTTTTCCCAGGCACGTTAATACATAGCTGGATCTGAAGTGGAGCAGCCAGGACATGAACCCATGCCCAGAAGGGATGCCAGCCTTGCAAATGGTGATTTTACCCTCTATGCCACAATGCCGGCCCCCTAACCAGTGTCCTTTTAATGTAGCACCACAGGTGTCCAAACACGTGTGTCCTTAATTAGTGCATACTACTTGGATACATTTAGGTGTCTACTACAAAAGTATGCAGAATGCAATGGTTCAGTGCTTTCCAACTAAAAAGACTAACACAGAAATCATAGCATTTCATTACAAAATCTAAGAATGGCACATAGCATTAACAAAAGCTTCCATACTAAAGCAAAAATTTTAAATTTTATTATTTTTAATTATGTAGAATGGTATTGGTTTGCTTGCTACCATATAAGAAAAGTTGTAAGAAAGTGTGTTTTAAAATTCTGGGGAAAAATTATTTTGAATTTCCAATTCCATTTCCAGAAATCTGAACAAGACAAGAAGGTAGAGATTTCACACATTGATAAGTCTGGAAAAATTATTTCCTCTACAATGTTGGTCACCAAAACGTAATTTTTACTCCTGCCACATAAAGGATTCCTGCAGGATATAGTCTTCCTACTAAGATTTATGATAGAAAAATCCACACAGTTGCAATTACTCAGTTTCCCTTTCGACAGTTTATCTTGATTTTAATTTTCCCACTGTTTTATAGTGTTCGTACTTGCATATCTCTGTGCTATGTTTCTGTCTCTCGATGGGACAGAAAAGCAAAAGCTTCCTACCTCCTTTTGACCCATTATTAATTGAGGGAAAGATAAAAAAATGTAACTACACTGAAAATAAAATGTCCACCATAATAGGCATCTTGCTTAGCTGCTTTTCAGATGAACTGTGATATATTTAAATCCAAAGTCTTCATCTTTTCAGTACATAGAGGCTAGTGAAAGGTATGACTTTTGCCAGGAAGGGGAACAGTAGAATTCATCCTGAATTTTGATATTTATGAAAAGTATTTGTAAGATATGATATAGAGACCCAAAGCGAAAAGGAAAAAAGCGAGAGAGAGATTCATTAGATCAGTTTCATGAAGATAGTAAAGCAAAATCAAATCTTCTCCACCAAATTAAACTAACAAAATTATTATATCAATACCCAAAGCCAGGGTTTGAAGCTGAACCCTAGGCATAGGGAACAAAGCAGTTGCCCTGTGTAGTGTGTCAAAGGAAAGTGTTCTACATGCCCTTGATTGTTCAGTAAAGGAAAGTGAGGAAATATGCAAATTTTCACTTTATTTTTTTATTATATCCTCCATAATTTTTAGCAGCAATAATGGATTAATATTGTTTTGCAATCCACTGATAGCTGTAGTTATTTTATACTAACTTGGTTTGAAATGCTATCCTGTCATTACCTCATGTAATTAGCATTTTTATTTTGGCCATTTACTGATACAATCATTATCATTGCTTCATGCCACTTCTGAATAAAAACAGACACCTTCACGATTTTTAAAGTATAAAATCAACATTCAAATAGGATTCTCTTTATTTAAATAGGCTTATTAGAAATTTAAAGCAGATGAAGATGGTTTCAATGAAATGAATAAATAATTAAGGCAAATCTCTATACTTGTCAGAAACTCCATATTAAGAATCAGGTGAGGGGAGACAGTCTTCTGACAGAGCTGTCATTTTTTTTAGTTAAAGGTAATGTTAATTTTTTTTTAAATCTTGATGTTCTTTTCAAGTTTACTTGATCAAACCAAAAGCCCCCCAAAAAAGCTGCCAGGTACCTTACACAGATAATAATCAGAACCTTTAATCACACATGAAAAGAGCCATTCAATTCTATGTATTGCAAAAATCATCAGCTGGTTGGAGAAGCAGATTTTTGTACTTCAAGCAGTTTTAAGCATTGATCAGGTTGTGAAATAAAATAACAGATTGCATTTTACAAACTGGTCACTAGCAATGCCTCGTCAGCAGACCTAGACAATAATCCCTGAGTGTTGTAGGGCTGCAGCCGTTAATAACCTGGCTTGTTAGTTGAAAGCTGGCAAAGTCTCAAGCATTTAAGAGGATTACTGCTATAAACCATATTAATTTTTTCCTTAACATTCAAGTCCATGGTGATGAAGAGCTTCTGTAATAGAAATCGCGAAGTCAAACACACAACAAAACCCCATGTATTTCTTTTCTTGGTTAGTGATGGATTTTACACAATGAAAATAAAAGTCAGAATTCTTCACACTAAATTAGAATGATAATTTTGATGAAATAATTTTAATTGCAAATCCTGAAAAATAAAATAAGACATTATTTTAGAAAAGCCTGCCAAGAGGTTTATTTCTATTAAGACTTGTTCAAACAGATTTTTTTTTCATTGTCTTCTCTCACTTACTAGGCAAAGGATCAGGCAAAAAGCCTAATAAAATCAAAGCTCGCAGCTTTTGACCTCAACAAAATTTATCAATCTCAAGTAAGAAGCCTCAGAATCTGAGAGTGAAGAGTACAAATTCTGGACCAGAGAGTCTGGGTTTGAAATCTGGCTTCATTATCTTAGGTTATCTGCAACACATTGCATACCTCAGTTTCCTCAATTTTAAAACAGAGATAATAGTAGTATTTAGTTCTTAAAATTGTTATGAATATTATATGATCAAATATCAAAATAATCCATGAAACAGTTCCAGGCTTATAATAAACGCTGTGTATCATAGGTAAAATTTCAAAATGACAACATATATCAAAGAAATATGTCAGAAATATAATAAATAGGGGCCAGCATTCTTGCTTAACAGATGGCAATGCTGGCATGCCCTTTTGGGCTCCACACTCTGGCGACTCCACTTCCAATCCAGTTCCCTGATAATGGCCTGGGAAAAGCAGTGGAAAATGGCCCAATTACTTGTGCCCCTGCCTCCAGTGTGGGTGACCCCAAAGATACTCCTGGCTCCTGGCTTTAGCTGAACTCATTGCAGCCCGGGGTTTTGTAACTATCTGAGGAGTGAGCCAGCAGATGGAAGATCTCTCTCTCTTTATCTCTCTCTGTGTAAGTCTGCCTTTCAAATAAATAAATAATCTTGAAAAAATTTAAAGAAAAAAAAAGAAATGTATTAAATAAGTTATTGATGTATTCTCTGTCTAGAATACAAATCAAAATTAGATAAGTTATTCACTCAAAATAATCAAACAGCTATTATTTAAAGATATAACCAAAAAAATTGAACTATGTATACTTCTGAACATTTTGTGCTCATAATAATTTCCATAGTCATATAAAAGTTATGATAATTTTGCCAGCCAGAATATATGAAGATGTATATTCAACTAATTTGAAAATTCTTTTTTTATGTAAATTAAACTTTTATTTCATGAATATAAATTTCCAAAGTACAGCTTATGGACTACAATGGCTTCCCCCCCATAACGTCCCTCCCACCCACAACCCTCCCCTTTCCCACTCCCTCTCCCCTTCCATTCACATCAAGATTCATTTTCGATTCTCTTTATATACAGAAGATCAGTTTAGCATACATTAAGTAAAGATTTCAACAGTTTGCTCCCACACAGAAACATAAAGTGAAAAATACTGTTTGAGCACTAGTTATGGCATTAAATCTCAATGTACAGCACACTAAGGACAAAGATCCTACATGAGGAGTAAGTGCACAGTGACTCCTGTTGTTGACTTAACAAATTGACACTCTTGTTTATGGCCTCAGTAATCACCCTAGGCTCTTGTCATGAGCTGCCAAGGCTATGGAAGCCCCCTGAGTTCACTGACTCTGATAATTTTTAGACAAGGCCATGGTCAAAGTGGAAGTTCTCTCCTCCCTTCAGAGAAAGGTACCTCCTTCTTTGATCTTTGATGACCCATTCTTTCCACTGGGATCTCACACGCGGAGATCTTTCATTTAGGTGTTTTTTTTTTTTTTTTTTTTCCCCAGAGTGTCTTGGCTTTCCATGCCTGAAATAGTCTCATGGGCTTTTCAGCCGGATCTGAATGCCTTAAGGGCTGATTCTGAGGCCAGAGTGCTGTTTAGGACATCTGCCATTTGAAAATTCTTAAAGTATTGATGTTAGGTAGTCTACTCAATAATAAGGATTTGCTGAGCAGAACATTATTTTTTGAAGACTCAGTTTCATAAATAGTCAGAAAACTAGAGATTTTAAAACACAAAAAATGTTTAAGAAACACACCAGAGACTTGCTAAATACACATCTTTGGAGATTCCTACCCAGATTTTATGTTACTGGATCCATGAATCTGCATTTTTGACAAGAGTCACGGAATGTTTTGGAAGTCCTCTTGAGAATATATTTTAAGAAACCATATACCTATATTGCTGCTACACTGCAGTATTAGTACATTTTCTAATATAATATTAAGCCTACAATATACCATGAACTTTAAATAAGCACATAATATCAAAGTATTTTCTTTCTTTTTTTTATCTCTTTCAAAGTTTAGATTAAACAATGTTAGTAATTAAAGGACAAACCACATGCACACTACTTGTTAATGCTTACTGGTAAGTTATATTTTAATCATATTAGTATTAAGCTTTCTAGTGAAAAGAGAGCTAAGACATTTGACATTAAATGGTCGACTAAATAAAGGTCAAGAGAAAAGCCACTATCCACTTCTAGCTTTGTAAAAATCTTGATTGATGCAAACCATGCTCCATTAATTAGTTGCTAATACTGTGATACAGTTTTTGAATAAGGAGATTATAATCCAACCTCCTAGATATCCATTTTTTGAAAGGATAAAATTTAATTCAAATCACATTTCTTTATTATAGACTGTTGTACTTTTATGAACAGTATTTGAAAGGCTTGAAAAAAATACTTAAAATTCCTGGTTACCCACTATTCAATTCAGTATTCAATAAGCTATTAAAGGGATTTGAAGATAGAGAACATAAGAGAACAAATTCAATGGAACTCGCAACATTGTTTTGTTCCAATTAAAAGGTCTGCAATAGTTTATGCAACTAAATTTTTAAGACAGTAATTTATACTTAATATAACTTGAATAATAATAATAATAGTTACTTGAAGTAGAATCTAAACATTAATCAATAACCTAATTATCAATAATAGAAAACTGATGTGCATTTGACAAAGACACCCAGGAACAGGATAACTGGAGTCTATGTCATCTGTCCCAACTTGCCCAATTACCTTAGTAAAGTCATGTGAGCTTTTAGAAGACATTTCTTCAATAATGAGAAAAGAAATTATTCTATAAGGTCCTTTATACCTTTGCAATTCTTTGTGTCTCAATTATCTGTGGCTACTTCTCTTGATCAAAGATATTTGGTCACTATAGAGATGGTCAGTTTCTGAAGGCATTGTTGGCCAGTTCTCTACAGTTCAATGTTATATCATGAAGATATAATTAATTTGACAAAATTTAAATAAAATTTGCTGATATTTATTGTTCACTCTGCCTATATATGTCTCATGTTACCACAACTAATCTTCACCACAACCTGAGGAAGTAGATATTATTATTAATCCTGTCTTTTTAGATGGAATAAATGAGACTCTGAGAGATAAAGTAATTTGTTCTGGGGCCCTTAGGTCATATTTTACAGAGGCTATGTCTCAATTCCATGTCTCTGAAAAATAGATGCCCCCTTTAACTATACTAATGGATTGTACAGATTGAGATTCAACATGGCACAGTCTCCATCTTCATTCAGAAATTAAAAGTAAGCAAAAAATCTTATTATCACAAATCACTCTTTTGAAACAATAGAATAACAATAGAGACTGTTTACTCAAATATGATATTTTGAGAAATTCCCTTTACAATCTCTTGCCCCAAATTAACTCTTCAGTCTCATCTTGTAACACAGTTCTCTGTGCACCTAGTATTCCAAAAACACTGAATTATTCATTACTTTATGAACAAAGGCACACATGGGAAATGTCGCAAGTTTGGTTCCACACTACCACTATAAAGGAAATACCACAATAAAGCAGGCTGCACCATATACTTTAGCTTCTCAGTTGTAATCTATTAAATGTGCAATGGCATCAAGCCTCAAAATGCTCATACCTTAATTTAAAATATTTTATTGCTAATAAATGTTAAGAATGCTCAGAGGTCCATCTAAGGCTTCAGCGAATCATAACATTTTTCCTGATAGTCTTCCCTCAAGGTTGATGCCCATTGATTGATCAAATATTAGTTGCTGAAGGTTGGAGTAGGTACAGCAATTTCTTAAATAAGATCACAATGAAATTTAATGCAACTTTGGACACTTGTTTTATGAATCTTTTCATAGCTTCATAGATTTTATAGATTCACAGATCTCTCCATAGCATGTAATATTATTTGACAGCATTTTACTCATATAAATTCTTTCAAAATTGATTGATCTCAAACACTGTAGCTATTTTATTAACTGACATTATATAATAATGTAAATCCTTTGTTGTAATTTCAACAATATTCACAGCATGTTCACCAGAAGTGGATTCTGTCTAAAGAAACCACATTTTTTGTTTCTCTATATGAGGAAACTCCTCATCCATTAAACTTTTTAAATAGTCACATATTTATTTATTTGAAAGTCAGGATGAGAGAGAGAGAGAGAGAGAGAGAGAGAGAGAGAATCTTCTATACACTGGTTCATTTCCCAGATAGCCCCAACAGCCAGGTCTGGGCCTAGCCAAAGTCAGGAGCTTGATATGGATCTCCCAATACGGTGCAGAAGTCCAAGCAGTTGGGCATCCTTTGCTGCTTTCTCAGCCACATTAACAGGGAGCTGGATCAGAAGTGAAACAGCCAGGACTCAAAGGGGCGTCCATGTGGTGTGTTGGCATTAGAGATGGCAGCTTAATCCCCTATGCCATGGTGAGGCTCTAAACTTTTTATCATGAGATTGCAGCAGTTCAGTCACATTGTCCAGCTCCACACTCATTCCAGTTCTGCTGCTAATTTCACCACAACTGCTGTTACTTTTTCCACTGAAATCCCAAACCCCACTTAGTCATCCATGAGCACTGGAATCAACTTCTTCTAAACTCCTGTTAATATATATATAGATCTTTCCTGCATCATAAATGTCCTTAATGGAGTGGAGGCACCTAGAAAAGTGACTCTTTCTTGCAATTCTCCAACTTACTTTGCTGAGATTTATCAGAGGAATCATTATCTTTGGCAGCTTTAGTCTTATGAACAGTTTCTTAAATACTAAGTATCCAAAGTGAAAATTACGACTTGACCAGTGGCTGAAGAATGAATGTTGTTTTTGGAGGTATGAAAACAACATAATCTCATTGTACATTTCCATTTGATTTCCTAGATTACAAGGTACACTTTCATAGAGCACATTTTGAAAGATTTTTTTTTGTCTGAGCAATGGTAGGCTTGCATATTCAGTAAAACCATATTGTAATAAAATATACCATCATCAAGGCTTTGCTATCCATTTATAGAACATGAACAGAGTATATTTTATATAATCCTTAAGGTCCCTAAGACTTTCAGAATGGTGAGTGTTGGCTACAATGCGGAGTCCTCAGCTGTGCTAGCTCCTAATAGGAAAGACTTTTTTTTTCAGTATTTGGAGCCAGACATTGACTTCTCCTCTCTAACTATGAAAGCTTATATGGCATCTGCTCCTAATAAAAACCTGTTTCACCTTCACTGATAATCTCTTGCTTAGTGTAGTCACCTTCAACAATGATCCTGGCTAAACCTTCTGTGTTACATGGTGCAGCATCTATCTACAATAACAGCACTGTGACTTCACCTTGCATGTTTATGTTACAGAGACAATTTCTTTTCTTAAACCTCATGAAGCAATCTCTGCTAACTTCAAACTTTTCTTCTGCAGCTTTCTCACCTCTCTCAGCATTCCTATAATTGAAGAGACTTAGGGTATTACACTGGGTTAGGCTTTGATTAAGAAAATGTTATCGCTAGTTTTATCTTGTACCAGATCATGAAAAAAATACTCCATATTAAAGATAAGACCATTTACCACCTTCTTATTTATTTATTCACTGGAGTAACATGTTAATTTCCTTCAATAATTTTTTGTCTTTTTATTCGCACTTTGGTTAACTGGTGCAGGAGATCTAGTTTTTGTCCTATCTTATTTTTCAAATTGCCCTCCTCACTAAACTGAATCAATTTCAGCTGTTGATTGCGTTTAAATATTTATTTATTCATTTATTTTTTGAAATGCTGTAGTTAAATTAGAGTAAAAAAATGTGACTAATTCTCCTACTTACCTTTTTATTTATTTTAGTATGCAAAAATTGAAGTAGGAGACCATTGAAGGAAATAACTTAGCTGATTTAATGCCAAATACACACTTTCTTTTTTATTATTATTATTTTTTTTTTTTGACAGCAGAGTGGATAGTGAGAGAGAGAGACAGAGAGAAAGGTTTTCCTTTGCCGTTGGTTCACCCTCCAATGGCCGCCGCAGCCAGCGCTCTGCGGCCGGGGCACCACGCTGATCCGATGGCAGGAGCCAGGTGCTTCTCCTGGTCTCCCATGGGGTGAGTACTTGGGCCATCCTCCACTGCACTCCCTGGCCACAGAAGAGAGCTGGCCTGGAAGAGGGGCAACCGGGACAGAATCCGGTGCCCCAACCAAGACTAGAACCCGGTGTGCTGGCACCGCAAGGCAGAGGATTAGCCTAGTGAGCCACGGCGCCGGCCTCCAAATACACACTTTCTTAAAACATCAGATTTATCACTGTGATTGGCTCAATGGCCTCAATATCTAGGAAATATATCATACTTTGATTACTGTATGATTGCAGATCATACATAATAATCATGAAACATTAATAGCCTATTAATTGGAGCTATTAGTTTGTTTCACATGCAAACTCTTTGGTTAAAACTCAAATCAAAGATAGAAATTGCAAAACTTTAGAAACAAGATCTGAATTTACCTCTTGCTTCACTAGGTGAATGTGTAATCAGAAATAGTCAACATTTCTAGGCCCTAAACTCACATATGAGGATAAAAGATGGATAGTCCCAGGACAGCTTCCTAGTTCTGAAACAGAAAAGGTGATGTATCTGCTCTTTATTCAGCTTCAAATTAATTTAGTCCACAAACAGACATTTACAATTTAATGAGAAAAATGTCGGTTGTGTGTATGTGGGGTGTGTGTGTGTTGTGTGTGTGTGTGTGTGTGTGTGTAGTAGCAGTACTAGTCTGTTCTACATTATCTTAAATAATTGTATTAGTATCTTTTGAAAATTCCTTATCTAATATAATATTTCATTCAAAGCATACAACAAGGGTCACACTGTATATGGATATCTACAGCCAAAACTCAGTGATATCTAAACAAAATTCTTCTCAGGGTGATTTAAATACTATGATATTTTTATTATTCAAATTGAGCACTTAGCTGTTACAATATAATTATCCACAAAGAGATCAAGAAACTCCACAAAAACAAAACAAACAACCCACTAAAGAGATGGGCTAAGGACCTCAATAGACACTTTTCAAAAGAGGAAATCCAAATGGCCAACAGACACATGAAAAAATGTTCAGGATCACTAGCAATCAGGGAAATGCAAATCAAAACCACAATGAGGTTTCACCTCACCCCAGTTCGAATGGCTTACATACAGAAATCTACCAACAACAGATGCTGGAGAGGATGTGGGGAAAAAGGGACACTAACCCACTGTTGGTGGGAATGCAAACTGGTAAAGCCATTATGGAATTCAGTTTGGAGATTCCTCAGAAACCTGAATATAACCGTACCATACAACCCAGCCATCCCACTCCTTGGAATTTACCCAAAGGAAATTAAATTGGCAAACAAAAAAGCTGTCTGCACCTTAATTACAGGGCACTGGTTTATTTAAAAGATATGTTAAGGGACTTAAAGGGAGACTTAGAATCCAATACAATAGTATAGGGAGACTTCAATACTCCACTTTCAGAAATAGATAGATCAACCAGACAAGATCAACAAGGAAACAGCAGATTTAATAGACACTATAGCCCAAATGGATCAAACAGATATCTACAGAACTTTCAATCCTACATTTAAAGAATTTACATTCTTCTCAGCAGTGCATGGAACCTACTCTAGGACTGACCACATACTAGGCCATAATGCAATTCTCAGCAAATTCAAAAGAATTAGAATCATACCATGCAGCTTCTCAGACCACAGCAGAATGAAGTTGGAAATCAGCAACTTAGGAATCCCTAGAGCATATGCAAACACACGTAGACTGAACAACATGCTCCTGAATGAACAATGGGTCATAGAAGAAATAAAAAGAGAAATCAAAAACTTTCTGGAAGTAAATGAGGATAACAACACAACATATCAAAACTTATGGGATACAGCAAAAGCAGTGTTAAGAGGAAACTTTATAGCAACAGGTGCCTACATCAAGAAAGTGGAAAGGCACCAAATAAATGAGCTTTCAACGCATCTCAAGGATCTAGAAAAACTGCAGCAAACCAGACAAAAACTAGTAGGAGAAGAGAAATAATTAAAATCAGAGAAGAAATCAACAGGATTGAATCCAAAAAAAAATTACAAAAAATCAGCCAAATGAAGAGCTGGTTTTTTGAAAAAATAAATAAAATTGACACACAATTGGCCCAACTAGCATTCACAAATTTTACTTTTATTTTTCTATATCAACAGCTTAATGAAATAGACAATTGATATTAATGGTAGAATTTACTATTACCCATCTTAATTTTTAGTAGTTTTAGTTCAAGCAATTCACCACATTTTGAGTCAGTCAGTTATTCTGTGTATCTCTGATTGTTAAGATTTCTTCTTTTTATTGACTCACCTTTATCACCTATACCAGTCCTAGTTCTACAGTATAAATATACACAAATATTTATAAAAGGAACAATGGAGACTGTTTACAAATTGTGAAAGTGTTTGTTTGTAATATACTACTGTATATATTCTCAGATTTGGAATAACTGTTCATATGTTTTTCATATTTTGAAATAACCATTCTTATTTAACATATAGCTTTTTATTATTTTATTTTTTAAATTTTTTTTTAATTTTTGACAGGCAGAGTGGACAGTGAGAGAGAGAGAGACAGAGAGAAAGGTCTTCCTTTTGCCGTTGGTTCACCCTCCAATGGCCGCTGCAGCCGGTGTGCTGCGGCCGGTGCACTGCGCTGATCTGAAGCCGGGAGCCAGGTGCTTCTCCTGGTCTCCCATGCAGGTGCAGGGCCCAAGCACTTGGGCCACCCTCCACTGCACTCCCTGACCACTGCACGAGCTGGCCTGGAAGAGGGGCAACAGGGACAGAATCCGGCACCCCGACCGGGACTAGAACCCGGTGTGCCGGCACCGCAAGGCAGAGGATTAGCCTATTGAGCTGCGGCGCCGGCCAACATATAGTTTTAAAAATATTCCATATAGTAGTTTTGTTGTTTACTGTTTTTTTCCTTTAATTTTTATTTACTTATTTCCTTTTTATTTAAAAGGCTGAAGACAGATAAAGAAAGATCCATCTTCTGGTTCACTCATCAAATGCCTTTAACAGCCAGGTCTGGGCCAGGATGAAATCATGAGCCTGTACTTCCTTCTGGGTCTCCTAAATGGGTAACAGGGAGCAAAATCTTGAGCTATCACCTGCTGTCTCCCAAGATGTGCATTAAAAGGAAACTGGATCAAAACTGGAAGCTCATGATTGACTTAAAGCCAGTCACTGTGGCATGGGATGCAGGCATCCCAAGTGGTCAATTAAACTTCCTTTCTATAATATTAAGGTTTTTTATTTTCTGTCTTGTTTAGAATTATTTGTTTGAAAGGCAGAATGACAGAGAGAGAGGAAGAGACAGAGAGAACTTCCATCCTTTAGTTAGCTCCCCAAATCACAACAAACTGGTCTAGCTAAGGGGAAAGCCAGGAGTCGGGAGCCAGGAATTCCACCCTGTTCTCACATGTGGGTGGCTGGGCCAAGTCCTGGGCCATCTTCTGCTGCCTTCCAAGGCACATTAGCAGGAAGCTGAATCAGACGTGTAGACCAGTCAGAACTCAAACTAGCACTCCATATGGGATGCCAGCATCACATGTGTCTGAATTTGGTTCCAGAGGACCAAGCAGCAAAACTTATGATTCTGATTCTTACTAGTCATGTAGCTAACACAATTTATTTTTTTAATTGGCAATATTTTTAAAACATTTTTAGCAATATCTATAAATATTTGTGGAATAAACAGTGATAATTTAATACAGGTATAAAATGTGTATTGATCAAATCAAGGTATTCAACATTTCATCTTCTTTGACATTACTTAATTATCAGCGGCTTAGAGCTTCTTTCTTCAATTGGTTTGTACACTATGTACTAGATTATTGTGAATTATGGTACCTCCATTATGCTTTGTAACACTAGGAATTATTCAATCTGACTCTGATTTGTTATCACTATGCTAATAAATCTGTATTTATAAAATACATGAAGTTTGTTCACTTTATCTAAAAAAAGAAAAAAGAAAAATCTTTTATGTATGTATTTAGCTCTGCTTCGTAGAGTTTGTCCATTGTTTACTGCTTCTTCAATTTTTAAGTGTCATAAAAATTTTGAAAGTTTTCAAAAATTTCAAGACTATAATGTAAGATTCTGTAAAATTTCCCAGGGTTTTTTATCACTTTGATGGAATTTGCATCAATATTAATTCAGCTTAGATGTTAAGATGCACCCACCATACATCAAAATGCCTGGGCTCAATTCTTGGCTCTATTTCTGACTCCAAAATGCAGAACCCAGGAGACAGTGGTGATGGTTCAACTAACTGGGTTCCTGTCACTTATGTGGAGACCTGGATTGAGTTACCGGCTTCCAGCTTCTGCCTTGCCCAGTCTTACTCACTGTGGACAATTAAGGAGTGAACAAATGGATAGGAGCCATGTGTCTATCTGTCTTTCTTCCTTTCTCTTTCCTCCTCTCAAAAAAAATGTAAAAATAAGTAAGAACCTTAAATGTGATTGAGTCTGGTGTGTATGTTGTGCATGTGAGTGTGTGTGTGTGTGTGCGTTATCATTTATCTCAAGTGGAAGAACTTAATGTAAAGTATATTTTCAAATTTCTTCACAAATACATTGTTCTGTCCTCTGAGAGTCCTCTACTATCATTTGTTGGGATTGATGACCACAAGGTTATTTTCAGATGTCCTCATTTTCAAGAACTACTTGGCCTTGAACATATTCCAAAATAAATAACAGTTTTTAACTGTCCTTATAACCTCTAACATTTTTCTTCATCGTTAAATAAAAATTAAGATTTCTTACTGCTTGTTCTCTAGCTTATTATTCCTAAGAATAATGTCTTAAATTAATCTTTATTAATATCGTCCTAATGGAGATATTCATAAATGTAGTTTTTCAACATCCAAAGTCTAATCTATCACAGTATATTGATAAATAGTCCATAAATGCACATTTCAAATACAATTGAAGTTCTTTTTCTCCAGAATCTAATTTTAGAGTTTATTGATATCTCCATAATACAACTGAAATCATAAAAGATAGGTTGATTATTGGTAGATGTAAATTTATAAGGTAACCTTTAACATCTCTTAGTCAAATCTAATTATATTCACAGAATATATTATACAGGTAAATTTTATGTAAAATTATAGTACTTTACAGAAGGAAAGTTGTATTATTTTCCTTATGCCCCTCCACCAGAGAATCAGGCACATAAAAATGACTCAACTCTATCAGTAAAAATGTTCCTTTGTAAGTGAACCTCTAAAAAAAATTTCCAAAGCTATATTTAATGATAGATACATGCAATGGTTAAGAGTCAGATTACTTTGAGCCTGCAAGACTAGAAAATAATTAAGAAATATATTGAAACATTCTGTTGAGGAATTCAAAAGATTCAGTTGGGTCTGTGGATTAGTGATGACATCTTTACTACTAGTTTAAGTACAGGGAGCCTAAATTCTCAGCCATCTGCTGTTTTGGATCTCTTTTCCAAGAATTGCTGACATGATAGCTAACAGATTTAGAAAATATATTCAGCTTGCAGTGACCCAGTGGGTGACAGTATTCATATGTCCCACTACAAAGTGTCTTTAGAATAAAACCAGGACATGTCAATGTATATCAAATTACACTGGTGAGAAAAATTTACTGAAATAACTGCAGATATTTATTTCAAATATAATATCCCAAAACATGAATGTAGTAAGCCCAAAGATAGTAGCAAAGAGCTTCTATTTGATGTGTACAGAAGGGTTAAAGTTTGTATTATAATTAATACAAAGCTAAATTTTGAGGGTTTTACTTTCTACAGGATAATACAGAATTCATTTTATTTATCTTTGGCAGAATAGGTTTAAGTCAAAGAGTCTGGGACAATTATTGGAGCTATCTTTCATGAAAAATATAAAGAGGATATTTTGGTTGTTTCATACAGTTGAGGTAATAAAACAAAACCAGGTATTTTTGATTACATTAAGTTAAATTGAGTAACCAATCATTAGGTATCTGAAGAAGAGAGTAGACTATCCAAATTCATAAAGGTCAGTGGTTTTGTTCTGTTAAATTAATTAAAGAATGAGATTAATAAGTACTTTGGATTAAGATGATATCAAAGAAAGTGGCTCACATAAAAACAACAATGAAAGTAAACTATCCACAAATATTTATAGCTCTTTTAATGCTGCTGTTTGTTTGTCAGAGGGTCTGATAGTATTGAACTATAGTAAGTGATTTAACATCATAACAAAATCTCATATCAAGATATTTCGAGTCAAAATGAGTTTCCCTATCTTCTGTCCATTAAGCTTTTTCCTTGGTTTATAACATGATAGATTATGTTTGTTTACTTGTTTATTGAAGTATGTGTCTTTGTTGAAGCTTACTGAATTCAATCTGCTGATTAAGGGTGTCAAAAGTATGAGACACTATTCTCACAATCTCTACGTGAAGAGAATTAAGCAGGAATTGGAAGAAACAGTAATAGTTCTGCCATTAAAAACTGGTACTTGCTTTTTCAGAAAGGAATATTATTCCTTTGTGCCTGCTTCCACATTTGTAAAAGAAAAATCACCTAGAAATAATTAGTGGCATTCTCATAAACATCAAATAAAACAGGTATTAAACCTTCGACAAGATTAAAGCTTCACTAAATACAATGTATACGGAGCCAGCATTGTGGCACATAAGGTTAATCCATCATGGGGGATATCTGAATCCCATATTGAAATGCATCCAGTCTCTTCTCTGCTTCCTATTCAGATTCCTGCTAATGGAACATATCTCAGTCTCTCTCTCTCTCTCTCTCTCTCTTTCTCTTTCTCTTTCTCTCTCCCTCCATCCCTCCCTCCATTTCAAACAAGTAAATAAATACATCTTAAATATATAAACATATGTATTTTCTATTAATGGTATCATCTGCATTTTCACATAAGAAAATAAATATATATTTATCATTTTTATACATCTCTTTCATACTAATCATGTCATTTAATCATTATAATACTTCTGGATATAGTGTCACTTTCACCAATGTCTGACTATCCTCTAATAATGGCTCAAGAATCAATTGTCAAAAGGGTGAAATGGAAGTTCTTACCATTGCTGTCTCCACATTTGTCTGTTCCTACCACTTCATAAATGCTAATATATTTGCAACTCTATAATATTAAAGCTTAAAAATAATGTTTTGCTTACCTCTTTTTTTTTCAAAAATAATTGATAATTTTAGAGTAGGTTTGATCTAGAAGAAAGAAATATATGTTTAGTAAAACAGCCAAATTTGCCTTTTCTCTGTATAAATGTGTAGACTTATTACTTATTATGTAAATAAAACTCAAATATCAGCAAAGAATAAAAGCATCTGTTAAAATTTTGTGTGCCAGAGACATATCAATATTTAATTATATGTAAAGCTGTTACAATCTGAACAACCTAACATGCTTATTTATTTCTGAGAAATATATTATGTACTCATCTTCAGAAAAATCATTACATTTATGGGTCCAATCTAGTTTCCCTAAGAAAGTGTACATAAATTTTCAGTTTTCAGGATCACTTTCTCTCTCCAACCTCCCCTCTCTGCCACTAAGTCTTGGGAAGCCTGGCTTTGTTGCTCTCCAAGGCCTCCTAGCCCCACCTTCTTTACTCATGGAATTCATCACATTCTACTTTCATTCCTTATCATTTAGCTTCACTTTAGAAGAGAGTGGGGATATTCAGGATATTAAAAGAAAAAACTTCCAACTAAGAATATCATATCCAGTGAAGGTAAAAAGTAAAGGAGAAATAAGATATTTTCCAGATAAGCAAAAACTGAGAGAATTCACCACCACTACAGCATCCTTACAAGAAATTCTGATGGGTGTCTTCATTATAAGTAAACATCATTAAACACAAACAACCACCAATTTCACTAACAGAGCAGATAGAATCATTATCCAATCAACAAAATGGCAAGTCCTAGTTCTTATCTATCAAAACTAACCTTGAATGTGAATGGATTAAATTCACCAACCAAAAGACTTAGGCTCATTACATGGATCAAAAAAACCATGACCCCACTAAATGTTACCTGCAAGAAACTCACTTCAAAAGCAAAGATACATACAGACTGAAAGTGATGGATTGGAAAAACATATACCTGGCAAATAGAAACCAGAAGTCAGTAGAGGTAGCTATCCTATCAGGTAAAACAGACTTTAAATCAGAAACTGTAAAAACAGATAATGAACATTGTATTTTGATAAAAGGTTTAATTGAGCAAGAGGACATAACAATCATAAATATATATGTACTCAACACAAGACTATCTAGATATATACAGAAAATTATTAGATTTAAAGGGAGCGATAGACTCCAATACAATAATAATGACTTCAACACCCCATTGTCATTGATGGACAGATCATCCAGACCCCCCAAAAAATAAATAAAGATACATCAGAATTGAAACACAATTGAGCAAGTGGACCTAACAGATCTTTACAGGACATTTCACTCAACAGCAACAGAATACACATTCTTCTCATTAGCACATGGAACGTTTTCTAGAATAGACTACATATTAGGCCATAAATCAAGTCTCAGCAAATTTAAAAAGTATGAAATCATACCATACATTTTCTCAGGCTATAAAGGAATAAAACTAGAAATCAACAAGAAGAACAATAGAACATTCATAAATACTTGGAAATTAAACAGCATGCTATTAAGTGATCAATGGGTCACTGAAGATATTAAAAAGGAAATTAAAAGCTTTCTTGAAACAAAACAAAACCAAACCACAATATATCAAAACTTGTGGGATACAGCAAAAGCAATATTAAGAAAGAAGATTACAGCATTAAGTGCTTATTTAAAAAAAGAGAACTGTTTCGAATTAAATATCTAGTGATATTTAATTTTGAAGACAGAAAAACAGCAAACCAAACCCCAAATCAGAAAGAGGCAAGAAATAGTAAGGACCAGAGCACAAATTAAAAAAAAATCAACAAAACAAAAAGTTGGTTTTTTATAACATAAATATAATAAACTTTTAGCCAAATTAACGAGAAGAAATCAAGTAAATAAAATTAGAGATGAAAAATGAAACATTACAACTGACACTACTGAAATACAAAGGATCATAAAAAACTACTATGAAGAACTAGATGGTAATAAATTGAAAAAATTCAAATAAATGGAAAAATTCTTGGATTCATACAACCTAAAAGATTAAATCAAAAAGCTATAGACAATCTAAAGAAACATAATAAGCAATGAGACTGAAGCAATAAGCAAGGACTAAAAACTTGATTATATCAGCAACTTAAGCAACTCAACAATAGCAACAAAAAAATATCCAATTGAGAAATGAGCAAAGGACTTCAATATGCAGTTATCAAAAGAAGAAATACAAATGGCCAATAAATATATGAAAAAATGCTCAACACCACTAGTCATCAGGGAAATAGTAATCAAAATCACAATGAAGTATCTTCTCACCTCTGTCAGAAAGACTAAAATCCAAAACATAGACAGTAACAAATGTTGGCAAGGATGTGGTCAGAGAAATACTTATCCACTTCTGGTGGGAATGTAAATTAGTTCAGCCACCATGGAAAACCATGTGTACTTTTCTTAAAAACCAACCAACAAAAAAAATTAGAAATAGACTCGCCATATGATCCAGCAATCCCACTACTGGGTAAATACCCAAAAGGCTTGAACACAATGTACCCAAGAGATACCTGCACCACCACGTTTATTACAGCACTGTTCACAATATGCACAATTTACAACCAATCAAGGTACCCATCATCAGATGAACAGATAAAGAAAATGTGGTTATATATACAATGGAATATTATTCAGTTATAAAAAGAATGAACTTTTAACATTTGCATCAAAATGGACACAACTAGAGGACATTATATTGAATGAAATAAGCTGGGCCTAGAAAGTCTATAAAGGAATATATATATTCCTCATATACGGAAGCTAAAATTTAAGAAACAATAATGAAAGGAAGAATAATGGAAGAAATGTCTCTGTTTCAGTTATGGTGCAAAAACATTTTGTAAAACTTCGTTTTATACCTTTTTAAACCAATGGTTAAGAATGTTATACTACTATAGTTTTAATGATCTGTGATTACTTTAAAATTTACTGTACATGGGTGAAATGGTCATTGTTTCCATTCAAATATTGTTTATGGATGTTGTCTATACTCCCAATAAACCAGGGTTTTTTGATTTTTACTTGCTAAACTTCTTACTCAGTGAAGCAGTAAGGCTTTTTCACTGTAATGGAAATTCAAAATGTGTTATCTCAAAAACAAAAAAAGGAAGGAAAGAGCAGGATAGAGGACGAGAGGGAGTGAGAGAGGGAGGGAAACAAGATTATCATTATATTCTTAGACTTGTGTCTACAAATCGCACTGATTCTGTTAAAAACTAATTAAATTTAAAATTAAAAAAATACTCTGGGCAATGAGTTGAGACTATTTAGTTCCATATTATTTCCTCCCCCTCTTTTAGGCATACTGTTCGCCACTGCCCTAAAAATCAAGCACAGAGAGTTTTCTGTTCAAGACTAACAGTTACCAAATTTACTCATCCGTTACACAAATATGAAAAGTTTGAAGGTAAATTAGAAAGAGTTGTGTTATATTTGTAGACTTAAATTTGCAGTGCATTGCTGGGAGAAATTGAAGTCCAAGCAAAGAAACAAGAGATATACTGTGTTTATTATTTAGTGACTCAACATTGCTAAGACGTCAATTATCGCCAAATTTACCTTAGATTAATTCAATCAATCCAGCTTCCTGCTCTAGGGTCTGGCAAGGAACAGATTCTAGCTCAAGTACTAAGTTCTTGACACCCACATGGGAAATGTGAATGGAGCTGTGGCTTCTGGTTTCAGCCTGTCCAGTCCCCAGTTGTTGCAGATATTTTGCAGAATGAATCAGGTCTCTCCTTATCACTCACTCTGTCACCACGTCTTTCAAATAAATAAATAAATAAATCTTTTGAAACAAAGACATAGTTGATCTACTGGTGAAAATAATTGATGGGGAGTGCTTAGCTGACAGACCTGTGCCCTGCCTCTTTTTTGTCCTCTTCACATTCATTCAAGTCTGGTCATGCTTCAGTCAGCTGCTCACAGCCATGATTGAACTGAAAACAGTCTGAATACCATAAACTCCCATTCCTCCTTTAAAGAGTCTCTTTTAAACAATAAATTCAGCTTTGGGTTCCCCACTGGCCTAGCAGTGAGGTTTTCTCATAACTATATTGAGTTCTGGGGAGTTCCTTACCCAATTCTTTTTCTCTTCTCTTCTTTTACAGGTGAAGATACCTGTGGTCCAAAAACTCTCATGAACTTCTCCCGCTCCCTCTTTTCTCGATTGCAGACTTCTACACGGTGAGTCTCTTGTATTTTTAGATTAATCTTGGAAATCATTTAGATGACTCAAACTCATGCACATATTATCCCAGTATCTAGGGATAACCTGCGATTATGTTTAGTGTGTCTATAGTTGATGGAGTCAGTTCACAGGGCTTCCAGGAGCCTATTTTGTGCATCTCTTTCTAGATATGGTATTTTCTTGACTTCACATTGGTAACTTGCAATAGGTCATGGTACGAATATTTGCAGCACAGAAATCTTTTTCTTGCTAGCTGAAACACTGGTTATTTTTGTAAATAAAGTCTTATTAGACCATGTTCACACTCAGTTGTTTATGTGTCATCTGTGACTGCTTTTGCCATGGAACAATGGAGTTAAATAGTTGAAACAGAGTAACAGAAATTGCAAAGCATGAAATATTTACTGGTGGCCTCTTTAGAGAAAACCTTTTATCTTACTGTTCTAAAGACACAGAGACTGGTAGGACTGAAATTAAGCAACAATCATAGAAACAAACACAACTAAATCATCTGAAATTTCTGTGAACAAGAGTAGATTGAAGAGTGCCTCCTTATTGCAGTAGGCAGTGCATCAGTCTCATAATCTGAAGAGTAAATTCATAGGGTTAGAATCTAAGGAGGGATTAATTCTAGTTGGGTGTTAACAAGAAGTCAGTTTCTTTGCAATAGCAAACAGCACAAACTAAATACAAAATTGTTAATTACCTCAGTACCTCTAAGTCATAATAACTGTGCATTTAATTTACAGGTAAACTATACCAGTTTAACAAAATGTGGTATACAACTTAAATTAAGTTCCAAAGCTTTAAGACTTTTTTATTTTCTTTTTCAAAGGAACATGACCTTAAATGCTACTATGCTGGGATTTTATAGAAAAAACAAGTGGAGAATTAGAGTAATTATGTGGAAAATTTGGACAAAACCACACATTTGCCTCAATTACAAGCAATTTTCAAAATTACTTTGCATGGTATAATTTGGTAATTTCTGATATAAAAGAGAAAAACAGAATTTCTCAGAAAAAAGACCATACTTTAACTTGAGGGGATCTTTAGGGCAAAGTCTGAAGTCTTCATGTTTAATGCATATTTGTCTTTCAATGTACCAAAACTCAGGGTAAGAAGCAAGGTTAGTGATAGTTGGGTAAAATGTTCTGTAAGAACAAGGCCTTGTCTTCCCTTTTGGCTTTTTATCTTTATAGTATGGACACAAAGAATAAAGGAACACTGCTTGAAAAATTCCTAAGAGAAAATCCTAGAAACCATATTTCTATATAGTTTACATGTCTATCATAGCTTTAAATTATTAAGACTCACTCAAAGCTTTAATCTAGACCATGGTACTGAGGAATGTGTGCACTAGATATTTTCTGTTTTAATTTCTACAGTGCTTGATATATATAAAAAAGGTTTTTCCTCTTACATTTGTTGAAGGGTATTGAGGACCTTAACGTGCCATATTGACAGAGTAATAAAAATAGCAAATTGCATTTCAGGCCTTGTGCCAACATCATTAAACTCCCCGTCTTACCCAAAACAATAAAGAGAGAAAAACAAAAGCTGTAGTTTTCCTTCAGCTCAACTTCCACCTAGGGTTCTTTTTACATTGATCCCTTGAACAAGTTCCTGCATATTTTGACTTCAGTTGTTAAGCAAATTTTCCCTTCCTTCCTCCCAGAATTTTTTAAAAGTTTCATTGATAACCATACCTGTGCTATATGTTGGCTGCTTAAATTCTTACTATTACAAAGAGATTGCTTACCTCTTCCCATACTCAGCCTCCCCACTCTTCCAATTTACATCTGAAGAATTTAAATATTCTAGAATGAATACCCTTTTAGATAAATCAGTGACCCAACAAAATCTGTTTCACAATTTTAGTATTGTACTTATCCATGGCAAATTGAGCAACAGAAGGGGCAAAATACAGACTATATGAGTTATCAGAATAAATTAAAAGTAAATCCTCAAAGTGATCCACTCTGTTTGAAATCAATACATCAGGAAAGGATATCATTTTATGCTTGCATTTATAGATTGTTCAAAATTTTATTCCAGGTGGCACAAAGTAATATTTAAATGAATAAAATTAAACTGACTTTTTTAAGGGATGAAACTTAAAAATATTTTTGTACTTAAAAATGTAGAGGTCTGTGTTTTAATTTTATAACCCTTAATTCAAATACACATTATATGATAAACCTGATATGGCATTATTCATTTAGAAATAAAACATTATAATCCCTCATGTTTCTGCCTTATAAACATTATTTTAGATAGGAAACATATTCCACTTATACAAGATCATTTTTAAAGAAAATAAGTAAGTAGCATGCGAGAGTTATGGGTCGAAGTGCAAATCAGAAAAATCATATCACATACGAATACATTTAGGACAAAATTTTTACCTGCTACTTTTTTCAAAATTCTTAGAAATACAGAAAGGTTGATTATTATTGTTCAACATTATACCATGCCGCCTTCAATTGCTTTATACAATATCTCAGGAAATGGTCCAGCAGGTTTGCAGTAGCTAAAATGAGATTCATCTCCAATATTGATTCACTTATCCCATGAGAGCACTTCCATCTTAAAAGTCCTCAGATGCCTTGAAATCCTCATTTTTGTTCAGTTGACTGTGAACCTAGCTGCTTGTTCTTTCCCAATTGCAATATGTCGGTAAGTTTTTACAACATTTCTTCATGAACCATTTAAACCAACCCCCATTAAAGACCTCTGAGAACTACAAATTCAAAATTTTCCAGTAGTTCTTCTAAGTAAAATTAATTATTAAATATTTCAAACATAAAGAAAAGTACCAAAATATAGGAAATTATTCTGGTACTGTCTACATTATACAAGGTGATGTTCTTAATACAAAACTAAAATTCTAATTCACCAGGGCAGGACCATTGTGTACACCATGTTGTGTAGCTATCATGTGATAAATCTGAAATGATAACTCAGTCTTTTATATATTTTTCACTGAAAGGCTATTTCCATAGACGCGATTGTCTCACCCATAACAGAGTTGAAAATGGGACGAAGGGGCTGGTGCTGTGACACAGCGGGTAAAGCCACCGCCTGCAGTGGCGGCATCCCATATGGGCGCCAGTTTGAGTCCTGGCTGCTTCACTTCTGCTCCAGCTCTCTGCTATAGCCTGGGAAAGCAGTAGAACATGGCCCAAATGCTTGGGCCCCTGCACCAATGCTGGAAACCCATAGGACTCTCCTGGCTCAGACTGGCCCAGCTCCGTCAGTTGCAGCCATTAGGAGAGTGAACCAGCAGATGGAAGATCTCTCTCTGCCTGTCTGTAACTCTCCCTTTCAAATAAATATTAAACAAAACAAAACAAAACAACTAGGTATTAAATAAGAGCTCATCCAACTGAAGTGGTTTATCTTGAAATAAAATTAAGGGCTGACCCTTTACTGACCCAAGAAAGGCGAATAAAACTATCCAGCAAAAAAGGCATAGCAAAGCAGACAAGTGCTCTCCTCAGCTTTAGTTGTCTATGTAGAGAAAAACTTTAAAACATTTTTATAAACACCCTGAA
Organism: Oryctolagus cuniculus; assembly: GCF_051225735.1. Taxonomy (NCBI): domain Eukaryota; kingdom Metazoa; phylum Chordata; class Mammalia; order Lagomorpha; family Leporidae; genus Oryctolagus; species Oryctolagus cuniculus. The sequence goes on from NC_142875.1 coordinate 42,118,765, forward strand.
AATATTTTGCTAAACAGAAATGTTTGTGAATCCACAGGTTTTGCCTATGTGGGATGACAGTTTTAAAATACTAAATTATCAGTCTTTCTCATTTCCCTCACTTGAGTAAAGCAGTCCGGAAATAGGGATCATCAAACAGAAGCAGCGTGGAATCTAGATAGGTAGGCAACTAGTTAGGCCTGCAGATCCAGATGGGGAAGCAGCTAATTCTCTCTGAGGAGCCACAAGTGCCTACCTCTTATCCGCGAAGGAAAATTACGCCTTCCCACAATGCACCTAACATCCGGGACCTGGTTGCAGAAACTATAAAAGGAGTGAGAGACCAGCGCAGAGCCACTTTTCACCTGGAGCCTCTCAGGGGGTAGACTTGCTGGTTTCTTAGGGGCTTGTTTTGTTTTGTTTGTTTTGTTTTTGTTTTTGTTTTTGTTTTTGTTTTTAAAATCGCATTTCTTTTATTTGGTCGCAACTACAGAAGGAACAGAACGTTTTGTCTCTCAGGCTTTCTTGTATACCCACAGGCCTTCCATCTTGCAGGTGCTGCTTTCGGTTTCTTTATCCTTCCTAGTTCGTGGTTTATTCTTTGGCCCACTCAGTTGGATTTCTTCGCGTATGGCGGCCAACACTTGGGTGTGAATGCGTGTTTGTTCGTTTAGTGCCAAATAACTGGTCTGGTTAGCCCAGAATACGGCCTTGTATATGTGGAGTGAATCCCACTTGCTCGGTATTTCTGTTTTTGAGGGAGACAAGATCCCGGTATCAAAAATTAATGAATGTATTGCCTACAGGAGAAGTATACACACTTTGTGGAGTAGAGGTTTACTGACGTTTTGTAACAATGATCTAGTACGAATTCCATTCTTTGTCTTGAAGCCAGGTCAGTGCACGCATTGCAGTTTCTATCATAGTTCAGTTATGAGCTCATGATCCAATGACGTCAGGAGTAACGAGTCATGTGCTAGGATAAGGGAGAGAGAGGAATGCTGTTGGTTCATGAGAGGTGGAAATGGAGGTTTGAGTTGTGGGGAAGACTTCTGTGGAGTCTTGACAACCCAGACTAAATGAAGGAGAAAACAGAGTATTGAAAGAAATGTGTTTACATGGTGTCAGGATCAAGCCACACCTAAATAATACTAGCATGTGGTTTTTCAGCTGCCCTAAACAGGAAGTCCCCTTTTTCCTGAATGTTGACTTTTGTAACCAGGGATTCTGATGTAGTATAAAAAGCCAACAGGACTGTGTGGGTTTACAAAACAAGTGTTTCGTGTAAATAAGATTGATATTAAGCAACTTCATGCATGCATATAAATCTAGTGAGTATAGTGAAGTGTCATGCAAACATACGGATCTAGTGCTATGAGATTTTAGTTTTTAATGTATATTAAAAAGTTTATACCTTAATGAAAAATTTCCTGATTTCTAAAGTCTGTCTATTAGCTAAAATATTCAAAAATATCTGTGAACTTAAATTTTTGGCGTGAATATTGTTATAATTACAGACTGTATCAGCTCAATAAACATCAATTTGAGGTGTCTGAGGAAAGCATTCTCCCAAATTCTTTGTAGACTCCGCTGGAAATAAGGAGAAAACTATATTTCTGAAATTATAATCATGGGAATGAGCTAAATCCTAGCTTGTGACAGAGAGAATAAGCATAATATTTCACCAGCATTATATGGGAACAGACTAAAATGTATAAAACACTATTAACTCTAACTCAAAATTAGTTTCTTATTATTTCAGTTGTGTCTTTCTTTATAACAATCCCAAAATAAAGTTTAAAATTAAAACTAGTATCTCTTAGAAATCTGTGGATTTGTTGGGATCATCTGGGCAGTTCTTCTGCTATGTATGTTATCATCCAGAGCTGTAGTCATTTTGGAACTCCACTGGACTGAAAAATCCCAGGGGTCTCACCCACACTATTAGCTGGTGCTGGTAGTTGGTTGGAAATTCAAATTGGGTTGCCAAAGGGAGTGTTCCAGTTGTCTCCATATGGCCTCTTTTTAGATCTTGGGCTTCTTACAATATGGTTGCTGATATCCAAGAGGGAGTTTTCTATGTGTGCAAGAGTGGAAGCTGAATTTCCTAGGGTTCAGCCTCAGAATTCTCACATTATCATTCTGTAAAATTCTACTGGTCAACATAATGAAACTGCCTCATATACAAAAAGAAGGAAAATTAATTGCATGTCTTGATGCCAGGAGAGCCATTTTGTAACAATCAAGAAAATTGTTTAATATTTTATATATTTATTATTTACTTAGCACAGATATGTTTATTCTTGACAATGTTTTCATAATTATTTAATTAAATTTGTGTATTTAAGAGGGAAAGATACAGTCACAGACAGAAATTTCACATCCGCTCGTTTGCTATTTAAATTCTCACTGCATCCAGGGCCAGGCTGGGCTGACACTAGGAGCTGAAAATCCAGTCTGGGTCTCCTATGTGGGTGGCAGGGAGTCTGCTTGAATCAGCAACTGCTACCTTCCAGGGGACACATTAGCAGGAAGCTGAATTTAGAGCAGATCCAAGACTCAAACCTGGATACTCCAGTATGAGGTGTGGCCATCTCAAGTGCTGTGGTAATTACTGTGCCAATTACCCACCCCTGTCAATTCCAGTGTTTAAAATACTTACCTAGAATGTAGAGATACAGGTTTAAGATTAGTGTTTTAAGTTTAATCCATAGTAATTCATAAAATTTCCTAAATTTATTCCTAGAAACTTTCATTCTATATAGGATCTATTTCTGGGAAGTTTTTGATAAGGCATTAAATGTATAAAGGGTAATTGCCACAATGTACACTATTTAATGAATTACTCTTAAATGTAAAGCCATGAATATCTCTAAAATGCAACATATTAGTTATTGACACAATAGTGTACAATGTGCTGGTTAGCTATTGCTGTAATGGTGTTGCATAACATCCACCCCCAAAACTTACTGGCTTAAAGCAAGAATCATTTATTTAATTACTTAATTTATTCATGCATCTGTTATTCTTCTTGGACTGAATTAGCTGGAATTGTGTGGGCTTGATTCCAAGTAGCCGGGTGATTTCAAGTAGTCTACATTTGTTGCTTATATTCAGTTGCTTATACTGTTAAAACAATCTCTCACTCTCCCATGCATGTCCTCTTGGCATCCTGAGCCCAGTATACTTTCTGGAGCGTATGGCAGAGGAAGATTTGAGGGTTTTGGCTTTGCCACTTGTGAAAACTTTTGGGGAGTCACCTTCAGCTCCAATATGAGTCTCTCTTGAAGCAGAGCATTGGGAAGAAGATGTGGGCGAGGCAGGGGATTTGGCCTTCCTGCACAGTGATAGAGCAGCTTCTTTGGGCTACCTGAGGCATGCTCTTTTTACAACTGTAGTAGAAAAGCCAGAGAGTCACCTTGTTTGTACAAGTAACTCTATACTCCACCTCCATTTAAATATACATGATAATATGTGCTTTGCCAAAGTGAGTCACGTAACATAGCACAGTATCAGTACAGCAAGAATTGAAACACCACCTCTGTAGAAGAAATGCAAAGGGTAAAAGAAAGAACAAAGATTGGGAACAATATATTTCAAATGAGAATAATTTGTTAACCAATGACTTCACTAATCATTATATATTTCACTAATATTTTTTTTTTTTTTTTTTTTTAAACTTTTATTTAATGCATATAATTCTCCAAAGTACGACCCATGGATTACAATGGCTTCCCCCCCATACCGTCCCTCCCACCCACAACCCTCCCCTTTCCCACTCCCTCTCCCCTTCCATTCACATCATGATTCATTTTCGATTATCTTAATATACAGAAGATCAGCTTAGTATACATTAAGTATGGATTTCAACAGTTTGCTCCCACACAGAAACATAAAGTGAAAAATAATAGATGATTTTTTTAAATGATGATGAAATCAGAGCAGACCTATTGTCATGTTTAATCCCAGTGAGAGTCAAGTTGGGAATTGATAATTTCTTTTTTTTTTTTTTTTTTTTTTTTTTTTTTTTTTTACAGAGGATCAGTTTAGTATGCATTAAGTAAGGATTTCAACAGTTTGCACCCCCATAGAAACACAAAGTGAAATATATTGTTTGAGTACTCGTTATAGCATTAAATCTCAATGTACAGCACCAAGAGGGAAACCTGTTGGAGTGAGGTGGACACTATGGGAAATGGTGGCTTGATCAGCATAGCCCTGACTGTTAATGAACAACTTAATACATTATCCCTCTTAGTAGTTTTTTTTATCTGTTCTACTTAATATGACTGGTTTAGATCTGTAATTGATGCACAGTTATTCTTAAGTGTTGAAAATTAACTGAAATGTGATCCCTGTTGAACATGGTGGTGGGAATGGGAGAGGGAAGAGATGTATAATTTGGGACATGCTCAGGCTGACTTGCCCCAAGTGGTGGAGTTGGAAGCATACCAGGGGATTCCAATTCAATCCCATCGAGGTGGCATGTACCAATGCCATCTCACTGTTCCAGGTGATCAGTTTCAGTTCACAGTTGGTCATGGTGAAGGGACTGGGAGTCAAAGGGAACACATAGACAAGTCTAGTACCTGCTAACGCTAACCGATAGAATAAATAAAGGGGAGAGTGATCCAACATGGGAAGTGAGATACTCAGCAGACTCATAGAATGGCAGATGTCCTAAATAGCACTCTGGCCTCAGAATCAGCCCTAAAGGCATTCGGAGCTGGCTGAAAAGCTCATGAGAGTATTTCAGGCATGGAAAGCCAAGACACTCTGGCAAAAGATCTCTGTGAGTGAGATCTCAGTGGAAAGAACAGGTCATCAAAGAAGGAGGTACCTTTCTCTGAAGGGAGGAGAGAACCTCCACTTTGACTATGACCTTGTCTAAACAAGATAAGAGTCGGAGAACTCAGAGGGCTTCCATAGCCTTGGAAACTCATGACTGGAGCATAGGGAGATTACTGATGCCATAGACAGGAGTGTCAATTGGTAAAGTCAACAACAGGAGTCACTGTGCACTTACTCCTCATGTAGGATCTCTATCCTTAATGTGCTGTACATTGAGATTCACTAATATTTTTAAGACTAACATGGTGTAAACTCCATTTCCTATCAGTTTTTTAGTGTCCGTGAAAAGATATTTACTGATGAAAATAATTTTACATTAGGTTCTTTGGTTTTACAAGGAAACCTTTCTGACTTTATGGTTATATAAAGCTCTGGTTATATGTGGGTATATACAAGTTTGACATCAAAACATGGGAGACCTGAATTGAGTTCTCAGTTCCAAGCCTTGACCGGATGAGCCCTATCCTTTGCTGGTATTTGGAAAATGAGCCAATGGATGGGAGTTCTTGCTTTTTCTCTCCCTATGTCTTTCACAATCAATCAATAAACTTTTTATAGTAAGTCAAAATGAGGAGAAAATAAATCCCAATTAACTGTTAAATGTTTTCTAGAATTCTCTAGCTAGTGCAAATTCATTTATAGTCTTGCATTCCTCAATAAATCTTTATGATGACATAAATTCTTTCTTAATATTATTTTGATAATGACTAATCAGAAAATATTTCCTGGATTTCTCCTTAATTTCCTAAGTTTCTCTATTTCCCAATGTCTTTCCAATGCAATTGAATTTATGAAACACAAAGAAAATCATCTGGAATTCTCAGAAAATTAAAGATGTTTGAAGTCCATAAAAAATACTGTCCAGTAAATGTATTTATGACTTAAGTATAATTTTCACTATAATATTAATGAAAAATTCTGAATGTTAATAAATTGATCAATAACATAATCCATATGTACAGATATCAACAATATGAACAAATGGCTCAAACAAAATAATATTTTTGGAAATACCTTCACTCTCAGTTTTCTTTTTATATTCAGAAAAAAAGCTGTTTACTACTTTAGGTATTTGTAGATTCATATACATTTATAGTAATTATGCTTATATATTCATTAGATGATATTGTACAATATTCATAGAATTTAAAATTATAAGAAATGATTGTGTTAATTTTGCTGAAATTAATACTGAAATAATTCCTCAGAATGCAGTTAGGAACTTAATTTTTTTATATGGGTGTCATTATATACTTTTTGCTAACAAGGTAACTCATGTAGTTAAGTAGTGGAACCAGGATATAAAATCAAGAAGTCTAGAATATATATAGTATATGATACATGGTATACATATATAATATATATTCTATATAATATTTATATATATCTTCAGTTAGTAACTGTAGTATTACATTTTTGCTTATTTCTTGACTGTTTTCTACTGTTAAAGATTATTCTGTAATGTTCCATAAAGTTTTGTAAATAAAATTTCCCACTGGTTATTATAATAGCATGGCATATGTGTAACTATAATATATGTCTTTTATTTTTTTAAATACTTGTTTATTTAAAATTTATTTGAAAGTCAGAAGTAACAGGAGAGGGAAAGACAGAGAAAAATCTTCCATCTGCTGGTTCACTCCCCAAATGGCCACAAGGGCCAAAGCCCGGAACTTCAGCCATGACTGCCACATGGGTAACAGGGGCCCAAACACTTGGGCCATCTTCAACTGCTTTTCACAATCCATTAAACAGGGAGCTAGATCAGAAGTGGAGCATCCAGAACATCAACAGGTTCCTATATGGGATTCCAAAGTCACAGGCAGCAGCTTTACCCACTATACCACAGCACTAGTCCTGACATAGTATAATTCAATTAAAATATCTGCCAAAGATGAAAATTTCCATTTTCCAATATTTTTCTGGTACAAACAATAATGCAGAAAGTAAATCTTTATATTTTTTTCACATATAAAGGTGAATCTGCAATAACATATTTGCTCAAAGAAAATACATAAATATAATGTTAATTAGTATCATCAAATTACATATCAAGCAGACAACATATGACTACTAGATTCTCATAGCTGGCCAGAAGAATGTTTTTATCAGATGTGGCTTTTATTTTTTTGCTGTCTGGCTGATGATAAATAAAATATCAGTTTAGATTTATTTAGAACTTCTATCAATATTGGCTGAGGTTTTTGTATTTCAGAGTGATTGCATTTCTTCCTTTTCATAATATCTTCAAATCATTTTTCCATTTTCTATTGATGTATTGCATATTTTTTCAATATGTTATTAATACATTATGGAAATCATCCTTTTGTGATATGTTGTCTGTCTTTTCCTTCAGTTTTTTACTTGTGCTTTGGTATTTCATTCTCTAAAAGATTTTGTTTCTTTCATTGGTTAATTACAGTAAACGTTGTTAATAATAGAATATGGCTTTCAATTTTGTGTTATGTTTTAGGAAAAAAAGACTTAATCGAAGTTTGTAAAATAATGTTCCCATGGATTCTTCTAGTACTTTATGATTTTATGTCACTTCATGACATTTAGTCCATGTAAAACTTACTGTTTGCTCTTTCACATGTACTATCTTTGACTAAAGCTATTTTATTAACTGAACCTTAGAATCAACATTTGTTTCTTGAGTCATCAGAATTATTCTTAATTCACTGACATTTCAAGTTGATGTGTAAGCTGTAATTTTACTAAGTATTTTTCATCTCTTAACGCAGTTTTTCATATGATAAGGTTCAAACCTTTGCAAATCAACAATGGCTGATTGCAACAAAATTTATGGCAAAAAAATACCAGATTTTAAATGATGCTTCCTGTCTCAGTATTTCTTTTTAATCATTGTCTTTAATTCATTTGCAACCTTCATTTGAATTTTTGTTTTATTTGTGGGTTAATGCTGTACAAATACAGATGAGACCCAGAACCCCAGCATACCAAAGGCAAGTAGCTTCTATTCCTTGATTTCAATATCATTCTACTTATAAATCCTCCCTTATATGCATATTCAAAATGAAAGTTTGATAAAAGGATACTGGATAAATTTACCAAAAATATATCATGGAGAGAAGGCTCTGACTAATCTTTCAGAATTATTTAACTTGAGAGAGAGTGTCAAACTCTTAAATGGTATTTCCCCAGAATAGTAACTCAGCACAATTGATGGCAAGATCCAAGAGAGATCTTATTAATGGTATAATCATCTATTGCTTGGTTTCTCTCCAGTGAGCTATGGTTCTGATAAAATGTTCTTCCTCTTTGTCAACGTGAAATTAATGCTTTAACTGTACTACTACTGTATATGGGAAAATGGGATTGTACAAGATTACAGGGTAACCTGAGAACCTGGTGATTCTGGGTTCTAGATCTGATGTTTCTCAACTGAGTCTTGAAATCTAAGACATATGGTCCTTTATTTTTGCCAAGGAATTAAGTAAATACTTCAGTTTCATCCTCAGTTATAAAATGCTGTGAATCTTCTCTGTTTTAAATATTCATCTACAAAAAAGGATTACTGGAAAATTTATTTCAAACAACAAAATTTGGCCTCAACAAAATTGCTTTGAAAGTTGGTTTTCCAAAACATTGAATGGATAAATTTTGTTTTTGTTTTTGTTTTTGTTTTAGATACAATGTAAAATAATCATCACTTGAAAATCTCCTTTAGGTAATACAGAAGTTATTAATGTACATAAAAGGTAAATTGAGTGGAAAATTGCATAAATAATAATGGAGAACCACTGCATTAAAATAATTGAGTAATTTCTTGCCACAAAAACCAATAACAAAATATCAACTCTCAAACACTTCTATCTCAGTTTTGATTCATTCAAAAGACTGAAGCTAGTGTATTCTACAACATCAATTTACTTCGTTCATAGCAGAATCACCTCAGTGAACTTTGACCGGTCTATAGTTCCAAACCATCTGCTTCCAAAGGAAAATGATGCTTTCTTCAATGAAAGACATAAAAACACAGAGTATATGCCTAATTGCCCAGCTGGCTGAGTTTAGAATAAAACACTGGAAAACTGATTGGTGAATTGATTTTGCCATTTGCTGTGGTTTTCTGCAAGCATCTAATCAATTGGATAGTTTGTGCTGACCCATTTTGGGGTTATTGTGTTCTCTCTGTAATATTTATCCTCAGCACCATTTTAGCTTTATGTGTTCTTATACATTTGTAAAATGAAAGCACTCTGCTTATGCTGATTCTAGAGCTTTTGCATGCCAGGTACATATAATGTAGAGAAGTACATAGAATTTTAAAAATTAAGCTAGTGTTCAGCATAATAAAAAGTTTCTAGATCAAATATTGGAAATGCTTAATTTAATTAAATGGAGGGACAAAAATTTTAAGATAAAGGAACTTGAACACTATATCCATGACAGATTTGTAGCTTTCCTCCCTATGTTTTATCCCATAAGTTCATAGATGCTAGAATTTGGAAGTAACCTTAAATGTCCTGTATTTCAACACACATCAACTAATGTTCAAATTCCCTCTACAACATCTCCACCATGTGGTTATTTGGCCTAAGTCATCATCGGTGACAGGAAACACAGTACATCTAAAAGAGATTAATTTTATCTTAGTAAAGCCTGACTGTTACATAGTCCCTCCTTGTATTAAATTCAAACTGGTATCTCTGAAATGCCCAGCAATACTACAGTTTTTAGGGACTGATACAGTGAGCCTTAATCACTCACTAATGTGCTATTCTCATTAAAGATTTTTTAATATCCAGAGGAAGTATTTGTACCATCTAAATCACTGTATGTTTCCAACTGATCTCTTCTGAACATTCTATACAATGCACCTTTGCCTAATGAAATGAGAAGTTGGAAACACTACATTTTGAACTAAGTGGTGTCTCATTACCAGGGTAAGCACAAATTGCCACGTCCTCTGTCAACAATAGTAATATGATCCTTCTGTTAATACAACCCAAGGAGGCATTTGTATGAATTGCACACTACTGAAATGTCTGTAACTTTTAAGTTGTTCGTTGTTATGTCCCTTTTCTGTAGTTATGAGTTTCCTTTTGACTTTCTGGCTCTGGAATACATGTAGATTTAACTTTGTTCATATTAACCATATACTATCAATCATTAACCTTTAATTATCCTTAAAAGCCAAATAAAATTAGTCTTAAAATCAAATGTAAGAATTAATAATTGAGAATTCACTAAAAAGAATTGAGAGAGGAACTTAATTTACCAATTATTGTAACATATAAAACCACTAATTACATCAGTGTAGTCATGAGATAGAAACAAATAATTTTATCTATGACATGAAATGTCCCTCTGATTTTAAAAAAAAGATGAATCAAAATACTTAAAAGAAGTCAATATACACACAAAAGAGCAAAACAAACAATTAAGGATTATTATACAGGAATATTAAAATTTACTACTTGTCAGAGCAATTAATATTGAAATACAAGTGATTTATATATTTTCAGTCTCAGATTGACAAAAATAGAAGCAAACAATAAAATCTCATTGAATATCATGTTGAAAATGTACATTTACAGTTTGTCAGTAGAAACATATACTATGTAGCATTCTTGGAAAACAATCTGGCAAAATCTGTTAAATATAAAAGAACAGATAACCTGAAACCCAGCAAATCCTCAACAAGTAATCTCACACACAAATCTCTTCTGACATCCCGAGGCAGTTGAATAAGGATGTGTATTTCAGCATTGTTTGTTCTCGCAAAACCTAGAAGTAAAATCAGTGGTCATCAAGGCTTTTTTTTTTTTTTTTTTTTTTTAAGATTTATTTATTTACTTGAAAGTCAGAGTTAGAGAAAGAGGGAGGGAGAGCCAGAGAGCCAGAAAGACATCTTCCATTCCCTGGTTCACTCCCCAGATGGCCACAAAGGCCGGAGCTGGGCTGATCTGAAGCCAGGAACCAGGAGTTTCTACTAGGTCTCCAACGTGGGTGGAGGGGCCCAAGTGCTTGGGCCATTTTTACTGCTTTTCCAGACCACCAGCAGAGAGCTGGGTCAGAAGTAGAGCAGCTGGGACTTGAACTGGTGCTCATGTGGGATGCCGGCCCTGTAGGCTGTAGTTTAACCCGCTATGCCACAGCCTTAGCTCCTCATAAAAGCTTTTGTGGTTAACTGTATTGAGGCACATATCACTTTAAAACAACATGTAGTCATTTAAAAAAAAAAAACTGATTTTTTTGATTGGAAGTAATTCATGTGAGCTCTTTTTGTTTACTTAGGTTAAGATACTGTTTAAGATGCCAATATCCCATTTCAGACCACTTGAGTTTGATTTCTATCTCTGGTCCTGACTCTACCTTCCTCCAGTACAGACCCTGGAAGGTAGCTGTAATGACCCACTACTGTTATTGAAAAAAATATGCAAAGAAATTATAAAATACTATTTCTGCAAATCAGAAACAAAGGTTATTTTAATCTCTATAACAACATGCATAACTATATGAACATGAAGAACATTTGAAGTTTTGAATGACAACTTTGGTTGCATACTGGAGAAGATTTACATATTACAAGCTGAAGTGAAATGATCGACAGAAGCCATGGTAGTGTTAAGTTGAATTAAATTACATTAATGACAACAGAAATGAAGAAAACTAGTATAGGATCATTTTTACATCTAGCCAGTTTTCATGTGTGGCATTTAAATTTAAATTATATAATGAATGAGTTCCATGGGTATCTTAGTTAAAGTGCAGGTAATCAGCTGGCACCACGGCTCACTAGGCTAATCCTCCGCCTGTAGCGCCGGTACCCTGGATTCTAGTCTGGTTGGGGCGCCAGATTCTGTCCCGGTTGCTCCTCTTCCAGTCCAGCTCTCTGCTGTGGCCCGGGAAGGCAGTGGAGGATGGCCCAAGTGTTTGGGCCCTGTACCACCTGCATGGGAGACCAGGAAGAAGCACCTGGCTCTTGGCTCCTGGCTTCGGATCGGTGCAGTGCTGGCTGCAGTGGCCATTTGGGGGGTGAACCAACAGAAGGAAGACCTTTCTCTCTGTCTCCCTCTCTCTCACTAACTCTGTCAAAAAAAAAAAAAAAAAAAAGGTAATCAAAAGCCACATATATCTGAAACTAACACATTAGAAAGTATCACAAAATTCTGTTAAACAGCATTGTTTTAGATGCTAGAGAAAATGTTTTAGATGTAGGCTAGATAAAATGTTTATACAGCTCATCATGAAAATCTAGAAAGATATTTTTAGTTTGAAGATGTTCTTGGCACCAATTTTTATATTTTCCTGTGTTTCCAGACTTTATAAATCCCTGTATTTACAATGTTTGTTCCTTCAATATGTATTTAGTGAGTGGTGAAAAATAAAATCAAATTTTCAGGATTTTGGTAGGCAAAATTTTAAAACACAATTCTGGCAAAGGCTGTGAAGTAGCCTATGCCAACATGCAGTGTGTCCTTCTTACTAACTCCATTTTTAGTTATGCCTATTACAAAGCAAAATAAAAATTATGGTTCCCAATGTTCCTTGCATTGAAGTATAATTATAACTTTAAAAAAAATGTACATACAGACACACACAGCTGAGTCAACAAGAATGGCTTAATTTTCCTCTGCTACCTTTCCTCCTCCTTAGCAGGCAATTGGGAGGAGACAGCTGGAGCTTCAGTGCTCCTTGTGGAATATAGGATGACCTGGAAGATGGAAACTGTGTGCCTGATAGTGAAAAAGGAATATGAAAACCTGGGCTGCTGGTGGCTATGGAGCCATTAAAGCAGCCTTCCATGGTATATCTCTTAAGTACTGTAGCTGAATCAATGTAGTTTGTAACAAAGAGGGAGGAGGTAAGTGGGGGAAGGAGAAAGGAAATACTCTACTTTGTATCATAGCTGATTACAACACGTTAACATCCTAAATGTGAATGATACTAGTGTGAGTTTAAGATAAGATAATGTAAGAGGACATACATGACTATGTTGTTTGCAGCATTCTTTCACGTTTCAGGTTAATTAGGGGTCGATCACTGTAGGATAGAGAAGTGAAATGCGGTGGAAGCACATTCAGGTAGGCTGTAGAGCAGACAGAAACCTTAGACCAAATGTATAATCAGTAACAGATTGCTTGTGAAGAATATTAGTTACGTTATAAAAGTAAAATAAATGAAATTATAACCAGTAATATCTATTTATATTTTTAAATATGAACATAAAATGCAGCTGTATGTTTTATGATTATATCATTCAGCAGTGCACATACGTCCAACACAGCATGTTTCTTCAAAGGTGCTGTGAAATAGAATGTAAGAGCAATAAAAATAAAGAAAATGAGAAGGTTAGAAAAATAAGAGAAGAACTCATCGTATCAATTTAGATAAATTATACCTTTAGAATGATAAATTGAGAATTATAATTAAAACAACCTGGTGCACCTGAGGTATGAAACATTAAATACATATGTCACTTTATTAGAGGACATATTAAAGAGAACTATGATTTCTGGCAGTGAGACTAATAGCCAGTACTCAGAATCATGTTTACCCAAACCTATGACATAGTAACTAATCATTACAAAGTATGTGAATGAGTGGTTTTAGAAAATAATACATTAGGAATAATAGACCAATACTGATATTTGAGCAGTACTACAAAAGGCATGCAATTGTTTTAAACTATTTTCACATATAGTAATGGTAAAGTACTGTATTCATTACCATTCTCTTGTCAACAAGTGAATAAATAGCAGTTATTTGAGGTATATAATATTTCTAAAATACTGTTTCTGTGGATTTTTATTTTTATACAGAGATGGTCATTGGAATGTACTAAAATTTGCTTTGTGTGTATTTTTTATAAGTCAGCTAACAACATGTCAACTATTTGACATGTTCTTTCTTTAGCATGTTTTCCAATATGGTATTCTAAAATGATCTGCCAGTGCTTGAGTTCGGTAGGCTCAGGCCCATCTTCATCACTAACTAGTGTGGTGTATGCTTTTATAAGACAGGAGCAGGGTCGGTGGAAGAACCTCCACATCTGCCTCCTCCAGGTGGCAGTTGTGCTGCATCCCCACTGTTTTCTTCATTAGCACTAATCTAGTCTTTTAAGAATTGGCAACTGTTTAGCGAAATTTGTGTACTTTCTTCCCTTAGAGGAATAGATCTGAGAATTTGTAGGACTAATTAAATTTTTAAAAAATAGTTACGGAGTCAGCCTCATGGCCTCAAAGTTATTGTTCTCTGTTGTTCAACCTGGGAATGCCATTTACTGGCATAGTCCTCAGCCTTGTAAACAAACTTCCATTCCAAGAAATCTGATTCTGTGAGGAATTTGGATAAGCAATTTGAAAAAGACAGTGTGCATTCTTTTATAAATCTAAATCTTATTCTAGGATGAAATGCATAGCCCTCTCTCTAAAAGTGGCATATATACAATGAGTATGTGTGATTACATGTAAGAGATCATAATAGCACAATAATTTACCTGTTTAGAAATTAAAGTCATTTAAACATAAAAAGGATGAGAAAGTGATTTTCTATGTTCCCTTTCTGAAAAATATGGGAAATAATATTCTTTTACTTCCACTCATTCATTCAACAAAAATTGCTGAGTTCCTTGTAAGTTCAACGAATTGTTCAAGTTGCTGTGAGGAACAAGTGTTGTCTTCAGGGAATGTAGACCTTAATATGACAGAGTATGTGAGAGTTCTTCACAAAAGATCATGAAAAATGTGTATTATGGAAAAACTTTGCATGGATTTTGAATTTTTGTATGAAAATAAGCACATTTTAATTCTGTTTTCCGTAAACCCTTTGAAGTATATTTGTATGCAAAGTAATTCTAAATATATAGTGGGCAATAATAAGAACTTAAAAAATACTGACTCAAGAGTAACGTGTGTTCATTAGATAATTCTCATAAGATGGAGTGACCTGGGGAAGCTTCTGGTTTCTGAAATATTTTACTCCTAGAATTCTCACCATAGTGTAATTTTATCCCCTTAAGTCTGGATTGTGGATATGGATTTATTCGATTCAAAGAAACAGCAAGAATAAGAGGATTTCACATTTGAGATAAGGTTGACCTCCATACTGCTTGAGTGCGCTCTCAGGCTTTTCTCCAAACTGATAAACCAAAAAGCAGTATCACAGGGCACGCTATAAAGAGGCCCATATTGCAAAGAACAGAGGTCTGCTTCTGCCCAATAGCCAGTGAAGAACTGGATGCCAACAGCCATGTGAATTAACTTGGGAAATGGATCCTTTCACAATTAAGAGTTAAGATAAACACAATCCTTGTTGGTACTCTGATTGCAACCATTTAAGAATGATTCAGGGACAAGGAGGGATGCTTCAATTCCTGACACCCACAGAAACCATGAGAAACCAGAAATGTATGTTGTCCAAAGCATCTATGCTTTGAGAAAATTTGTTATTCAGCAATGATTAATTAAGCAGAGCTTAGTGGAAGAATTTCCTAATTGAAAACAGCAATTTTAGGAGATTTCTTATGCTAGACAGTAGTTGCATTAATATGGAAAGAATAGACAAAGGCCTGTAGTTGTTGACTTTGTGGTCTGCTAATAAACATTTGACAATAATTATACCAATAATTATTTGTTATACTATATCAATGAGGAAAATGTGCAGTGTCCAGGAAGTGTGTAAAATAAAGGTTCTCAGAGTAAGGGATAAGCAGTGACTTTACTCAAGAATTTATATTCTATGAAAAATGCAGATAGGAGGGTAAGAATGGTGTTTCAAATGGAAAATTCCTAAAGAGTGGAAACAAACAGGTACAAAGGCTCTGTACCAACAAATCAGTAGGACAAACACTTTGATACATTGGGCAGCAAGTATTTAGCCTGAAGTATGGGATGCCCATGTCCCACATTGAAATGCCTGGTTTTGGTTCTCAGCTATGGCTCCTGACTCCAGCTTCCTGACATTTTGGGCTTTTGGAGGCAGTAATAAATTAGGTAGTTGGGTCCCTGCCAAACAGCTGGGAGACCTGGATTGGGTTCCCCAGTTCCTGTCTCCAGCTTCATCCCAGTAAACCAGGGAACAAAAGCTCTCTTTCTCTCTCTCTGGCTCTCAAATAATATGATAGAAAGGCTTTGCGGTGTTGAAAACTTGATAACATTAAATGTTTGAGATTTTTTTTTCTAAAAGGAAAAGGATTCAAGAGTACTTAATGATCATATTTGACGTCTTGTAGGAATTACTCTTATTATTTTGCAATGAAGGCATGGATGCTTGATGACCAGTTAGGAACTGAAAGATAATGGTGGTTTCATTTTAGGAGGTTATTATGGTGATAGAGACTGATGAGGTAATCAGATTCTCTACAGAATATAATCAGATGTGCCTACAATACTCCAAATTTATAAAGCATCTCAATTTTACATATAAAATATTTTCTAAATATGAATGTTTATTCTATCAGAACTATTTAATGAAGGAGTTATATGTATTTATACACAGATAAATGCATCAAAGAGAAAATAATGCATTTGTCAAGATGGTCATGAATTTGAGGGAATTGATTTCTGCCTAAAAATTCCCCTAGTAACATATTTCTATATTCATCATTTTCAACTGTTTTTCTTCCTGTAATGGCTACAAAAATGGACACATTGAAATGCTTTTTCACATTTTAAAATGCTTTTTTAAAACCTTATGAGAAAGAGGTGAGGATATAGTATATTAGAGTAGAGTTATTGTTTTCATTTCCAACATTTTCTCCAAGAAGGATCAAGTTTCAAGTAATCAATGTGAGATAATGCAATACCAGACATACTAAAAAAGTGAATTATGTCAATAGAGAGTAGAAGGAAAAATCATCTTTTAATTCAATCCCATAGATACAGAGGTAACATAGCCTCATTAAATGAAACAAAACATTCTTTCCAAACTAACTTTGTACAAAAAAGCCTTCATATTTTAGAATGATTCATATTATTTTGTTATATGATATTATCATCAGATAAAATTATTTTAGACTTTTTCTTTGATATTGAGATGATATAACAGTAATTTTTATCTTAGAAGAAAATTAAAGTATTCTACTTTGCTGTGGCACTTCTTATTCTTTATCTCAAGCAGTTAAAGAACAACAATAGTTTTCTCTAGTTACATCTTTTTTCATTAAGATCAACACTTGAAAAATATGTTTGCTATAAAATCTAGAGTTAGTATTGTGAAAGGATTTTAAAAGATAATGTGCATTCATTCCTCACAGGAGGACTATGAAGTTATTAGCTTTCCTACCATCCGGACTTTACTGTAGCAAGTTTTGTGGAAATATCATGCCTACTTATTATGCTGAAGGACGATGTCAGAAATCTGACATTATTTTGAGTTTGATATCACCCTAAACTTAAATTCTGTTATTCTCTTAATAAAAAGCACATCATGTTTTGCCAAATGCTAGTGCTTTCCCAGGAGTCTAGTTCCCTTCCTTCATTTAATGATTATTGGGCATAATTGTTCAGGTTTCACTGATTAGCGTCTGTCACCTTGACAGCCACTTTAACCTTATTCTGATAAAGGGCAAATGCAGTCTCATCATCTTTGGGTTATTACACTTGGTTCATATTCAGTGATTATTGACTCTGCAACTCCAACTTAGATTTAAATAAAAGGCCACTTATACCATATTAGACAACGCAGGCTTTAATTTTATGAAGGTCATGCTTATGCCAGGAGCTGTTAAACCATCAACCTACAATCCAAACATCTGCTCAGGGTTAGCATTAAACCGACCCCTAGAAGTCCACAATAAGAAAACAATGAAGCTATGCATGGAAACCAAAAATTAGAATATACTTGTTCTTGTATCAAGCAATATTGAACTTTTCAAAAAATATTTGGAAGAATGTTTGAATTGTAATATCCTAGAGTACACAGAAACTTGTTAAATAAAAATTCTTGAGATCGTCTGCTGAGAAAAAAATTCTAGCAATAAGAAGAAAAGATAATGAATCATTCTTTATCTTTCTCCATCCTGAGTTCTCTTAACCTCCACCCCAAAAAGGCACTCTAATAGGATTATTTGTAAGTATACTTTTAGACATTTGTGATGCTTAACACCATATTTTACCCAGCACCTTATTGAAAATACTTACATAGTGTTTTTTCATAAGAAAATACAGTTCTGTGAGACTGCCAAAAACAGGAAGTTAGTCAAATAAATTTCTTCCCAAAGGCTTGGCAGGAGCTGTTGTTCTCTGTTCTTAAAAGGAAGAGCTACTAGGGAGATATCGGCCTTTGACATACAGAAACCATTTACCACCGAGAATTTTTTCACAGTGGAGCCCTTTAGTGATAATAGCTAATAGAGGCATGAGAAAACCTCTTATACCCTGGACTTGGTTACCATTGAATCACTATTTGCTATTTTGGGAAATCAATCAATTATATATATTATTCATTATTATAGTCCTCATAACAAAATTGAGCAATATCTATTTTTAACCCTTTTTACAGAGAAGGCAACTAAGGACTATGACTTTAGAAATTTACTCAGGTTATAAAAGGTGAAGTCAGAATTAAACTTGGGTCAGTTGACTAATATAAAATTACTAAAACTTTTAAACTTTGTTTCTATAAAGTTCTCTTTATTAAGTGAATAAAGCATATTATTGTAAAACTAAATATGGTAAATTGTTTTTATTCAAGTGTTCTTAGACTTCTCACACTGTTTATTTATCAGAGCATTGGAATGATACACGATAACTCATTTTTTTTTCTTATTTGAAGGGCAAAGAACTATAGAAAGACAGATACAGATAGAGAACTTCAATCCATTGGTTCACTCCCCAGGTGCCTGCAACAGCTGTGGGTGGGTCAGGCTGAAAGCCAGGAGCCAAAACTCAATCCAGGTCTCCCTCATGGGTGGCAGGGATGCAGCTAGTTGAGTTATCACCTGCTGCTTTCCATTAACAAGAAGCTGAATGGGAATCAGAGAAGCTGGGACTTGAATCCAGGTACTCCATTATGAGATGTGAAAGTCCCAAGTGATTTCTTAGCTGTTACATCAAATATCTTCCTTAATCTAAACATTTGATCTCTATGTAAAACATTTAGTGAGGTTTCTTGGTTGTAATAATGCCAGAAATTTAAATTAGCTATGTAGTGTACACTTTTTAGTACAAAGTTATAAATTTTTAGTTAATATATTAATGATCACGGTTGTTATAAGGAATTATGCAAAACAGGATAGTTGTAGCTTATTAAGATCCATATATTTGTGGGGTATGACTTATGATATAGGTGGTACTACAAATCAATTGGGAAATAAGGGCTGCTTTGTAAAATTGTTGGGTAAACTGATTTACTATCTGAGGAGAAAAACACTGAATTCCTACCTTACATTTAACAAAGATAAATGATTAAAAAGATTAATGACTAAAGTATGGAATGTCAAGCTTTAGTAATACAAAGAAATGCAAGAGATTGCTGCTGGAAGGAATTTTTTAAAACTTTGCATGAATAGCAGGGTATACTCTGAATGTGAATTTTTATCATACTGTAGTTTTATCAAACTGTAGTTAAATATTTCTGTTGAACAAATAATACCATGAATAAGCATAGGAATTAAGTAGCAAACAGGTGGATGGTATGCACAGTATTAAAAACTCACAAGGAATTGATACCCTTTAGGTTTACCTTCAAAATATATGCAAAATCCCACCATTGCTCACCATCTCCACTTCCAATACAGTGTTCAAGTCAGTTTCATCCCATGCCTGGATGCCATAGCTTTCTGAATGGCTCCCTTGCTTACACACTTCCGCATCTACCACAGCAACCAGAAATTTTGTGTGTGTGTGTCATTCTGTTATTAATTGCCACTTGTGTCTCATGCTATTTATTCCTGTGTCCTAACCTTTCACAATTTCCATATTGTCTTGTTTTCTTTCTCTTAGTCCCTGCCTACTTATCACTTTTTAACACACAATTCCCTTGCTTATAAACTCAAATATTTATTGTTTTCTTCTAATCATCTTTCCCATTCCATCTCCTGCCCCACCAGCCAGAATTAAAGCTTCAAGTTAAGTTCATTTGTCTCTGTTGCTCAATTATATATTCTAACTTCATAAAAGACTGTCTACAACAGGGTAAGTGCTTAGGAAAAAGCCAGCTAGTGAAAGAATGGATGGTTAAATTACAAATGAAATTATAGTATAAGTATAGACCTGAAAATATACAACAAAAAAGGCATTAAACCCAGTAGGAAAAAAAATGGAGGGGGACATGGGTATGAACACACTTTTTATGGAGAATAAAATTAGACAGTATATATTAAAAAGTTCAGGTTCATTAGGACAATTTAAATTAAAGGTATTATGAAAGCTTCCATGAAACAGATTGACAAAATTGGAACGTTGGGTAATACCATATTTTGATGATGTAGAGAGTGAATAACCGTTCTCATACAGTATTAATGGATATAAACTGGTATAGACATTTTGGAACATATCCTGGCAGGTTTTTTTGATTGTTAATTAAGTTTATCACCCATGGCTCAGTGATCCTCTGAGTTGATATTCATCCCAGAGGAGGTGTATGCGAAAATATTTATCACAGTATATTTTGAGACAGAGGGGAATGGAATTAACCTAGTTATACATGACTAAGGAAGTAGATAAATAAAATATGAGTTACACAACATAAGAATCTATGAATTAGTTAGAAATCATGAGTTATATTTAAATTAAGCAGACTAGAGAGATAATAGAAATGAATGCTGAACAATGTAAAGAACAACTGAAAAACAATATTAGTGCATGCAGATTAACAACACAACAGTACATATTTTAAAAGGACACATATGTATTCAAGAATGTCGATCAACCATGTTGTAGTGGTTATTTCTTTGGGAGAGAGGAATGAGCATGATTATCAGAGCCAACTATAACAGTATTTCCTACAGAACCAGTTCAGAAACAGGCTCCTAGGAATCACTCCAGGGATATTTAGAGTTTATACTATTCTTATAATCCCACTTCTTTGAGATTTTAAGTTCTTCCAACAATTTTAGAATCAAGCCTTTCTATTAAATCTCATGTTTGAAAATCTAGAATGGTTTATTTTTCTCAACTTGGTTCTAACTGGTACACCATTTTGATGGTATTATGTAATGACTGAAAACTGTGATTAACTCAATACTCTAAAGCTGTACATCTCCTCCCTCTCTTATTCCCACTCTTACATTTAACAGGGATCAATTTTCAGTTAAATTTAAACACCTAACAATAATTGTGTGTTTAAAGAGTTCAACCAATGGTATTAAGTAGAACAAAAAATATTGAAAGAAATAAAATAGTAAGTTCATCTGCAGTCAGGACAAGGGCAGATCAAGTCATTGTTGATCATAGTGTCCATTTCACTTCAACAGGTTGCCTTTTAAGTGCATAGTTAGTTGTCACTGATCAGGGAGAACATATGATATTTGTCCCCCTGGGACTGGCTTATTTAACTCGGAATGATGTTTTCCAGATTCCTCCATTTTGTTGCAAATGACCGGATTTCATTGTTTTTGACTGCTGTATAGTATTCTATAGAGTACATGTCCCATAATTTCTTTATCCAGTCTACTGTTGATGGGCATTTGGGTTGGTTCCAGGTCTTAGCTATTGTGAATTGAGCTGCAATAAACATTGAGGTGCAGACAGCTGGTTTATTTACCAATTTCATTTCCTTTGGGTAAATTCCAAGGAGTGGTATGGCTAGGTCTTATGGTAGGGTTATCTTCAGGTTTCTGAGGAATCTCCAAACTGACTTCCATAGTGGCTTGACCAGTTTGCATTCCCACCAACAGTGGGTTAGTGTCCCTTTTTCCCCACATCCTCTCCAGCATCTGTTGCTGGTAGATTTCTGAATGTGAGGCATTCTAACTGGGGTGAGGTGAAACTTCATTGTGGTTTTGATTTGCATTTCCCTGATTGCTAGTGATCCTGAACATTTTTTTCATGTGTCTGTTGGCCATTTCGATTTCCTCTTTTGAAAAGTGTCTATTGAGGTCCTTGGCCCATCTCTTAAGTGGGTTGTTTGTTTTGTTGTTGTGGAGTTTCTTGATTTCTTTATAGATTCTGGTTATTAATCCTTTATCTGTTGCATAGTTTGCAAATATTTTTCCCATTCTGTCGGTTGCCTCTTCACTTTCCTGACTGTATCTTTTGCAGTACAGAAACTTCTCAATTTGATGCATTCCTAATTGTTAATTTTGGCTTTGGCTGCCTGTGCTTCTGGGGTCTTTTCCAAGAAGTCTTTGCCAGTGCCTATATCTTGCAGGGTTTCTCTGATGTTCTCTACTAATTTGATGGTATCAGGTCATAGATTTAGAGCTTTAATCCATGCTGAGTGTATGTTTGTGTAAGGTGTAAAGTAGGGGTCTTGCTTCATGCTTCTGCATGTGGAAATCCAGTTTTCCCAGCACCATTTTTTGAATAGACTGTCCTTGCTCCAGTAATTGGTTTTGGATCCTTGATCAAATATAAGTTGTCTGTAGATATTTGGATTGATTTCTGGTGTTTCTATTCTGTTCCATTGGTCTATGTGGGGAGCGACTGGGAGCAACTCGGACTAGACTAAGTTACTGGAATTGGGACTTATTCTATGCATCTGCTCTCCCACAGTGTGGCGCTGAGAGAGGAGAGAGCAGCTTCTACGCAGCTGCCTCTTGCCAACTTGAGTGATGACCTCCAGGAGCTGATCCTGCTCCTGATTGGAGGGGAGCAGCGTGCTCGGCGTGTGGGCAGCCGAGTTGGGATTGGCGGAGGAGGACTGTGGAGGAGGAGAGAGACAACGTGCACCAGGGAGCGTCTGTCTGAAGGAGCGCCTCTGCAGAGAGAGCCGGCCGGCGGTGTGCCGCTCCCCCACGGAAGTGGGGAAAGTGGCTAGGGGGAACCGCCCTTCCATGGAGGTGGAAGGGACGGTAGCCGACCCGGGAAGAACCAGCAGCAAACCCGGGAAGGGCCGAGCAGACGAAAGAACAGCGCAGGGTCCTGTGTCATTCCTCCACGAAGACGGGGAGCGACAGGTCTATCCATCTGTTTCTGTACCAGTACCATTGCTGTTTTTGTTACAACTGCCCTGTAGTATGTCCTGAAATCTGGTATTGTAGTGCCTCCAGCTTTTTGTTGTACAAGATAGCTTTAGCTATTCGAGGTCTCCTGTGCCTCTGTATGAAATTCAGCATTGTTTTTCCCAGATCTGAGAAGAATGTCTTCGGTATTTTGATTAGTATCACATTGAATCTATAAATTGCTTTTGGGAGAATGGACATTTTGATGATATTGATTCTTCCAATCCATGAGCATGGAAGCTTTTTCCGTTTTTTGGTATCCTCTTCTTTTTCTTTCTTTAAGATTTTGTAATTCTCATCATAGAGATTTTTGACATCCTTGATTAAGTTTATTCCAAGGTATTTGATTGTTTTTGTAGCTATTGTGAATGGGATTGATCTTAGAAGTTCTTTTTCAGCTGTGGCTTTGTCTGTGTATGCAAATACTATTGATTATTTTTTTTAACAGGAAGAGTGGACAGTGAGCGAGAGAGAGAGACAGAGAGAAAGGTCTTCCTTTTGCCGTTGGTTCACCCTCCAATGACCGCCACGGCTGGCGTGCTGCGGCCGGCGCACCGCGCTGATCCGATGGCAGGAGCCAGGTGCTTATCCTGGTCTCCCATGGGGTGCAGGGCCCAAGCACTTGGGCCATCCTCCACTGCCTTCCCGGGCCACAGCAGAGAGCTGGCCTGGAAGAGGGGCAACCGGGAAAGAATCCGGCGCCCCAACCGGGACTAGAACCCGGTGTGCCGGCGCCGCTAGGTGGAGGATTAGCCTATTGAGCCGTGGCGCCAGCCAATTACTGTTGATTTTTATGCATTGATTTTATATCCTGCTACTTTGCCAAACTCTTCTGTGGGTTTCAATAGTCTCTTTGTCGAGTTCTTTGGATCCCCTAAGTAAAGAATCATATCATCTGCAAAGAGGGATATTTTGACTTCTTCCTTCCCAATTTATATCCCTTTAATTTCTTTTTTTGCCTGATGGCTCTGGCTAAAACTTCCAGAACTATATTGAATAGTAGTGGTGGGCATGACTGGTACCAGAGGAATGTTTCTTCTATACCCAATTTACTTAGAGGTTTCATCATGAAAGGGTGTTGTACTTTATCAGATGCTTTCTCTGCATCTATTGAGATAATCGTATGGTTTTTCTTTTTCTTTCTTTCTTTTTTTTGACAGGCAGAATGGACAGTGAGAGAGAAAGACAGAGAGAAAGGTCTACCTTTTTCCGTTTGTTCACCCTCCAATGGCCGCTATGGGTGGCGCGCTGTGGCTGGTGCACTGTTACTGGCGCACCGAGCTATTCCAATGCCAGGAGCCAGGTGCTTCTCCTGGTTTCCCATGCGGGTGCAGGGCCCAAGGACTTGGGCTATCCTCCTCTGCACTCCCGAGCCACAACAGAGAGCTGGACTGGAATAGAAGCAACCAGGACAGAATCCGGCGCCCCAACCGGGAATAAAACCCGGTGTGCCAGCGCCGCAGGAAGAGGATTAGCCTATTGAGCCATGGCGCCAGCCAATCATATGGCTTTTCTTCTGCAGTTTGTTAATGTGGTGTATCACATTGATTGATTTGGGAACATTGAACCATCCCTGAATAACAGGGATAAATCCCACTTGGTCTGGGTGGATGAGCTTTCTGGTGTGTTGTTGCATTATTGGCCAGAATTTTATTGAAGATTTTTGTGTCTATGTTCATCAGGGAAATTGGTCTGTAATTCTCTGTCTCTACTGCATCTTTTTCAGGTTTAGGAATTAAGGTGATACAGGCTTCATAGAAAGAATTTTTGAGGATTCCCTCTTTTTTGATTGTTCTGAATAGTTTGAGAAGAATTGGAGTTAGTTCTTCTTTAAATGTCTGGTAGGACTCAGCAGTGAATCCATCCAGTCCTTGGCTTTTCTTCTTGGGAGAGCCTTTATTACTAATTCAATTTCTCTCCCAGTTATGTGTCTGTTTAGGTTTTCTGTGTCATCATGGTTCAATTTAGGTAGGTTGTATGTGTGTAGGAGTCCATTTCTGATAAATTTCCCTGTTTGCTGTCATACAACTCTTTGTAGTAATTTCTGATGACTCTTTTTATTTCTGCGGTGTCTGTTGTTACATTCCCTTTTTCATCTCTGAATTTATTGATTTGGGTCTTTTGTTTTTGTAGTTAGTTGGTCCAATGGTATGTCAATTTTGTTTATTTTTTTCAAAAAACCAGCTCTTCGTTTGGCTGATCTTTTGTAATGTGTTTTTTTTTTTTATTCAATTCTGTTGATTTCTTCTCTAATTTAATTATTTCTCTTCTACCAGATTTGGGTTGGTTTGCTGAAGTTTATCTAGATCCTTGAGATGCATTGAATGCTCATTAATATTTGGTGTCTTTCCAATTTCTTGATGTAGGCACCTGTTGCTATAAAGTTTCCTCTTAACACTGTTTTGCTGTATCCCATAAGTTTTGATATGTTGTGCTGTTATCCTCACTTACTTCCAAAAAGTTTTTGATTTCTCTTTTGATTTGTTCTATGACCCATTGTTCGTTCAGGAGCATGTTGTTCAGTCTCCATGTGTTTGCATATGCTCTAGGGATTCCTGAGTTGCTAATTTCCACCTTCATTCCACTGTGGTCTGAGAAGATGAATGGTATGATTCTAATTCTTTTGAATTTTCTAAGACTTGCGTTATGACCTAGTATGTGGTCAATCCTAGAGTAGGTTCCATGTACTGCTGAGAAGAATGTTTATTCTTTAAGTGTAGGATGAAAAGTTCTGTAGGTATCTGTTAGATCCATTTGGGCTATAGTGTCTGTTAAATCTGCTGTTTCCTTGTTGATCTTCTGTCCGGTTGATCTGCCTATTTCTGAGAATGCAGTATTGAAATCCCCAATACTATTGTATTGGAGTGTAAGTCTCCCATTAAGTCCCTTAACATATCTTATAAATAATCTGGTACCCTGTAATTAGGTGCATATATGTTTATGATAATTACATCTTCTTGTTGAATTGATCCCTTAATCATTATATAGTGTCCCTCTTTGTCTCCCTTAATAGTTTTTGTATTAAAGTTTATTTTGTCAGATAATAAGATGGCTACGCCAGCTCTTTTTTGGTTTCTGTTGGCATGGAATATCTTTTTCCAACCTTTCACTTTCAGTCTGCATGCATCTTTTTTTGAAAGAAGTGTTTCTTGTAAGCAGCAAATAGATGGGTTGTGCTTTTTAATCCATTCAACCAGTCTGTGTCCTTTAACTGGAGAGTTGAGGCCATTTATATTCAATGTGACTATTGATAAGTAGTGACTTTGCCCTGCCATTTTTCCAAAGATATTTCTGATACATGCTTGGATTTCCTGTGACCTTTTACTGAGAGATTTTCTTCCTTTACCTTCTTTCGTATTGATGGCCATGTTTCTGTGTGTAACACATCCTTCAGCATCTTTTGCAGAGCTGGGCGAGTAGTGACAAATTCTTTCAATTTCTGTTTGCTATGAAAGGTCTTTACTTCACAGAGGTCTTCATTCACAAATGATAGCTTTGCAGGATATAATATTCTGGGGTGGCAGTTTTTTTCTCTTAGTACTTGGGCTATATTTCGCCATTCCTTCCTAGCCTGTATGGTTTCTGATGAAAAGTCTGCTGTGAGTCTAATTGGAGATTCTTTGAGAGTAGTCTGATGTTTCTCTCTTGCACGTTTTAAATCATTTCTTTATGTTTCACTGTGATGAGTTTGATTACAATGTATTGTGGTGAGGATCTCTTTTGGTCATATTTATTGGGGGTTCTATGTGCTTCCTGTACTTACATGTCTCTTTCTTTCTCCAATCCTGGGAAGTTTTCTGCTAGTATCTCACTAAAAAGGCCTTCTAATCCTTTCTCTCTCTCCATGCCTTCAGGAACTCCTAAAACCCGAATGTTGGTTTTTAATAGTATCTTGTAGATTCCCAACAATATTTTTTAGATTTCTAATTTCCTCTTCTTCCCTTTGGTTTGACTGTATACTTTCTTGTGCTCTGTCTTCTAAGTCTGATATTCTCTCTTCTGCTTCACTGATTTTGTTTTTAAGACTGTCAAATGTGTTTTTTATTCCATTGAATTCTTCATTTCATTTTGATTTCTCTTCAATATCTCAATTGCATGTTCTACTAAATTTCTCACTTCATTTTGATTCTTCCTTTAGATTTAATTTTCATGAGAGAGATTTTCTATCCTGTCTTATATGGATTTCTGTAGTTCATGCATTTGTTTTTGATAACTTTAAATGTTCTTAGCATAAATTTTTTGAACTCATTATCTTGCATTTCTTCTATCTCATTATATTCATAATCTTGTATTGGAGTGTCATGTTCATTTGGGAGTGTCATAGTGTCTTCCTTGTTCTTGTTTCCTCAGTTTTTGCATTTGTTGTTTGGCATTGTGGAGATGTTATTTGGTTTCTTCTCTTTTTTTTTCCTGCTGTGGTGGCTTTTCTCATTATACTATGACTCTAGATTAAGTGGGCTGTCTCTTTTGGTGAATCTCTAGAGGCTTGTGGTGGGTGTGGCCAGAGAGCTCTGTTCAGTTCTTCAGGGTTAACACCCAGGTTTTTGTGGTAAATCTTCTCTCTCGCTCTTTTTTTTTTTTTTATTCAGAAGGGAAGTAATTCTGCTCAGCTGAGCTCTTCTCCTTGATGGCAATCAGTGCCTGAGCGCTAGCCCCAGTGGGTATAATATTTGTCTGCTCTGTCCGAAGGACCACACAAAAGATCTGTTCAGTCTTCAGTGTAAGCTCAGATTCTCCTGCAATGTCTAAAACCGGGTAGCCAAAAGCCACCTGGATTTGTGGCATGTCCCACCGAGACTACTCACACCTCAGCCACACCGTGAGTTCTCCCACACACCCTCAGTTTTTTTTTTTTTTTTCAAAGTTCTGGTTCATAAGCTTCACACATTCACTGGGTCTTAGTCTCCTGTTATTTCTTCCCGCCAGAGACAGGTTTTTCTGCTTGGCTGAGGGCATAGCCCTGAGCTGGTGCAGCTGTTATGTATGTCCAAAATGGCACCTGCTCTATTGTCTCGCTTGCCTTTTAAGGTGTGTGGAGAGACAGAATTGTGTCTGTACTGGTCCCTTTTATTTTTTTTTTTTTCTCTCCTGTAGTTAGGCTGGTGTACTTTCCCCCATGGGGCTTCAAGCCTCGTTCCTGAAAGAGCTAACTTTCATAAATTCATCAGAGAAGCTGTCTTTTTCTAATAAACATGAATTTTCTTCTCCTTTCTCAAAAAATTAAACTCATTAGAGAATCATCAAATATACAGTCAGGCTTCAATTATACTAATATTAAAAATTTATACTACATATATCAATGTACTTAGCATTGTTAGTATCTCTTGGATTTTTTGTGTATATAGTGTATACTAATGTATGGAGTTAATATTTTGGATTGATGTGCATGTATGTTCAGTCACAGCTGTGTGTTATTGAGTCCCCAGTTCTCAGTTTTCTCCTGAAAATAGCGAAGATTATGACCATCAGTCATATGGAAAAATTTATTCGTATTTATCAAAACTTTTATTTGTTTGATTTTATAATCTGAATAAATAAAATTTAAATGGAACAGTTGTTTATAAGAACTTCTTAGTTAATTATTAGGTGAATAAACAATTATTGTTTTAGAATCAGGGAATCATCAAACCTTTTGCATTTCATTAAAACTGCTAAACTTTGACATTGCTGGTTGACAAAGCTGGTCTTGGAGGGGTCCGTGCCTGTCAGTATATCATTGTGAAGGGCTAGGATGTTGCAGACCAATACTTAGTTGCAAGGATGAAAAACAAAAACCTGGTAAGATGATATTTTTCTTATTGCTAAATTTAATCTGAATCTGCCTTTTAGATTTAAACACTGGCTCAAGGGGAGCATGGACATGGATAAAGACAAATACAAAGACTATCAAGTGTTAAAATCCTCTCAGAACTTGTTGCCTCAGCATAATCTCTGTGGAACTATGGAAAAACCACTAGACTATGCGTTGGAAAGAAATCCATGACACATGCTTCCAGATTGAGCTTGGATTTGTAGCAATGTATTGTCCTTCTCAAAGGAGACCCATGCCATTTTATGAGCTAGCTCTAGAATGATTACATACATCAGACTGCATCTTTGATTTATTGGATAAAGACCAGTTTTTCTCTCTTTCCTTTCACTTTTTCCTTCCTTCTTTCTTTCCTTCCTTCCTTCCTTCCATTCATCCATCAATCCATCATTTCTTTTATAGTATCATCTGGCACAATGAAGCAGTAGAATAAATGCAATTATTAACTATTACTACAAAAATTAAGACAGTTGCAACTATACTTACTCTAAAGGATTATGAAACATAACATGCTGATTAGAGGAAATTATATACAGTCCAGCGTTATTTCTAGCATATCGCTCAATAACTGTTCAAATACCAGGAACCTTGTGATACCTCTCTATATAATATAGACACCATCAATATAATTTCCACAAATCCTGAACTTTGTAATATGCTTTTTATCTTTGATGCTATGAGTTAATAACTACCATAGTCAGAAAGACTTAGATGCTATAATTTTTTATAAAATTTAGCTAAAATATAATTCATATTTCAGATGTTCCCTATGTAGATAGAGGAGACAGCAAGATAGTAAGAGGGAAAGGAAAATAAAAGTCATGCTTTCTGACACACTAGGGAGATCACCTCAGTTCTGTTATACCTGAAACTGGTAGATTTGCTGTGTATGATGTAATTGTTTAGTAAGCTGGAGGTCTGAAAAGGCAAAGATCAATGTGAAATGAGATTGTTTGAAGGAGTTAAGAAAAAACAAAACTTGAATTGGGATTATGAGGAATAAGTAGAATTATAGGCGTAAAGAATAAAAAGGAATATCTCTAGAGAGGAAAGCATGCTTAAATACAGTGAGCCCATGTTATATGCAGATGACTTGATGTTTTGGTGACAGGAAAGTTTCCCTTTGGGGCAGACACCAAGGTATAAATTAAAGCTCAGGATATTTGCTACGGGATGCCCTTGAAATCACTATCCATGGAAGGGCAAGGAAGAAGCAAAAATTGTCAGGGAAACTTTTTCAGCTTAATGCATTCTCAGTGTTGAACTCAGCTAAACTTATGGGGAATTTGAAATTTCAAAGGTGAACCAAATTGAAAAAATATAGCAAGGTTTTATATACCTGTTAAAATCAGTCATTGGATGCTACTGGCCTATGAAAGAGCTGTGTTGTGGGACAAATATTTCTTCATCTAAAACAGAAGAAGCAGGCTGATACCTGTGAGTCATATTCTTCCAAAGTCATACCAGCTGGGGATTAATGTCTTTATTTCTGAAGGGATATTTGGTGAGAACATCAGAACCCTATGCATCCTGTAAGGCCAGTTTTCCTTTTATTCATGATAACATACATTTCAAATATAACAGAACACATTCTTTCCACATAAATCGTTATTAAAAATATTCGTATGAAATCATTTAGCTTCCTCTATTTACATTTTGTTGACTATGATGTACAAATCAGTTTTCATTAACATTGTTGGAAGCACTGTTTCTGAAAAATTAACTGGCCTCTATCAAAATACTCTCATACAAGATACAGTATTTGCAAACATCATAATATGGTCAACAATATTTGTCAGCCCTATGCTGTTTATCATGGAACATGCTCTCCTCTCATTTAAACACAAACAGAATGTCATTTCTTCCTGAATCCCTGATTAATTCTGTTCTCAGACTCTTCATTCTTGGTAAAGTAGAATTTAAAAAAAAAATAGCCATCCTCCTATAATATTAACGTGATTAATAATAATAATACCTATCATTTTAGGATTGAAATATTCTGGAAATGTATATATATATTATTCTTCACAAAACTCCTACTTAATAAATGCAAAAAGGAACTTCAGAGAAGTTGATTATTTTGAGTACTAATACAGAACTTAGAATATATAAGGCAAACATCTGAATTCAAATCCATTTTGTGCTAGGACAGCTCATTTTTTACCATTATATTATCCTGACTCAATCAAAGCAATTGATTTAATATACAAAAATGTAAACCTTCAGGTAGATGTCCCTTAAGGTTTGCTCAGGCAAGAAGTGTAAAAGTAAGCCCAGAGACCAAGTGAAAGTATTTTGAAGTTATAAATTAAGTTTAACATTATAAATGAAGAGAACTTAAACAGCTCAGCCTTCTTTCCCTTCCACATGGATAATTCCCCACCATGAGTAGCCTCAGGTAGATGCACAAAGACTCCCTGATTTTGGTTTGATCTCTGTCCTTCCCTTATCACAAGCAATGTTCCTTTGAACCTTTTGGAGGTCTACAGTTCTTAGCACCAGACATGAGGGAAAAGCCTATATACATCTTGAATATGGACTTGGAGACGTTTGAGGGAAAATTTTAGAGCCCTGGGTGCCTGGAGCAGTAGAGACTCGGTTGTGTTTCAGCTGAAATGATATACTATTTAGTTGCTATAAACTCCTCTTCCCGTGAAGAACTGCAGAGCTAGACAGAGGCTCTGGCAAGATCTTCTAATGCATGGAATCCAAAGAATACTAGGTCTTGCTCAGTTCTCAGGCCAAAACAGACAATTTTGAACAGAGTTTTAGGAAGAATTCCACTGTTATAAGGACCCCTAAAGTCATTTAACTGAATCCATTCATAGGCCTGCTCATTAGGCAAAGCGTTAGTAAAGATTAATAAAGATTTTCTATACCACTGAATAATTAGATACTCTAGTCTTAATGAATTTTTCTAATCTTGTATTTTTTGAAAGAATAGTGAAATGTAAATTGTGGAAATGCACTACTGTAATGAAGGAAATTTGAAGTTAAACAATGCACTGAATTGGGGCATCCTTTAGTGATCAGCTGGAATTTTATGAAGAACTATTAGATCTTGGTTTATTTTCTAATTCTTTATTACTGGATAAAGAATATTAAGAAAAATCCAATATAAACCAGTGTAAACAGAACTCTCATTCCTTGATTCATACAGTTGAAATCAATGAAGACAGATGAATGATAAGTTCTTTAAAAATATGCTAACATTACAGCCTCCTCAGGTACAGATGGTGAGAGCCAGGCAAACCTAACACATATGTCAACAGTGAAGCAATTCAGTTTTCTATTCCTACAGCAGTTCTGAGACAAAGATATATGAAAATGTATTGACTTGAAAAAAAGAAATTAATTAAAAATGGGAAATGCATAAATGTGGAGGCTGAAGAATTCTCTGGGGTCACTGCATTCTTGCCAAGGAAAGTTTCCTTGGGTTCTTTCTCTGAATGATACTCTCTCCTTTCTAACTTAGTGTGACTGAAATGATTGTCCCAGGCAGCTTTGTGGCTTAAATGTTTTTTCACTACCTGTTCAGGTAATCAGTCAGTGAACAATGTGAATGCAATTGCCTCTGTCAATTAAATTAGGTCAAAAGTGTAACAGCAGTGAAAAAAATGAAAAGATTAGACAGTTAAGTGAAAGCCCAAGACACTAGAGCACCTTATGGTTTGAGCAAACAATTCACTACACAATTTCTAGAGAGAGTAAGCTCACAAACTGTTAAATACTGTTTTCCTTTGGGTAAAATTTTAATTAAAAAAGCAGCATGGATGCAGATTTCAGATCGTCACTATTCAAATAGCCGAGAAAGCTAAGTGAATGTTAAAACCTTACAGTATACAATTTGAAAATATATTTTGCATGTATATCAGTGTGATTTGATCAAAATTTGTAATACCACAGAACAACAGAAAGCCAGGATAAAGTTAATCTTTGTGTGATATACCATGGGGAGCTGTTAGAGGTTTGGTCCCCTTGGTTTGGTAGGAGTGGTTCCAGAGAAAATTATAATGATAATTAAGTAATTCTAAAATTGCTTTCATAGAACCTATTCAAATGTCTTATTTGTCTGAAAAGCAGTTATCAAATGAAAAATGATAAATGATAAGAAATTTTACAGTATCGAGGAGATCTTAAGAATTATCTACATAAATAACTCACAGGACAGGAAAACAAAAGCAGTAAACAATGTAAAATAAATAAAAGTTGATTAATTAAAGAGTTTTCTTTATTGAAGAGATTTAATTCTTTGGCATTATTTATAATGCTGAGTGAAAGTGGCTCTCATTAAATGATAGATAAGCTCCTAAGGAGCCTAAAATATAAGAAACACCTTAAATATTTAGAATTGTACTTTCATAATTCTGAGCTTTAGTTCATATAGTTCATTTTAAAATACTGTACCATTTCTAGAAATAAACCATACAAACTGCCCAATAAACATAGGCCTTATTTTTCTGTTTCAAGAAGTTTCATTATGCCCAGAGAAATATTTATCATTCAAAAAAATGCAGTGCATAAGCATTGAATTTAGCGTATATATTACAGAGCTTTCCTTGTTATACCTTTGATAGTGTTGCTAACAAAAGCATTTTCCACAATGGAAAATGTAGGTAGTCAAAAATTTATTTATATGAATTATACACATACATAAACTAGGCATACAGATTTATGTTTTGTATGACCCTTTTAACTCTCTGTACTTGCTGTTAAGTTGTATATTTTTCTATGGGAGCACGTAACTCATGAGAAAATGACTAACATTGAAAACTCAGTTAAGTCTCAAAAATAGGCATTAGTTCTCAGACATAACTCTCCTTTTGGGAAATCAAAGTTTTTATTGCTGGATAAATTAATGTTTCAAATGTATGAATACAGATGCTGTTTGCAAATTTGTCACAATCTGTCTCCCAGCAGAAGAATTTATACTGTATACAGTAATAGAAAACAGAAAACTGCATATTTCACTAAATTGCAGCTGTGTGTGGAAGATTTATGTGATTATTCTTTGTCAGTGAAACATGTAGTGAAACACCCATGTATTTCACTGGAGTGTTGTAAATGGACCATGTATATTTATTTTTAAACTTATTCTACATTTATTCCACAAAATATATAATGCCCTTATCACACTAAAAAGTACCGTACTAAATCTGTTCAGAGTAATTTCATTACTTCAGAAGCCAGTTTATATTTAAAATACCAAATAAGATTTTAACATTCAACTTCAGAAGTATAACTTACATCATTTTCTACTCTAGCATTTTTAGACCTTCAAACTTTGTTAACATCTAACAAAATGAATTCTAAATATATAAAATAATCCATCAAGTCAGTTGTTATTGCTAATTAAATCTGAGCGTTGTGGGTACAAAGGCAAATATATAAGGAGAGAATTGCCTAATTGTTCATGTCATGTACATATACTTATACATATACATATACTTACATGTGAAACTCAGTCATTTTGCATAAATGGATTATATCTTGTGTGATTATTGTATGGGAGAAGCTTAATATTAAACAGTATTATCTCATAGTACTGGAATAATTAAAATATGTTTTTGCTGTTCATATTCTAAGTCAGCAAAGAAGAGTAGCTGTTTTCCCAAGAAATTTGGAAGTTAGACCTCCTCCAATATCCAAAAACATTAACCTATAAGATGAAATTGATGTCACTAGAACACATGCCCAAAAATGTCATAATACCCAAGAGTCATGAAACATTACAGTTGGAGATCCAATATCAAAGTCATTTCTAAATTTTTTAAATAGACCATAATTTCTATTTTAAATCAAATTGAAACTAAACTTTCAAAAACAATTATTAATCTGTAGTTTGAAAGGAAACTTCCTGAGAAAACTTGAAGAATAAATTAGATCATAAATATTTTTGCTCCAGTGTCTAACAGATTAAATTTAAAAATAGTCATGTTTTGAAAATACTTGCTGGAAAAAAAAAAAAAACACCAAGATCATCCAAATGAGGAATGGTTAAAACCTTACATTATAAAACTTGCAAGGCAGCAGCAGAAGAAAGAGAAGACTCTTGTTGTAAGACACAAGACTGTTCTCAAACTAAGTCCTGCTCTCCAGAATAGGTATTTAAAAAGTCAACAAAATCATAAGCAATTTCAATAATGCCCTATTTTTTTTTTAAAGTGAATCATTAAAGTCACTGTTTTTTTCCAAGGGAAAAGGCAAGGACCAGATGGGAGAAGAGAATGATAGAACAGGTGATGTGCCCAACCTAACCACACATTTACTGATGGAAGTGTAGGATACAGAACATCACAGTGAAGTGAATAAAAATAACAAGTCATGACTCTAAGCTTCTACATATGAAATAAATACAAGCTATATTAGTAAAATGAATCAAATCAAATATATCATATAATATCAGAAACAAAAGAAGAATCCATGTCTCAAAAAAAGCACTTCTTAGATATTAAAAAAAAAAAAGTGGGTTTGGGTAGGGAAATGGGTTTAACAAAGACCTAACGGGAACCATATAGATAATAATGAATATATCTTCTCAGTTTCAGCTCAAGTAGTTTGCAAGACATAATGTAACAACATCTTAATAAAGAAAAAAAAAGACAATACAAAAGTAAAAAGAACAAGAAAGTATTTTTGTCCCTAAAGGAAGAAAATAGGCAAAGAAAAGGAAGAGAGAGAAAGAAAAAAAAAGGGAAAAATGGAAGAAAAATATGTTCCATGTAGAGGAACACCAGCAAGATGTCAGAAAAGGAAGCTTTGGACCCCTCTTCCTGCCCCCAAAGACACTGATGAAGGCAGGATGATTAATAGTCAAATTTCCTTTGTGAGAAATTCAGAAACAAACTGAAAGATTTGCTATGTGTCTGGTCCGTTTTGTCACAGCCTGAGTGGAACTTCAATTGAAGGCTTGTGGTTCTTCATTCTTAAGAAAACAATAACTGAAGTAAAACATTTATAAGAGGGATTCAGCAATGGACTCCACCAAGCAGAAGAATGGATCAGTAAATCTGAAAGTTACTCAGGATCATTCAGTCAGAGGAGTTCCCAAATACTCAAAAAATGAAGAAAACGTATGAGCATAACCTAATTGACCAATATATGTAATATGAGAATCTCACAAGAAGACAAAATGAAACATTTATAACTGATTTAAAAATTAATGACTGTGGATTCCTGCATCCCGTATCAGAGTTTCCGAGTTTGATGCACAGCTCTGGCTTCCAATTCCAGCTTCCTGATAATGTAGAACCGGGGTGGCATTGTTGATAGCTCAAATTATTGAGACCTGGACTAGATTCTGATTTGGGCTCCTGGCTTCAGCCTGGACCAGTCTCAGCAATTGCAGGCATTTAGGGAGTGACCAGTTCATAGGAGATACTCCCATTCATGCATTCTCTCTCTCTCTCTCTCTCTCTCTCTCTCTCCATCTCTCTCCATCTCCCCCTTCCCTCCTTCTCTCCCCTCCCCTCCCCTCCCTTCTTCTTCTTCTCCCTCTCTCTTTTCTGCCTTTCAAATAAAATTTTGAAAAAATGACTAGAAACTTCTGAAATCTGGGTAAATAAATGAACATTTGGAACCAAGAAGTCCAAAAATCCCAAATAATTTCCACTCAAATACACAGTAAAACAAAGAAAAGTAATGTATATGAATATAATTGACATCTTGAGATTTGATTATTATTTATAGCCTTGTCTATACACCTATGAAATATGGTCTTTCTACTTGTTTATTTAGTAGAAGATTGAGTCTGTGTTCAAAGTACGTTATTGCAAAAACTAAAAGGAAAAACAGGAGGAGAGAGGGAGACAAAGTGGGAAGGTATTATTAAAGACTTAAAATTGTATATATTTAAATACATGAAATCTGTTTATATAAATAAAAATACACATGCCTAGTATAAGAAATACTCAAAACTCATTGTGAATTTTGAAAACAGCATGACAAAGGACACTTGTCATATATAAGAAATCTGTAAGACTATATGAACATTTCTCAGAGGCTTTGCAGGCTGTAAAAGTATAGGCTGACATATTCAAACTGCTGAAGAAAAAAAATTATCAACTGGGAATACTAAGGGAAAATTCTTCAAAAATTAAGGAGAGATAAAATATTTTCCAGAAAACTGGCTAATCTCAATCATAAGATATAGAGTGGCAGAATGGATTAAAAAATGACTCAAGTATATACTTTCCATAAGAAAGTCATTTTAGGATTTAAGTACATAGGGAGGATAGAAGTGAAGGAATGGAAAGAGATATTGTATGCAAATAGTAACCAGTAGAGCAAGAATGGTTATACTTACATTATGCAGACTGACTTTGAGTAAAAAAGTTCTACAAGACAAAGTAGTATATTATATAATGATAAACTTTCAATTATACAGATATAACAACTATAAATATATATGTACTCAACACCAAAGCACTTAATTATATAAAGGATACATATACAGAACTGAAGTAAGATATAAACAGCACTACATTAATATTAGGAGACACCAATACTCCACTTTTGATAATGAAGAGAACATGGATGGAAGATCTATAAGGAACAGAGGAGTTAAATATTGCAGATCAAATAGACCTAACAGATATGGAACGTTCTACTCAAAAGCATTAGAATATACATTTTCTCAAGTACACATAGAATATTCTCTACTGTAGGTCAATTGTTAAGTCTATAAGTCTTAATAATTTTAAAAATACTCATGAAGTATGTTTTCTTATAAAAACCAAATGAAACTGGAAATCAGTAGCAAAAATAATGAACATTTCACAAATATGTGAGAATTCAACATATTCCTGCAAAACCAATAGCAAGAAGAAAACAAGGTAAATTACAAAATGTCTCAAGACAACTGAGAATAAAATGCAGCACATCTAGATTTATGGGATACAGTCAAAGTAGTACAAATAACGAAGTGTAGAGTGGTGAATGTCTGTATTAAAAGGAAGAAATCTCTCAAGGCACTGGTGTTGTAGGATAGTGAATAAATAAGCTGCTGCCAAAGATGCTGGCATACCATATGGGCAGTGATTTGTGTTCTGTATTCTTTACTTCTGATCCATTTGTCTGCTAATGGTCTGAAGACAGCAGTGGAAGATGGCCCACATTCTTGGGCCTGTGCCACACACATGGGAGACCCAGATAAAACTCCTACTTCCTGGTTTCATCTTGGCCCAACTCTGGCTATTGTGGTCAAGTGGTGAGTAAACCAGCAGATGGAAGGTTCTCTCTCTCTCTTTCTCTCTGACTCTCCCTCCCACTTTTCCCTCTCAGTAACTCCAATTTTCAAATAAATAAATAAATAAATAAATAAATATTTTTAAAAATTAGAAGTTCTCAAACCACCCACTGTTACATGTCCATGAACTAGAGAAAAGAAATACTCAAAGCAGAAGGAAGGAAATAAGTATTACAGAAGATACAAAGAAAATGGAATATAGTAAAACAATATGAAAGAATCAACACAATGAAGAGACATTATTAAAAGGTGGAAAACTAGTAGGTAGACATACTAAAGAAAAATCAAAGTGAAAAATGAGAGGCTAAAGATGACAATTGATGCTACAGAAATAAAAGGATTATAAAGGAATACTATGAATAATGATATAACAACAAATTGGATAACATAGAAGGTACGAATATATTGTAGAATCTTAAGATATGCCCAGAATAAATGATGAAGAAGTGGAAAGTTTGACCAGAACTATGTAGTAGTAATACATCAGTAATCAAAACTCTCTCAGAACAAATGCCTTTTGTTTGGAAACTATTCCAAAAGAATTAAATAAGATGGAACGCTTCCAAACTCATTTTATGAGGCCTCATTTTACTGTGATATCAAAGCCTTAGAAAGACAAAACAGAAAACTGCATTATAAAATCTGTTGTGAATGGAGTTGCAACAATCCTCAACAAAATATTAACAAATCAAATCCACCAGTGGGTTAAAAGCATCATACAATATTGCCATCTAACATTGATTCCTGGGAAGCAAGGATAATTCAACTGAGAAAACTCTATTAATATAATAACATCACAACAGAATGAAATACTATAATTTTGCTTAAAGGGTAGAGTTCATGTTAAGCCTTTTCATATATTTTTAAAATATTACCTTATAGTGTACAAAAGTAACAGAATGGATTATATAGAAGTCCTAGAATTGCAGAAAAATTCATTCCAACTTAGCAGAAATTTATTACCTCATTCTTCAGTCACTTCCTATGCTATTTCTTACATTCATTCAATGCACACTATTTGATAACATGTTAGTGTTCTGAGGTAAATAGATAATGGTTAACAGCATCATATCATCTAATGAAGAAAACAGTCAATAATAATTATTATCAATGCTTGAGGATTTATTCAAGACTATGGTGATCCTAAGTCTTTTGCATACGTGATCTCATTTAATTCATACTACAGACTTCATACTACAGTAGAAAAATGGCTGGTTAGCAGATGGGAGTATATGGAAAAAAACAATGTCCCCTTCTTCTTTCCTAACAGAAATCAACCATAGTTAAAAACAGACTCTTAAACATTTTGAAATATTTTTGCAAATTCTTTTTCTGTCCGTAAGTGGAAATGTATGGAAATATTATTGCTTAGATACAGAATCTTTTTAAATTTTTATAATTCCTTTAATAGCATTTTTAGCCTTGATGAAATTGAAGAAATATTAAAAACTTTAAAATTATACCAAAATATGCCATATAAAATTTTACATTCTTTTTGTTTTTACTTGTATTGTTTTACATATTAGCATGCTTATTTATCTATCCCAATTGTTCTCATATTTATTGGTTTCAGGATCTCTTTCCTGCCTTAAAAATTATTGAGGACTTTAAAGAATTTTTGGTGAACAGTGTATATCTATGGACATTTTTCAATTAGACATTAAACTTGAGAGTTTCTAAAATAGTTTTTTAATCTATGTAGTCTAAATAAGCCAGTCTCGAGACAAATATCATATATTTTCCCTGAATCATGGTAACTAATATAGAGAGTACAAAAAAAGTAATATATATGAGTGAAATTGACATTTTGAGATTAGGTTATTGTTTATAATCCTGAGGAATGATGCTTATTTTACCTGCTTCTTACTGAATTCTTTATTTAGTAGAGGTTAAGCTTATTATTTTAAAATACATTGAAATTATGTCATTGCAAATATTACAAATAAGAAATGGAGGCAGAGGGATGTGAGTTTGAGGGAGGGAGTATATGTGAGGAAGTATCATTATGTTCTTAAAGCTGTATAAATGAAATGTATGGAATATATTGCCTTTATATAAAATAAATTTAAAAATTAAAATGATATCCTAAAATTAGTATATGTTACCAAATCATTTTATGAAATGACTATTTTCTAAGACAGCATATGTTGTGAGAACAGTAGCATTTTTGCAGTTCTCTGGAATTATGATTTAACTGAACCAGCTTCTGCACTTAATCTATTGCAGTCTGTGTCAGCATCTGAAATAGATGATGAAAGTCTAGGTTCCTACAGATTTGCAGTTGGAAAGGGAGAGAGAACACTTTACTAAATCAAAGCTCAAGGAGAGTATATTTCTTGATTTCTAGATGAAGTGTGAAATTATATCAATGAACTTTTCATATTCTGTTCTGTTAAAGTATGTTGGTCTGCGTTAAAACTTGAGTAGAACTTTAGTCAAGCCTGGTTTCTAACAGCCTACCTCAGTGATCATTTGGAAAATATTTGTTTCATAGAGTTGTATGATTCTTACAAATATCTAATAAGTAATTTAGCCTTTGTTCTTATGGAGGCATCTTTTTGTAGTAAAATATTGTCAGTTCTCAGGAGCAGACACAAGGTTTCTATAACTTTAAATTTTACTTGAAAGCTAGAATTTCATCATTGCTAATAAATGTTTTATCATTTTACATTAGAGGAAAATTCTCATTGAGCAATTTTGAGAAAAAGTCTGCCAAATACCAAGCAAATAACCGCTTTGTCAAGTATTCTTTGGATAAAAAGGTAAATTGTTGCTAGGTTAGTATACAACTCAATCAAGCATATTAAGACTTTTCTTCAAAAAATCCAATATATTTGATATGCAGCAGAAATGCATTATGTATATGTCTTATTTTGTTCCTTAGAATATTACAATGAGGTACCATCAAGGATAGACTTTTTTTTTTTTTTTTTTTTTTTTGACAGGCAGAGTGGACAGTGAGAGAGAGAGACAGAGAGAAAGGTCTTCCTTTTGCCGTTGGTTCACCCTCCAATGGCTGCCACGGCCGGTGCACCGCGCTGATCCGAAGGCAGGAAACAGGTGCTTCTCCTGGTCTCCCATGGGGTGCAGGGCCCAAGAACTTGGGCCATCCTCCACTGCCTTCCCGGGCCACAGCAGAGAGCTGGCCTGGAAGAGGGGCAACCGGGAAAGAATCTGGCGCCCCGACCGGGACTAGAACCCGGTGTGCCGGCGCTGCTAGGTGGAGGATTAGCCTATTGAGCCGTGGCGCTGGCCCAAGGATAGACTTTTAATAAAACATTTTTTTTTTCAATTTTCTTTCTTTTTTGAAAGGAAACTTTTTTTTTTTCAACTGAAATCTAGCTACATGAACAACCTTTAAAATACTATTGAGTGACACAGCCTTAATAAGTGCAAAAGAAGAAATAGTTTCCCTGATCCCTCTGTCAGGATTATCAATGCAAATTATATATAGTTAAGAACATGAATATTGTCTTAGTATTCTAATGAAAGTAATTTTGACTTTGCCCATTCCTTGAAAGAATCTCAAGTACTCTCACTGCATTATAGAATTTGAGAGCTGCTAGATGTTATATCTGAAAGGGCATTCTTCTTCTGAATTTAATATTGGTAATTTCTTGTTTATAAGAACTGAGATATCCTTTATTTTCTTTGTACTTTGCTATAATACTTCAGTAATACATAATAAGTAATATGCTTAGAAGATATATTTATTAGAGAGGGAGGGAGTGAGGAGGGGTAATCAATCTCATCTATTGGTTTATTCTCAAAATGATTACAACATCCAGGGTTGGAGCCAGGCCTGAGCCAGGAATTCATTCAGAGTCTCCTACATGTTTGGCAGGAATGCAAGTATTTTTTTGAGTCATCGTCTGCTGTTGCCGAGCACATTAGCAGGAAGCTGAATTGGAAGTGGAGGGAATCCCTAATAGTAGGCACTCTGGTATGGGATGTGGACATTCCAAGCATCAACTTGACATGGTACACCTCAATGCCTTCTCCAATAAGTTAACAGTTTAATAAAACAGTGATGCCATTTTCCTAAAACAAAGAGAATCCGGACTGGCACTGTGGTGTAGTAGGTTAAGCCTCCGCCTACAGTGCCCACATCCCATATGGGTGTGGGTTTGAGTCCCAGCTGCTTCATTTCTCATCCAGCTCCCTGCTAATGGCCTGAGAAAGCTAGTGGAAGATGACCCACGTGATTGGGCCACTGTACTCATGTGGGAGACGTAGAAGAAGCTCCTGAATCCGGCTTTCCATTGGCCCAGCTCCATCTCATGGGACTATTTGGGGAGGGAACAAGTGGATGGAAGATCTGTGTTTCCCTCTCTTTGTCTAACTCAGCCTTTCAAATAAATAAATAAATTTTTGGGAGAAGGAGCAGGAGATGGGAGGAGTGCGAGTGGGAGGGAAGTTATGGGGGAGAAAAGCCATTGTAATCCATAAACTGTATTTTGGAAATTTATATTTACTAAATAAAAGTTAAAAAAAAATAGAAATAGAGAAACCAGGAGAGATTCATTACCTAAAATGGTTTTTAATGAATAAAAACAAAGAAATGTTAAAAGTGAGGAATCAAGAATATTTTATTCTAGATAAGACTAAATAAGCTAGTTAAGACTAAAGAAGAGCTACATAAGAGATATCAAAGCAGAGAAAACTTAAAGGATTCATTTATAGACACTAGGATGCTAAACTCTTATTGAAAAGGAAGAAGTGTCAGACTATATATCACTTATTGTTCATGCTATTTTGTAGATATTTCTTAAAGCTTATAGAATCAGTCATCTTAAACAAATTTTTCATACTAACAAGAATTCTGGTGAAAAAAATCATTCTAAATGTCAAATTCTGGTGTCCTCAGTGACCAAATCTATGTAAGTTTCTTTCTGTCATGTCTGTATTCTTCTTCTTCCACAGGAACTTACATGCACAAGCCTTACAGAACTGTTGAAATTAGTGTAATTTGTTTGGGTATCAACATGCATCATATGGGTCAACAAAACATTCCTTATTTTTGACTTAGGAATATCACATTACTTTTTGACTATAAGTTAAATAGGTAAGGTACAGCATTCAATTTATTGATTAAAAATATAAAATTTAAATGACTATTGTAAATGGTCTTGAAGTGTCCCTAACACAGTCACCTATTTGTTATGTTTAATCTCAACAATTGCTTCTTATACAGTACTTACAGCCCTCTTGTTTTCTTGTGTCATCCTTTTAGTAACAAAGATTAAAATTTGAAGCTAACATTTTTCAACTGTGAAGTACTGGATCCAATTACTCACAGCAACTAAAAGCAGAGTTTATTTTAATAGGATTTGCAGTAAAACAAGGCATATAAAAATCAGATGCATAGGCAAAGACTTTTTCATCTTTAATCATTAAGCTACCAGTACAAATTGAGCCCTGAAGTTATTTCATTCCCAAAGGAGATCAGAGATTTAAAGAATTCAGGGGGATTAAACATTCGTGTTTGAGTGAACATGCAAAGTGTTTTTGTGCTTACTATCATTAAAATAGTATTTTCAGTGCTTTATTTTGAATGCATATACCATATACATTTTTTTCTTTCTAAAATGATGCCATGCAATTTTATCTAGGAGGTACTTCTAAGGGCTTGAAGAGTGACTGTTTCATAATTTACTCTCCCATATATTAATTTACGCATATTTAGATAAAAATTTTCCTCAGAATTTCCTTCTTTCTTAGACATTTCTAAGTCTGTAATTGTCCTGTTTACCTTTAATCTCAATTTTTGTGTGTGTGCTAAGGAACAAA
Source organism: Oryctolagus cuniculus (assembly GCF_051225735.1). Classification (NCBI taxonomy): domain Eukaryota; kingdom Metazoa; phylum Chordata; class Mammalia; order Lagomorpha; family Leporidae; genus Oryctolagus; species Oryctolagus cuniculus. Next base: position 42,162,517 of record NC_142875.1, read on the forward strand.
TTTGAGAAAAAGCCCCCATTAAGTTCTGGCTTTGAAGGTTGAGTTTTAGTGCCTGACTTTACGGGGACCTAGAAATCAACACTTAGAAAGTTTCAAAGTTTGTAAGTAGATAAAATGTTAGCAAGGGAAGACTTCCCTCTCTTTCAATATATTATTAATTTTTAAAAATGTGCTTTCTAATGTGCATAAGTGAAGTATGTATTTGTCAGCAGCGGCAGCTTAACAAACTAGATGCATAAGTAACGTAAGAATCATTATTATGTGTTGTAGGAGTCATGCCAATAAGTTCCTTCTTTTAAAAATATATGTTGAATGAATTTTATATTCTAGATCCCATTTTAGTGATAGCATTGTAAAATATAAACTAATTGAATATCAGTGATATCTAAGGACCAAAGTAGATATGAAGAGCTGAGAAAGAAGGCAAATATGTTTGAATATTACGCAGATTGACAGAAGCAACTTACCTGAATGCTAAAGGCTAAAGCAATGTATTTACAAAAAAGACATAAGGACCATTCAGTTCTAGCTGAAAATATTCATGTACTGAGCACTGTGTAAGGTGCATTACAAATTTTTTCTCATTTATTTTTACTGTTTAATATATGAGATAGTGTATCAGTTATTGTGTTCTCCAAGTAACAGAAAACACAGAGTCAAATTGGTTTAAATATTAAAGAAATTTAATATCTCACAATAATTGGAATTTCAGAGATAAGGCAGGCTTTCAGTATGGTTCTTTCTGTGACTCACTCATGTCATCAAAACTCATGATATTTTTGTGCCTTTGTTCTGTTTAGTTAACCCTTCATCTAACTTCAATCTTCATAGTCCAGTCCATGGTATAGATTGTCACCAGTGGATAATAAAGTCAAATGACTCCTTCTTTAGTGCCACTTAAAAGGGAATGGAAACAATTAAGAATATTAAATAAGACTTTTTCTTTTGTTGTGACTTGGTGTCTGTAGGTTACATGCCTACTCATGAATGACTGGCAGGGGCTAGTATAAATGACATAGGTTAAATTAAAATAACCAAGGATTGAGGATGTGGTTTTCTGAGCATTTTTTTTTTAGTTTGTAGATTCTGGAACAAAATTAATACAAATGAGGTGAGTAAATTGTGAATGGAGGATGATCAGGAGTTGATGGAAAAATATTTTATTACAAATGTTATATTATAATTAAGTAAACTGGGCCATATAAAAATTGAGTAATGTGCCCAAGGTCAGATATCTATATGAAGGAAATCTTGAATTTTAAATCAAAGTGATCTGGTTTCAGAACTTGTTGTTCTGAAAACTATTGTTGTTAGACAATAGCCATTAGGTCAAGATATGTCCTAGGACAACTCTGCTTACCAAGTCTCTAGTAGCCAGAGGCAAAGAAATCTTTGCTTCCAAAGATGGACAGAATAGTTTGTGAGTACAGAGCAGCATGTTGGATCTGCTGTGATCATCATATCATGGCACAATAAAATGATTAAATCAGCTTTATGCCCTATGCTGTTAGAGTATGATGAACTCAAATCCTCACTTGCCATTTGATTCCTGGCTTTTCCTTTACAATGTGGTGTTTCATAAGAAAAAATATATGACACCTAGCATTGTAATTTTAACTTTTGTTTTAAGTTTGTCTCCTATCTTGCCTTAAAAAGTGAAGCATTACAATATTAATAACAACATTTAACTATCTCAAATCAATCTCATTCATCTCTCTCCATCTCTAAGTTTAACTGTTTCCCTGGGTCAACATTTATCTTAGTCCTTTCCAAGTGCTATTACAATATAAGCAATAAAAATATATTTCTTACAATTCTGGAACTGGGAAATCCCAGATCAAGGCTCAGGCAAATTCATTGCTTGATGAATTATACTTTCTTACAGCTGGCACTTTCTCTGTGATCTTTTTTAGTAGAGGGGGTAAAGGCGTCCCCTGGAACCTCTCAGGACTTGTTTCCCAAAGGCCCCACGTCTTAATACTGTTATATTGACAATTGGTGAGAATTGTCCCAATGCTCAGGATCATAGATATTTTCATACTTTTTAAAATTTGCAAGTTGAAGAATATGAAATAGTATTTTCAAAACTTTAACTTTCAATTTCTATATTACCACTGAGGTTAGGAAATTTTTCATTCTTTTAATGAGTTTACTATTATTACTCTTTGTCCATTTTTTGGGCTACTGATTGTCTGCAATTTTTTTATTATGTTTTAGAAAGTATTTACTCTGGTTGGAAATCTTTTATAAATATACACTGTTCATATTTTGCGTTTTGGTTATGTAGGTTTTTTAAAAGTTTAATACATGCAAATTTAACAATACATTCATTGATTTATTTTTCAAGATCCGTCTAGTTAGCTTCTGCTATATTACATACACAGATCTGTTGATCAAGGCAGTCCTCCAAGGCCCCTGTCCACTGGGCCATGTTCTATTTATTCATTCATTCATTAATTTATTGATTGATTTCTAGGCAGAGTTAGACAGAGAGAGAGAGACAGAGAGAGAGTTATAGACAGAGAGAGACAGAGAGAAAGGTCTTCCTTCTATTGGTTCACTCCCCAGTGGCCGTCATGGCTGGTGCTGTGCTGATCTGAAGCCAGGAGCCGGGTACTTCCTCCCAGTCTCCCATGCGAGTGCAGGGATCCAAGCACTTGGGCCATCCTCTGCTGCCCTCCCGGGCCACAGCAGAGAGCTGGACTGAAAGAGGAGCAACTGGGGCTAGAACCCGAGGTGCTGACGCTGCAGGCAAGGATTAGCCAAGTGAGCCACGGCACCGGCCCTGGGCCATTTTCTTTATGTGTATGTTTAGAACACAAGTTCTGGATTTTTTTTTTTAAATAAGCCAGTCCTTAGACTTATTTTACAATGATTGAATTTAAAGGGACATCTTAATGTTTCCCTTTAGATAGAATGGAGGCTGGCTTATCACATGTTATACAATAGGAAAATTCATGAAGCTCAATATTCTTCAGCTTCAAAACAAATCCACAGTTTGTAGTATCTACCTGGGATCATGTTACATCATCCCCATGAAACGTGGAGGTAAGGGAAATTTTTCATAAACGTGCTGATTCACTTGGTGCTTGTTATGCCATTAACATAAAATCCTTTCCCTCTGGTCTGGAGTCTTTGGTCTTCAGTCATGAGTGGTGTTGATGTTACCTTATAAGAGACATAAAATTGCAAACACCTAGTGTGTTTGGTACTTGGAATACATCATAATATAAAAGAGACAACACCTTTTTTTTTAGTCATGGAATTGGTATTCTGGCCGAAAGGAAAAAAAAAGATAACAAGCAAATTGTGTAGAATACAAGAGGGAGTTTAGCGCAATGGAAAATACACAGTATGAAAGCAACTGGAATTGACAGTTCAGACACAGGGGATCACATGTTTTAAAATTTTGTTTATGAAATCTTTATCTTGAGGCCAAAATAATGCAAACCTAATTTCTTCTGGAAATTTCCAAGTTTTTAATTGAATTTTAGTTTACAGATCATCTTAAACATATTTTGTAGGAGTGATCAAACTTTATTTTTTCATGAGGATAACCATTGTCTTAGGTTCATTTATCAGATTGACTTAAATTATTTTAAATTGCAAGAACATTCCACAATGATAGATATGTTAAGTGTTAAAATATTGATACTAGGTGAATTATATTTTGGTAAAATTTGGCTTCAAATTAAAAACTAGTCATTCAGAGGGTGTGGTAGTTGTGGAGCAATAGATTAACCCACAACTTAGGACACCCACATCCCATATTGCAATGGCTGATTCTAGTCACAGCCCTTCTGCTTCAAATCTAGTTTCCTGCAGATGTGATCCTGGGAAGCAACAGGTGACAGTTCAAGTGGTTGAGTCCCTTCCACCAGCAGAAGACCTGGATGGAATTCTGGGCTCTAGTTTGCAGCCTGTTTCAATCCTGACCTTTGCAGGCATTTAGGGAGTGAATCAGTGGGTGGAGAATTGATCTGTTTCTCTTTCCTGTTTCTTTTTTTTTTTTTTTAATTTTTTGACAGGCAGAGTGGACAGTGAGAGAGAGAGAGACAGAGAGAAAGGTCTTCCTTTGCCGTTGGTTCACCCTCCAATGGCCGCTGCGGCCTGCGCGCTGCGGCCGGCGCACCGCGCTGATCCGATGGCAGGAGCCAGGAGCCAGGTGCTTCTCCTGGTCTCCCATGGGGTGCAGGGCCCAAGCACCTGGGCCATCCTCCACTGCACTCCCTGGCCACAGCAGAGAGCTGGCCTGGAAGAGGGGCAACCGGGACAGAATCCGGCGCCCCAACCGGGACTAGAACCCGGTGTGCCGGCGCCGCAAGGCGGAGGATTAGCCTAGTGAGCCGCAGCGCCGGCCTCTCCCGTTTCTTCCAGATGCTCTGCCTATGAAATAATTAAACTTAAAATAATAATTTGAAAATGTGTATACTTGACTATTGACACAACAGGTGTTCTGTTCTTTTAACAAAAGAAAATAATTAAGATGGTATTCAATCATTAAACTAATATTTGCTGGCCACGATCTTATCTTTTTACCTTGATGCAGATAGTATATCTCGCTTCCCTTAAATACTATCCACTAGACAAATTACATTAAATTTGGACAACCTCTTGAATATCAAATGACAAGAAAAAAGTTTAGTAGTGTCCTTCAACTGTATGTCACTGTACATATTCAAATCAAACTCAGTGCTTTTAAATTGAGTTTTACAGTTCTCAACACATTTAATAATGTTGGATTTTGGTAGTTCAATTTATTTTAAACAAAGAAGTGACATATAGTGTTTATTCTTGCCAACTAAAATATTTTCATAGGTATTTTATAGGGGTGGATGTTTGGTCTAGTGGTTAATATGTTACTTGGGACATCTGAATCCCATATCAGAGTCCCTAGGTATACATACTAGCTTGACACCCGATTCCAGAATTCTGCCAATGCACACCCTGAAATGACTAAAGTTAATTGTGTACCTGCCACCCATGTAGGAAACCCAGATTGATTTGCTGGCTCCCAGCTTTGGCCTGGCTCAGCCTGGGTTGTTACAAATGTTTGGGGAGTGACTGAGTGGATGGATCTACTTCTGTCTCTCTTGCTCTGGTTTACTCGTTCTCTCTCTCTGATGGTGCTATGGATTCATTCTGAGAGGAGGAGTGTGGTGGGGGCAAGAGGTGCGGAGTTACCACACAGACCTGGGGAGTTGGCTGAAAGCAGGCCAGAGCTGAGCAGCCCGCAGACTCATTTATTTCAGTTGGTACAGCAGCTTTAATAGCCAAGGCAGCCAATCTGGTCAAGGGGCAGTTTTTGCCCTAACCAATCACAGCCGGTTGCCAGGCAATATCCAAAGCCATTCAATCACAGCCTGTTGCCAGACAGACTCCATTGCCAGGTGGGTTTCTAAGCCATTCCTGAGTAACTGGCACTCACTTGCCAGCGTCCATCTTGGCATGGCCTTCTCATTCCACTACTCTCTCTCTCTCTCAAGTAAATAAATAAAAATTTTAAAATTATCTTTAAATGAAATCTAATCTCAAAATAATTTTCTCTCTTCAGTTGTATCTGGGTTCTCTTCAAATGCAGTTTTACAGCCAGCCCATTATTGAGGTGTTTTGACTACAGAAGATAGAGTGTCTACGTTCATCACAATTATTACCGAGGTGCTTATTATAGAGCCAAACATTGCACATATACTAATCCTAGAAGTTTGCAGTTTTCAATTTACTATAAATTGCCAACTTAGAATCAAAATGAAGACATTAAATAGAGGCAGGTATTACCCATTTGCTAAATCTTGGAATTTCATACTTTTCCTAGTGTCTTTGAGAATTATGGGCTAGTTCTAAAGCTTGAATTGAATTCCTTCAAAGTCCTGATATGTAAAGATTACAAGTCCTGGATTGCGCCACGGCTCAATAGGCTAATCCTCCGACTGCGGCGCCGGCACCCCGGGTTCTAGTCTGGGTTCTAGTCCCAGTCAGGCACCGGATTCTCTCCCCGTTGCTCCTCTTCCTGTCCAGCTCTCTGCTGTGGCCCGGGAGTGCAGTGGAGGATGGCCCAAGATCTTGGGCCCTGCACCCATATGGGAGACCAGGAGAAGTACCTCACTCCTGGCTTCAGATCAGCATGGTGCGCCGGCCACAGCGCGCTGGCCGCACCGGCGGCGAACCAATGGCAAAAGGAAGACCTTTCTCTCTGTCTCTTTCTCTCACTGTCCACTCTGCCTGTCAAAAAAAAAAAAGATTACAAGTCCTGAAATCTTCCTTATGTTACATTGTCCCCATCCAGGTTTGCAAACTGGAAACAGGTATCAATGATCATTTGAATAGTTTGGTGGTATTCAAAAACCAATGAATTAACACTGACCTATTACTTAACTTAGAGCTCTGCTTCAACTGTTGCTGGCTAGGCACCTTGCTCTTAAGCCACATGGAATTGACTATCTTTAACATCTCCTGTGGTTCCAAGATATTTTTAATTCTACAAACTGGGTGGAATATATCCAGAAGAGGAGTTTGAAAAAAGATGTACCCATTTGTTCAAGAGGCGATTTTAACCTTTTCATCTTTGTTTAGAAAAATTAATATGATGGGAACATGCATTCCATCATTCCATATTAACAATGCATTTCATATCAAGGTCATCTGTAATACCTAGTGCAGATAGTACACCTAGCACAGAAGTGTAGAATATTGGCCATGGGCACATAATTCAAGTTGAGCTGAAGAATTACATCCCCAGGTCTTTCCTCAAACTATGAGAAAAAGGATATATTACTTGATCTGGGGGCCCTGAAAAAAAAAAAAAAAAACAGAAGGCTAAATTGCATATGGTCATATCGGTCACTTCATATAGGGAGCTGCCTAAAAATGTAGCCACCATAGAGAACAGAGCTAGGAAATATGGAAGAAGGGAGCAAGGTAGGGGGGAGGAGGATGGTGAGGAGGAGGGAGAGGGAGAGGGAATATCATAGATCCTTGAAGGCATATTTTGGTATTTTTTCAAGCCACATCTTTCTTTTGAACATCTCAGTTACATTAATAAATCAATACATTCACTCTAGTTGCTGCTATTAAATTACCTTTTTTTCCCTTTAATTCTACTTCCCAAGGAAGCTGAACTAAAGAGCTTCCTTTATAAAATGTTAAGAAAATGTCATTGTTTCTGGAGCGAGACATCAAAGTCTCCTGGAGGTTATGATGGTTTAACTTAAAGTGTAGTCTCACCCAGAAGGGTTTTTTTTAAGCTTTATTTATTTATTTGAAAGTCAGAGTTAGAAGGAGATACTGAGAGAGAGATAGGGAGAGAGAGAGATCTTCCACCCTCTGGTTCACTCCCCAGTTGGCTGCAAGGAGCCAGGAGCCAAGAGCTTCTTCCAGGTCTCTCAGGCAGGTGCGGGGGCTCAAGGACCTGGACTATCTTCTACTTCCCAGGCCACAGCAGAGAGCTGGATCAGAAGTGGAGCAGCCAGGACCCAAACCGGCACCCATATGGGATGCTGGCTCTGCAGGTGCCGGATTACCCGCTACACCAGCCCCATACAGAAGTTTAGGTTACTTCTCTATCCCATACCATAAAGTAGGCACAAAATTATGATGTCCCTTTGAGAATTTTATTATGCACACAAATCATCAATTTAGGATATTTTTTAGGAAATAAGCATTATAGTACTAGGAAAAATAGGTGATGTGCACATGGAAGTAAACACACTGGAAATTACTAGAGACAGAGAGAAATGCAGAATGTTATGTAGATGAAGTTGAAAAAGCCCTCTTTGTGGTTATTTGTGCCTTTCCTGTGTTTAATCGCTTCAGTGGCTGTATTTATGTTGCAAATCAAGGAGGTATACAATACAGCTCTTTGAGCACTCATCAGAATGGAGAATTAATACAGCTGTGTATTTTCATATATTTTGATCATCAGTGTTGCTAACAGAAGATGCTGCTGCTCAAGTAGCCATAGATCTAGAAATAAGGGTAGGGGTCTGCTTAGAATGTACAAGAGGGGCTGGCGCTGTGGCACAGTGGATTAATGCCCTGGCCTGAAGTGCTGGCATCCCATATGGGCACTGGTTCGAGACCCGGCTGCTTCGCTTCCTACCCAGCTCTCTGCTATGGCCTGGGAAAGCAGTAGAAGAAGGCCCAAGGCCTTGAGGCCCTGCATCTGCCTGAGAGCCCTGGAGGAGGCTCCTGGCTTCAGATTGGCACACTTCTGGCCATTGCGGCCAATTGGAGAGCGAACCAATGGATGGAAGACCTTTCTCTCTCTCTCTGCCTCTCATTTCTGTGTAACTCTGACTTTCAAATAAATAAATAAATCTTAAAAAAAAAGAACATACAAGAACTGTATTAACTCTGGGATGAATTTTATCCTAATCTCACCATTTTTTTCCTGGCATCTGACTGTATCTTTGGGATGACAAAAGGTTAAGGGACTCATAGCTTGAAAGAAATATAACAGTGTCACTTGGGTGACCAATGAAGATGTGCATAGCCACAGTGTTTTCCCAGCCATGGTAGAGGGATACTAAAAACTAGTTGGAGAAGGTCAGTTGTAAAGTAATGGATAGAAGCATTAATAAAAATGTAGTTTACACTCTCACATGTCTTTTCAACATGTACTTATTTTTAAAATATAAATTTTCTAATAAATTGCATGTTACTTGGACCAGGAGCCATATTAATCTCTGTTTCCACTCAAGTTTTAATTTCATAGTTAATGAAACTTAAACTTGGAGAAATCTGATGATTTAATAAAAGCTAGTATGGTTAACATAAACCCAAGAGACTGCATCCACCAAAATAGCTATCTTGCAAGGTCGTAAAACCATGGGTCAACTGCTAGTCTTTTCCTAGCATGAGTGGAGGTATCCAGTTACTTGAGGCATCCACTGCCCTTCAGAGTCCAAATTGGCAGGAAACTAGAATCAGTAACTAGAGTCAAAAATTGTACCCAGCTACTCCCATCTAAGATTCAGATCTCAACCACTAGGCTAAATATTGACCTCATTTTTGTAATTTTGAAGTTTATGCAGCTCTTGGCAGGGGGCCCAATGAAAGTCTTTCAGCAAAGCTCCATAACCATGACTCCTTTCTCCCTTTCTCTTCTTGTCTATTGGAATGGGTATGGGAATTCCACCTCAACTAACCTGAAAATCTCATGACTCGTGTGGGAAAAAATTGAAAATGAATCTTGATGAAGAATGGGATGGGAGAGGGAGTGGGAGATGGGATGGTTGCGGGTGGGAGGGAGGTTATGGGGGGAAAGGCCGCTATAATCCAAAAGTTGTACTTTGGAAATTTATATTTATTAAATAAAAGTGGAAAAAAGTGAAAAATAAATAAAAAAGGAATGATGCAAAAAAGATTAAAAAATCATTTGTAAAAGTAGATTTTTAAATTTGGAATACTTTATATTGAAGTTTAAGAGAGCACAGTTATATTAAGTATCAAAATAAGCCATCTTTCTATATCAGAATTTGTTCTCAGTGTAATTAGTAGAGAATAACTTGTCAATATCAGAGCACTCTGTGAAATTTTGCTAAGCAATTTAAATGATTTTTTTTTTTAATTTTGAAGCTTTCTGTTCTTGGCTTTCTAAGTTCGCATTTAAGGGAAGTCTTTAATATTCCTAAAGAAGAAATTCTGTAAGTTAAAAACTCATTTAACAAAAACAGAATATGGTATAGTAGTATAATTTTTCTTCAAAACACAGAATTTATCTGAGGTCATTCCTAATGGTGTTTGCTGCTTTTCTTATACTTCACTGCATCTGCATTATTCCAAAAGTAAATTCTCAACATAAAGCCTAGTTTAGAATCCCACACTACCTAAAATTACTGGTTTAAGATGATAGTTTTATGTTCATTTTTTTTCCCAGTATGGAATTTACTAATGGAAGAGATAATAGTTCTACTTGGTATTTCCTTTGGTTTTAGTTGTCACTATAATATCTATTGTGAATAAATGTTTAGGAGTAATTTCGCCTTTTAAGTATCATAAACATTAACAAATGCTGTTTGATTCACTTACAAAATTACATGGGAAGAGCCATGAAATTTTCCTAACCTTTTCTGTAGCTCAATAAATCACAAACAGACAAGAAAGTTAAGCACTACTTCAGTGGAAAATCAGCAGACAGATGTAGCACACATTCCCCTCAAAATAATTCAGAACCTGTTTCAATTTATCAAATGCCTACTTTATCTGTCAAAACAATGTCCTTTCTCAAATAAAGGGCATTGTTTCTGTAGCAAGAAAAAGGTTCTGATGTATTGTTATCTGCAAATGGATGGCTGAATAATGGAACAACAGGCAGTGTTTCAAACTAAGAGATCAAAGGCCAGAATGCATTACAAATCTTGTTAAAATAAATGAGAGTAAAAGCATAATTCCAATAAAGACATTTATAGTCTTAAACAATCTCTCACTCTTTTTAAAAGAGATCTTTTAAAATGATCTCAAATCCCCTCACAGACACCGAAAGGCTTTTGCTGCTTCCCTCAAAGAAGTTCAATATTCAAAGCAATAGAAATCTGTAGGATTCTCATGTGTGCTTGGTATCAGTAACTTTTTTATGTGCTGGCATTGTAGAATTTTACCAGTGCTGCTAATCTAGCTTTTGCATTTGTCCATGTACATGCTATTCGAAGAAGAACATTTTTGTTTATACAGTATTCAAATTAAAGCATATTTTATCATGAAAATGCCTAACTTAATAAAGGTGTTTATTTTATGAAATTAATCTAAAAAATAATCTGCCTTATTGTAGGCAATTTCAAAGTAATCTCATAACTTGAAAAAATAGCATCTACAATGATTCTTGTTGTAACTTAAAGTGAAATATTTCCTACTTTGATAGCATCAAGGAAATTCAAATATAATTATACCAAGAGTGAACATTAAAGGTATGCTTTAACTTAGGCACACTTAACTGTCATGTGTAACTGTGGTAATGCTCAAAATATTTGTTTTAACCCAAACATGTCAGATATTTGTAGTGATTCCTAGAATCGTTGATACATGACAGACTACCCTGAAATTCTTTTTGTAGAATAGTACATTGTCTTTTTCTCTATTCCTGGGATTTGTTTAGGGTTTTTTGTTTTGTTTTGTTTTCAAAATGTGGCTATGATCTTTCTCAGTGACCAGAATTTATTATCAATGCAAACATATACAAATCTTGTCTAGAAAAGAAATTCTGCATTCCAAAATAACATGTGGCTTTTGATGATTATTAAATGCATGGATTCCTTACCATCTTATAGCAAAAGACTATGTTACCATATATAATCACACCATCCTATAGTTGAATAGTCTTCTGTGGAATTAGGAATGTGTAATTGACTACAGCAGTTAACTGAGAACAATTCCTAGAAATAAAATACCTTTTGATTTCAAATTAATATATAATATAGATTGTGGTGTTTCCTGCTTACCATTAAGATTATAAGATTGTGTAATTAGTTTCAGCTATTAAAACTTAGTTTTCTTACTTGTACCAATAAATACTTGAATTAAACAAGAGCTATTAAAAATATGAATAAATACGTCAGGAAAGAATGGCATCAAGTAAAAATTCTGACCATGCTAACACAAATGTTCCTGTAGTCATTAACATCCTAGGACAAGAGAGGTTTCTGTTAATTTATTTTTCCTGTTAATTTATTTTCTATTCATATTTCCATATAACTTATAAAAGGAGAATACTAATGTCCTTTAAAAATTCAGATCAAAATTATCTGTTGTCCAGTAGAATTTTTTTCAAAATGCCTCAGTATATAGCATAATCAACAATCCATGCAGTACAAATAACCCTTAATTTCTTGTTATGTGCTATTCACTGCACCAAGCATTAGAAATATAAATATTACTAAGACTTCATTCTGCCTTTAGAGAGACCAAAAATGCAGATTAAAAGAGTGCCTTGAAATTACTTGGTTCACATACTCTCTCATAAACTTAGGCATCTGAATTTAAAATAAAAATCAGGCTTCAAAATATTTTAAAGACTATTATTCTGCGTATGTTTTTATTCATTTTATTTTATTCAAAAAATAAATAATAAATGAACATTATTTTGTTCATAAGCCAATTTTTATATGCATATATTGTAGAGTATAGATGTGTGTATAGATATATTAATACATATAAGGCGCCGGCACCCCAGGTTCTAGTCCTGGTCGGGGCGCCGGATTCTGTCCTGGTTGCTCCTCTTCCAGTTCAGCTCTCTGCTGTGTCCCGGGAGTGCAGAGGAGGATGGCCCAAGTTCTTGGGCCCTGCACCCATATGGGAGACCAGGAGAAGCACCAGGCTCCTGGCTTCGGATCAGCACAGTGCGCCGGCCCCTGTGGCCATTGCGGGGTGAACCAATGGAAAAAAGGAAGACCTTTCTCCCTCTGTCTCTCTCTCTCACTGTCCACTCTGCCTGTCAAAAAAAAAAATACATATAAGTATTAATGTTAATTCATTCACTGATTTATCCACACATTCAGTTAAAATAATTGAGACTTTAAATCTTTAAATAGATGTGAATTCAAATTCTGCTTCAACTCCTTTGAGCTATATGACTTTAAATAAAGCAGTAAAAATTTCTATTCTGCAGTTTGTCTGTTAGAGAAATAGAAACCATATTATCTATTTCAATGCATTTTATGAGGTTTAATCCGAAAAATGCATGAAAAGTAAGTGCTTGATTAAATACGTAATTTGTATTTAGCAAATGGTTAACTATTGTAATTTTTCTTTCCAGTTATATTCTTATTTAGGCAGCTTAATGTTACATTTCCAATTTGGAACCAGATTAGTTTGCTGGGTTCAGATTTCTTTTGAGACATTTATTATCTGTTTGAGTCTGGCAAAACTCCTCTACATTTTCTGTCTCAGTTTCCTCAGCTACAAAATGGGAGAAATAGTTTCTACTTAATAGAGTGACTGATAAGCTATTTGTGTGCTTAAATTTGTACTCTTATTAACCATTCTAGGTTCAACCCTTTGCTCGCCATAATTCTCTTTTTAGGAATCTGGGAAGTTTTGAACATTCATTAAAATTCCTTTTCCACTGCACTGGTAATTGCTTCCCAGGCAGGAGGAAGCATTCTGTCTCTCTCCATTGCATGATATAGGGCAGAAGTGGTGATCATGACAACTTTTGTTCATAACACCATTTTATGACATGAGATACTGTGGAGAGGAGCAACTGGTCTCACTTTCTTAAGTAAGCAGAGAAGTTTTTCTTAGGAAATTTTCAAGTGTTTTAGTTTTTTGCAGTAGAAGTATGTGAAATTTGCCATGTATGCAGATCCTTGTATGATGTCTTGATTAATCTCATTTCTTCCCAGTTGTATGGTGAGTGCTAGAAAATTATATACTTCTAGGGGGGAAATTTGACCAAGAGTGCCCAAGTATGTCTATTTAGCAGGATACATTTTACAGAAACACCAGTGTCCCTTTTATCTACTACTGTAAGCTCTGAAGAGTGAGATCTTTTATTCTGTTTGCAGGGGTCTGTTTGTACTTAAGAAAAGTTATCTAAAGTAGAACTGGGTGTGAGAGGAGTGAGCAGCTAAGACACACTGTGGGAAATTCTTCATCATAGCAAAGTTTCTGTCTGGAAGACCTCTGGCCGTGCATTACTATTTCTATTGAGAAACATTTTGACACTCAGGGAAACTCAACAGCAGTCCCGATACCTCTAAGTACCCGACAATGGAGTAGAACCTGAAAGGACTGACTCATCAGGCTCTGAACACCTGTATTTAGAGCTAATCTTGATTCCGTCCAAAAGCTAAGGACAAGTTAAAAGGCAGGTATATTACTATTTGAAATGCTGTATTAATCCACTATAAGCATTAGCTTTTGGAAAACAATCAAGTTTTTCAGATTAATAAAGCAAATTCCATATAAAATTAATTCCAAGATAACTTTATATTAATTCCAGATTAGGAAAAAGTCAGTGTAAGAGAAAACAAACTGAAGGCTGATGCTGTGGCCCAGTAGGTTAATCTGCCTGTAGTGCCGGCATCCCATATGGGTACCAGTTCTAGTCTCCGCTGCTCCTCTTCTGATCCAACTCCCTGCTGTGGTCTGGGAAAGCATGAAGCTACTGGCTACTGGCTCTTGAGGCCATTTGGGGAGTGAACCAACATATGGAAGACCTTTGTCTCTGTCTCTCCCTCTGACTATCTCTAACTCTACCTCTCAAATAAATAAATAAATAAAATCTTTAAATAAAAAAAAAAAAAAAAAAAAAAAAAACAAGAAAACTGCCTCTTTCAGAAGTACTAGCCTGGAAGAGGCACGATATTAAAGCCATAAAGACACTGAAGACAAGGAGAAAGGATTTATTCAAGAAAGTATCTTTATCTTGGTCTGTAACCTTTATTCTCAGTCTGCATCTACAAACTGAGCAGAAAACACCTGGGTTGAGTTTGGAAACCACTGATACATATTAAATACCATTTACTATGCATTTGGTAATTTAAAGAAAGTAATTATAGAAAAAATTGATCTTATAAGTTTGGAATATTTTGCAGCACAAATTACTAATTAATTGATTTTTCAATTTTAGCCTTTTAAAATTACTGCATTAACACTTTATAATTTCATTAAAAACAAGGTAGAAATTTTAAAATGAATGTCAAAAGCAACTATTGTGTAATATTATTTGTATTGAGTGGATTTTGTGACCAAATGAAAATGGATGAAGGCTTTAGGAATTATTACAAGTGCTGCTTATTTTTCTTTAAATATTATATATTTTTGAAAGTCCAGCCATCATTTCGATCAATTTATCTCTTATTTTGGTTGTAAATTTTATGGAAAACTTGAAAATATGTTCTTTTTTTAACATTAATAATTTTGACAGTTTGCCTAACAAACTGTAGGAAAATATAAGATACTTTTTAATTGTAAGGACATTTAATGATGTATGTGCTATCTAAGTTTCTGGTTATTATGAAGGAAATATTAACAAGCTAAAGCAGCTATAATAATGCAATTTTTAAACCAAAAAACGCCTCTGTAAATATTGTCAATAGTTTTCTTCTGAAATGTAAAATATACCTGGTACAAAAAATTAATGATTTCTTGTATGTAAATCACCATATTTGAAACAAAAGATATCTTCAAGAACCATTTTAATTTCTGCTATATTTTACTTATAATATTTTCAAATTCATATTTCAGTGTTGACATATTTCAAATAAAGAAAATGGACTGTTGTAATCCTTTGTATAGTGTTTTCATTCAATTAGCTCTATCTTTCTTTTTCTAAGTAAACAAGATGGCAATTTACTCAAAGTCAACCCATAATAACACATATCAGCCAGAGTCGAACAAACAGAGCACTGCTCATGCTACACCTTTTAAAATCAAACAATTTTAAATAAAAGCAAACATGGACATAAATAGTGTTTCCCTTTGGAATTTGACTGTTGACAGAAAAATGATAAAAACATAAAAATGGTTTGAATTTGTAAGGAAGTTAAATAATTCAGGAAATGTTTTATTAACTGATAGCAGAGGGAGGAGGATTTGGGTCTTTGCATTATGCAGTAATGAAAGAATAAAATATATGGTATGTGGGTTAGTCTTAAAAAAACTCTTCCTAACTGTATTATAGTTTCACAAGGTAGTTGAAAACCACATTCTTATCAAGCACTTACAAAAGTAAAATTCTGTTTAAATACCTATTTTTTCTTTTAAATATTAGTTGCAATATTTTCAAAGGTGAATGAAAAAGTTGTATGTCAGTGCACAGTTTTAACAAAGAGCTTGTGGTTTGTATTTTCAACATACTATAACAGAAACTCAAAGGAAGTAGTGTTTGAAACCACAAATAGATACACTTACTATTAATATTTTTGGTTTGGTATCTTAGACTAATAGTTACATAGAAATACAATATTATCAAACTTAAGAAATGAAAATAGATAGCAACATCTTCAAAATATTGTTGCCAAGGTATTTTTTTCATTATTTAGACAAAACATAAGGAAACATAATGAAAGCATTCTATGGCAAATGGAAATGTTAATAAATATTCATAACTATTTATATTAAATTCATTAATATTAAGAAAAGGTGAAATTCCTTAAGTTTAATAATTTGCTAATTTTGATAAGTTCATCATTATGTGCCCCCAAAATATAGTCTAAGTAAATATATTAAAATATGAAAGTCATATTTTTTCATACCTACCCTGATAAAATCTAAATCAATGCTACAAAAGTATGAATTGCATGCTCTCCAGCTTGGGATCTAAATATTTTATTTACTCACTATGATAATTAGTATGTTATTTTTTTAAAGATTTATTTTTTGCTTGAAAGAGGAGAGAGAGAGAGAGAGAGAGAGAGAATGATTCTTCCATCTGCTGGTTACTCCCCAGAAGGTCTCATTGGCTGGGACTGGGTTAGTCTAGCCAAGAGCCTAAACTCATCTGGGTCTCTGATTTGGGTTGCAGGGGCCTGAGTGCTTGGGCCATCTTCTGCCAATTTCCCAGGAGAATTAGCAGGAAACTAGATTGGAAATGGATCAGCCAGGATTTGAACCCGCCTCCTTATGGTATGCTGCTGGTGTTGCAGGCAGAGGTTTTATTCACTACACCGCAGTGCAAGCTCCTTGTCATTTTTTGTCTTTTTTTTTTAAACCAGTTTTCTTATTGGAAATATAAAGCACAATAAAATGTGGTTAGAATGAAATAATGAAATGTATACAGAAGACAAAAGAGAGGCATTACAACTTGGTCAGTCCTGTCTAACTCAGCTTGATTTCCTTGCATTCCACAAAATGCCTGTTCATGACAATGATCAAGGTATGCTTTGAAAAACTAAAGACAAAAGAAATTACTTAGTAATATAACAGTTTTAGTGAACTGTATTTCTTTCCTTCTGTGAGCTAGGTATTTCACTTAGAGATGTGATTTGAGTTGTCCATATGGTTATAGAATATTTTCTTGAACTTGTTTCACCTTTAGTATTAAAAGTAGAAATAGCAAATGGGATGCTCTTGTATAAAGTTAGTAACATCATAACTTGCTATGGTTAGTTAGGTAGATGTAACTTTGTATATTTCTTTTCAGTTGATCTTAGCCAAAAGGTTGAGAAGCAATGTATATTTCTTTTATAAAATATGCAAGCATGCGGATCCAACTGAAAAGCCCATGAGAGTATTTCAGGCATGGAAAGCCAAGACACTCTGGGGGGGGGGGGGGGAGGAACCTAAATGAAAGATCTCCACGTGTGAGATCCCAGTGGAAAGAACGGGTCATCAAAGAAGGAGGTACCTTTCTCTGAAGGGAGGAGAGAACTTCCACTTTGACCATGGCCTTGTCTAAATATGATCAGAGTCGGTGAACTCAGGGGGCTTCCATAGCCTTGGCAGCTCATGACAAGAGCCTAGGGTGATTACTGATGCCATAAACAAGAGTGTCAACTTGTTAAGTCAACAAAAGGAGTCACTGTGCACTTACTCCTCATGTAGGATCTTTGTCCTTAGTGTGCTGTACATTGTGATTTAATGCTATAACTAGTACTCAAACAGTATTTTTCAGTTTATGTTTCTGTGTGGGAGCAAACTGTTGAAATCTTTACTTAATGTATGCTAAACTGATCTTCTGTATATAAAGAGAATGGAAAATGAATCTTGATGTGAATGGAAGGGGAGAGGGAGTGAGAAAGGGGAGGGTTGCGGGTGGGAGGGACGTTATGGGGGGGAAGCCATTGTAATCCATAAGCTGTACTTTGGAAATTTATATTCATTAAATAAAAGTTAAAAAATATAAAGTACCCAATGTGGGAATTGAAAAAAATATATACAAGCATGCTTCAGAAAGTTATTTTTGGGAAATGGAATAAAAAAATGCATTTCCCACTAATTTTTTGAGGACTCCCATGTATACCTAAACAAACGAAGACTCTTTTGTAACTACTGGCCTCACAATTCTTCTGTGATGCCAACCTCAAAATATAATAGATAATATGTAAAATAATATGTGCACACTTGTCACCATGACACTATTTGATTAAGGAATCTCCTGGTATAATATTAAAAGTAGATAGAAATGCATACAAATTTATATGACACATGCTATAAAAAGCAAACATGGGAATATATTTTTTTAAATATAGGGTGGTTAAATTTGCAGTGCTTCTTTTTCATTTTTAATTACTTTTATTTATTTATACAAAGGGATCATATTTCATGCATTTCATATATACAGTTTTAAGAACTAATGACTTTCCACTCTTCCCTTCTCTTACCCTCTTTCTTCTTCATTTCTTATTTTTTTATTTTATTTTTTTGTGATGACTTCCTTTCATATTAACTGAGGAGCAGAAACAACATGTAATAAATCTACAATGGCTGTTATAATTGTCCTTGCATCCACCTACCAAAATGCCAGTCTTAGAGGTATTTATCTTCAAAGCTTCATTTTACTTCCTATCTGGAAATATTTATGGCTTTGATTCAGGAAAAAATAATGTTAGCATAAAGAAAGGAAATGTAAGGATTTTCATTACTTTCAGTTGCTATTTGAAGTGGAGAACGTATAGGTAGGTAGAACACAAAATTCCATGCCACTGTTTATTTGTTCATTTTAACTTTAAAAATTATTGTTCACTATAATACTCGTACTTCCTTGTGGAGTACAGTACAGAATGTCAACACTTATACATAACATCAACCAAACTAGGCAACTAGATTTCCATCTCCTTATCTTGTCTATATAGTAATCTAATCAAGTATATATGATATCATAAGCATGTATGATTTTCACATTAAGAAGGTTTATCGAGGCATTTTCAACAATGCTCCTTTAATTCACCTTCCTCTTAAGTAGGTTCTTTTTTTGTGTAATAGAACCTCAAGAAAGGTATTCTTAGATAATTTTGCAAACTGATATTTCAAAAAAAATTAAAGCATAAAAATTATGTGAGTTCTGTAAATAGCTCACTGTTGGTGGAAAATCTAGTACAGGAGAGATTCTTAGAATTATTGACACAAATTTGTGTGACTATAAATAAATGTAATTGAATATGCTTTGTTTCTTAAAATGTCACCTATCCACTTTACCCTTCAACTAATTTAAATTTTGGCTGCATCTGACATGCCCCAAGTTTAGTAATATCTGCAACAGGTTTCATGAACAAGTATATTATTGTATTATTAATGTACATTTTTGTAGATTGCTAGATTTTCTCCCAGAATTTTGTCTATGTTCCAGTTTGTTGACTTCTTATCACAGTCTGCTTCTATGTAATGTCATTTAAATCAAAGAAAAAATGGAGTAATGTAAAAATCACTGTAGTTTCTTTAATTTTGCATAGTAAAGTTTTGTCTGCAGGACATAAACCGTAAAACAAGGAATATTTACAAAAATGATAATGAAGAATTACTGAATAAAGGCCAAGGAAGATAGTGGGGTCATTTATGATTTTGACAATTTGCCAGGCACTCATTTATGAATGAGCAAAAAAAATTATTAGTAAATAAAATGCCATTTTAAATTTATATTTAAAATAATTGTAAGGAAGATATAGGGTTTTTTCTTGTGATTGTTTAGAGGAGGGTTTAAGACCCAGAAGTTTTAATAGCTTGCTTTATGTTTCTCAGGAATTAAAAACTTGATTCAATGACACCTGTTATAAAATAGAAATACAATTTATTACAACACAAGATATTGGCTATTGCAGAATATGATTCAAGTGAATATAAGTGGTGCACTTTGCATGTGGAGTTACTGTGTTAAAACTGAATGCAAATACAAATGAAGGAAAGCAAAATGTATATTTTTCAAAAATTAAATAATTACCTGTTACTCAAAAATATTTAAAAGATTTTCAGACTAGTTTTAGGTGTAAAACATGAAAGAGTCATAATTTGTAAAAATTTTAACTTTAATTGACATTAACATTCTACATATTTATGGGGTACTACATGATGTTTCAGTAAATGTATACATGATGTGTTCCATACACATAATTGATACTTCATAAGTACAAAATAGTAATAATGTAAACTAAATGTTTTGAAATGAAATTTGAGAACTGTATATTCCATTTAGTGCACCCAGATTTTTACCTTGAAGTTCAGAAAGTGAACAGCATGTGTTATTCTTAGAAGAATTTGTACTGGCAACCATTTATCTTCCAAGGCAATACTAACCTTGACACTAAGTACCATAGAATTTGGAAAGATATACAGTAAAAGCGATGGTTTAATGACAACTTTAAAGTGAAAAATTTCTTAACTAATTAAAAGCATGATAATTAATGGTATCCATATTGAACTCTTCTGGAGTTTGTATCCACTTCGAGGTACAAATCAAAATCTAGGAATGTACTCTGTGTGTGTCTTCAAGACAGGAGCAAGTTAGTGATATGATTTATTCAACTATGTTTTACTCAAAACTCATGGAATAATTTTGGGATTATCTGACACAAAGAGTTCTATTATGATACCTGAAGCTACCTTCAGATCTAGTCCATGGCCCAGGTCCAAGATTTAAATGATGATTTTGCTATCTTGAAGATTAAGTACTGACCATATTTGGTATGACAGTATTGTGAAGAGAGGTAATTCTGACAATTAATGCTAAATCAAAATTAACAAATAGCCAAAAAGACAAAGCAACAGAGCGTTGCCTCCCAGACACGAATACACTGTCCACAAACCTACGTCCCATCATGAAATCAAACAAAAATGACCAGCATTGCAATTCAACACAGCATTTTGAATACTCATTGTCCTCTGTAATTTATAGCGATCACTATTTCTTTTATATTTACTTTAACCGAACTTTATATTGTATGCTGTTTTCAAGAATAATTCGTTCAAATTACTAGAAGATAAAGAGAATAATATCAGTAGTGACCATAGTAAGGCACACATACAAAGGTTGATGTCTGAAAACTTTGGGTGGGGGTGTTGTCTAGCTTAATAGTTATAAGGCCTAAATTCCATGTCCTAGGATCTGAGTTCAATTCCTGGCTCTGTCTCCTGACTCTAAATTCCCACTAAAGGACAGCCTTGGAGGCAACTGTGATAGCTCAAATAACTGTGTTCCTGCTACTGACATTGGAGATCTGACTTGCATTCCTTCTTATACACAAGTTCAAGGAAATTCTGTGTAGTATAGAGGAAAAGTGACCTGCAGAATTTTGAAAAGAGTTCTGAATCCAGGGAGTTTAAATTTTCACAAGCCACTTGGATATTCTAGCTGCTAAGGGCGGGAGGGTTTTGTCTACTGACTTGCTTCATATAACCTACTACTTGTAATACTGAGTATAGGCCGGCGCCGCGGCTCACTAGGCTAATCCTCCACCTTGCGGCGCCAGCACACTGGGTTCTAGTCCCAGTCGGGGCGCCGGATTCTGTCCCGGTTGCCCCTCTTCCAAGCCAGCTCTCTGCTGTGGCCCGGGAAGGCAGTGGAGGATGGCCCAAGTGCTTGGGCCCTGCACGCCATGGGAGACCAGGAGAAGTACCTGGCTCCTGCCTTCGGATCAGCGCGGTGCGCCAGCCACAGTGCGCCGGCCACGGCAGCCATTGGAGGGTGAACCAACGGCAAAGGAGGACCTTTCTCTCTGTCTCTCTCTCTCTCTCACTGTCCGCTCTGCCTGTCAAAAAAAAAAAAAGTACTGAAGTACTGAGTATAAAGCTGTTGACTAACAGTAGAAGATATAGTTAAAGCTTTATAAGTGTTACTCCAACTGGAAGGAAATTTGACAAAAATGACAACATAAGGCAGAGATGACAGTAGTACCTTACCATTTTAACTACCACCCAGGCCCAAATAGTAAGTCTGGTGAAAAGGCTTCCCCAATTTGGCAGTCTAAGGTACATTTTAAATTAGAGGCTAATTTCATCCTGTAGTTCCACATCAAAGGAAGAAATTCTGAGCGAAGATATACCTAAATGTCATTAATGATGGTAGAGATTGAAATTAATTTTTTCATAACAATTAAAAGTAAACAATATTGCAAGATACTTATTAGTACAAGTATACTTAATATGGAGAAAGGCATGTTTAACTTTGGCAAGAACATGTACTTTTTAAAAAGAGGATCTAAAACACAAAGTGATCTATTTTTTCTATAATGTTAATAAAATTATATTTAGAATAGAATGGGAAAAGGAAAGACAGGAAGATACCTTGTTACCTATCCCAAAGAGTTTTTAAATCTCTAGGAATTTCTGATCACAAAAGATCAGTACCACCTCAAATACATTCTAGAATACTTTTATTTTCTCATCAGTGTCACTGATACATGGGAACTCAACTGCATGGGGGGGAAAAAGGCATGTGCTAAAGGATATAAATGTAAGTTCTTAAAGATTTTATGGTTTTTAAGAATTTGGTAATTGTCCTAGCAGGAAAGTAAGTAGTTTTGCAAAATCAGTGCAAATGTTTTTCCTATCTTTTACTCTCAGCAATGACTCACTGTCGCATAAACGACTAAGTAAGATTTGGGTGTCATTCCAACAGGCCATCCCATCACCAACTTATTCTGTACTCAAATTAAGCTGTCTTTCCTAAAATGTGGTTGCATTTTCTTGTTATATCATTGCATTTCACCTAGATCTCAAAAAGTATACTTGAAATGTATTCTTTTCTTTTTTTTTTTTTAAGAAAAAGATAATTTATTTGAAAGAGATACAGTGAGAGACGGGGAGAGAAAAAGGGAGAAATCTTCCAACTGCTAGTTCACTCCTCAGATGGCCCCAATGGCCAGCACTGGGCCTGGCTGAATCCAGGAGCCAGGAGCTTCTTCCTAGTCTCTCTGATCTCCCACATGGATGGAAGGGCCCAAGCACATGGACCGTCCTCCATTGCTTTCCCAGGCACATTAGCAGGGAGCTGGATTGGAAGTGGAACAGCTGGAACACAAAAGTCGAAAGTGGTGGCTTCACCTGCTATGCCACAGTGCCTGGAAGGCGGAATATAATGGCCCAAGTGCTTTGCTCCCAGCCAGTAAAATAATGAGGTACAATGTTGTACAGTAACTCTATAAAGAAATAAGCCAGGTACAGAGGCACAAATACTACATGATCATTGTTATATGAAGTCTTCAAAATAATCAACTAATAGAAACAGAAGAATGGTGATTGCCAGAGCTTTGTGGAGGAGAATGTGGGGAACTGCTGCTCAATGGTTATAAAGTTTTAGTTATATAAGGTTCAAGAGTGTTAGGAAGTGTTCTGGAGTTGCTGTCCAACAGTGTCTAGACTTAGCAATACTGTATTGTGCACTTTCAGTTATGTTTACAGCATAAATATCCTGCTTAGTATTATACTAGTGAAAAATTAAAATAATAGCAAAAATTCAAAATTGGGTCATTTTACCATATTTTAGTAATTACCAAATGTAAATGTGTTGCTAAAATAAATGTAGTCTGTATTTTGAAGCATTAATTGAATATAGTTTTGTAATTGATAAAAATTATCGACCAAAACTACCTGGTTTGTTTATGATTATTGTATTGGAAATACTTAAATGTTTAAATTTGAATTTTTAATTACATAAACGACCTTTCCTGCATAAGATTTCCATTACTCATATTTCTACAGATTTTTAAATATCTTGGAATTTGGGAGCTGAAATGAATTTTATGGGTAGATTATATAGTATAGTTTACTCATTACAGCAATGAGTAACTTGACCAGAATTACAACTATAGTCCAGAATTACAACTATAGTTGGTGTATAACACAATGATAAATGTAAGGTCTTTATCTTTTGCATAAAAGGAAAAGACGGAATCAAAAGTCAACAAAGTGTCTATAAAATTTCTGCATGTGAGTTGTTTCTTTTGTTAATTATTTCTTTATT
Source organism: Oryctolagus cuniculus (assembly GCF_051225735.1). Taxonomy (NCBI): domain Eukaryota; kingdom Metazoa; phylum Chordata; class Mammalia; order Lagomorpha; family Leporidae; genus Oryctolagus; species Oryctolagus cuniculus. Next base: position 42,186,347 of record NC_142875.1, read on the forward strand.
CATCTTATGTATAGGTTTTTATTATGTTAGACATAGTAACAAGATGAGGAAAGAAAGCCTGATTACTTGTATTCACATTCATGAGAAGACAAAGTATTTGGAGATTACTAATCATTGGTATGTAGAGGGACTTTGTGACCTCTTTGTAGCACCTCCATTTTAAAATAATTTTCTATTGCTATTGTAAAAGAGGGTCTCACAATCTTGATGGATGTTTGTCCCCACAGAAGTGCTCCTTATCCCAGTGTTCACAAAATAACAAGATTAAGTAGAGCAATTCTAGACATGGAGATTCAGGAAACCCAGAGTATTAGCAAATAGGGAGACCAGCTACTTTTAACAGAGAGTTTAAATAATAAATAATGGATTTAAAGAATACAACTCTATTTTATCATATTTTAGTGAAACTAGTCCAAATGTTCTGCATTGAAAGAGGAGACAAGATACTTCAAACATGATTTGTCTATAAAAAAGAAGGAATCTTGAGCTATCATAACAGAATGTGATAAAGATAAACAGGATATGTAGGTAAAAAAGTAGATAGGTTGGTCATTTTGGTCGTTGGATAATGAGATAATTTACATATCATTCTTTCATTTTTCTTGAAAATAAGTTTACAATTATAAGTAGAGCAGTGCATTAGCTCTTTGTACATATGGAGAAAATGGGGTTTAAACTAGAGACCTAAATATCTTCATTCCTAGCATTTTTTAAAGATATATTTTATTTCCTTGAAAAGCAGAGTTACAGAGAGGCAGAGGACAAGAAAGGAAGATCTTCCATCTGCTAGTTCACTCCCCAGATAGCCACAGTGGCTAGAGCTGAGCTAATCCGAAGCCAGGAGCCAGGAGCTTCTTCTGGGTCTCCCATGTGGGTTCAGGAGCACAAGAACTTGGGCCTTCTTCTGCTTTCCCACGCCATAGCAGAGAGCTAGATGGAGTGGAGCAGCCAAGAGTTGAGCCAGCGCCCACATGGGATGCTGGCACTGCAGATGACAGCTCTACCCGCTATGCCACAGCACTGGCCTCCCTTACTAGCATTTGATATAGTTCATGTTGCTAGAAAGTTTGTTGAGTAAATGCTGTGCATCATTAAAGATTATCATTAAAGATGTATGATAATCACATTTTCTTGACATTGTCTATTGTGCCTAAAGATAATATTCTGTTTATTGTAGGTTTCTGTATAATACCTACTAAAATACTTACACGACGTTGTCCCTGAAATTCCAGAAAAAGGAGAAAATTGTTCAAATAGAGTCTCTTATTTTGTTGTAAGTTGAACAGTAAGCCACTACTGCAAAAAAAAAAAAAAAAATGACCTCAGACATCCATAGTTCTACATAGTAGTGAGTGTTACTGTGTTTTAAAAAAGATGTCTTATAACAGGCTTCTCTGTTTCTCTTAACCTGAACTCTAAATATAGCAGTTGGTTTTTACCTTTGTAGGTAGTATCATTGAGTTCCATGGAGTATCCTTTAAAGAAAGAAAAGAAAAAAAGAAAAATATTAAAACAATGCCAAGGAACTCTACTAAATAGCCATAAAATCCTTCAGAAAATGGAAAATGGACTTGTTATATTGATTATTTTCATGCCAGTGATGTTGCATGGTTGCAGGTTTGGCACCTTTTGAAGTTCCATTTTCTCTTTTAGGCTGTTAAGGCACTATTTAATGAATCAATTCAGTCATTTAGTCAATAAGAGTATTCCTGCTTCCTAAGAGTAGATATACATTTTCAGTGGTACTTATAAAAATAAATAAGTAAAGCACATGACAAATTTGAGTTAATATTATTTAAATGAACATTTTTCAAAAGTATGAATGCTCCTCTTTTGTGTGCAAAGTCATAGACCCACAAAGCAGGAAGCATTCTGTTTAGAAATGTCAATGGCATGAAACACTGCCATAGAATAATGATCTCTTGTTCTTGCTTAAATATCTAGGGAAAACTAAGGTGTTCATTTTCAAGGCAGGAGACATTGATCCACTATGTATGTCTTATTAAAACAACTTTATTTTATTCCATCAAATAGCTGATGTAAATTCAGTCATTTGTTCTGATGTACTATAATATTACTAAATAATTAAAATCATTGCATTTTGCTTTGGATTATCGGTCATCAAAACAGATATAAGTTGTTCAGAACAAGCTAACATTTGATTTTTCTTTGATTTCTTTTAAGTAAACCTTTTCCAGTTTAATGGTGATTCAATTACATAATTATGAAATATATGTGTTCTATTGAGAATTCTATATGTTGTTACACATCAGAGAGTAGGCCCTGTACCATAACATCTGATGATTTGTGGCCAATGAGTGTTCAATTGAAGGTAAATGTTACCATAATAAAAAAAATGATGGAGAATTATGCCTGCTTTTAATAGAATTTTAATTTGAATAGGAAAAAGAAGAGATGGTCAGGGCTCCAGGGAGAAAAACAGAGATTTATATGTTAAAATAAGGTATATGCACAGTCATATGTTGGTGGACACATTTTGCATAATGAGTAGTCATATGAGCCCTTAGGAAAGATTTTTTAACTGTCTTTAATGTGGAACACATTCTGTCTTGTTAGCAGTTCAGTTGGTTTTAGTAATATTTATTAGTGGGTTTAATATAAAATTTTATATTATCACTTTCTTTTATCAAAATCTAAGTTCCTTGTTAGCATCATTTGCATATCAGGTCAAATATAGTGATTTTTTGGCATCTGAGCACATGAAACTACAAAAATAAAGATTAAGGGTCAATGGAGAAATTATGTTGAAATAATGTCTACTTCCAGTCAAAATGAATTCATAAACACACAGCATTTCTGAAATAAAAACTTTAAGGGATACTGTTGATGGAAGGAAAGCTGTGTACAATATAATAAGAGATGTAAGCTTATCTTAGGGTGTAACATGTTGCTTAAAAAATGTTTCTCATTCCATGCCACTGTATATTAAGAAAAGAGAGGGTCATGTCACACGTTTACTACAGGTGTCCCTCGCTCAAGCCACTGAGCATTTTCACATTTTCTCCTTTATCATACCTATAACAACTGGCAAAGCGTATGTTCATTTTTCTGTATCTTCTTCTTTCATTTAAAAAAAAAAAATTTTTGTTCAAATAGCATTTTCCAATGTAGCCAATGTCTCATGAAGAGAATAATGCTGTTCTGTGTAAATAGAAAACCCTTGTACCATAAGGAGGGGATGACTGATCAACCTGGTAGATTACACAGGTACATCACACTGTAAGTAGTTAAATGTAAAGCAAGGCTCTAAGAGTAGACTTGCCATAGGAAGTGAAGCTAGAACTTGGTTACACTGATTGCCATACACTAGAAAGCAAGACTTAGCAAATATTAAATCAGGATTTGAGTGGCCTCAGACTCAAAGACAGGCTCTTCCTATCTAAAGACTAATAGGAAAGCATACCAACAGTCACATTCAGCCTACAGATGCAATTAAATGGCCCTCCCTTCAAAAGAGATCATTGATGGAGCAGAAAGCCACGTACATCTGTCCAGGTCAGTGTTTGTTGGTTTAGTATATTGTTGCCTGTGTGCTTGAACTTAACACAATAACAAATACTGCATTTTATAAGCTAGCGATGTCCCTATACTGGTCAGTCCTTGACCTGTTAGTGATGCAATATTACGCATACCCAACTTAATCCTATGGAATACACACACACACTGGATATTAGATGAAAGAATCACTCTGTGACAGATCTGCGATTCAGTCACAAAATAAAGAGGATTATAGAAGTAAGACTTCTATCTTATTTTGCCATATTTCTTTATTTTTCTCATTTTGGTCTTCAGATTTTGACATGCTGTACAATTGACTCAAATACAACTTGATTCTTGAAATAGATAGAATAAACAAATAACAACACTTCTTCTGTCTTTCTCCAGTGAGACTCTCCACCCTTTGTATTTCTACCTCCTTAAAAATGGCTCTGGGCCGGTGCCGCAGCTCACTAGGCTAATCCTCCACCTTGCAGCGCCGGCACACAGGGTTCTAGTCCCAGTCGGGGCGCCAGATTCTGTCCCGGTTGCCCCTCTTCCAGGCCAGCTCTCTGCTGTGGCCAGGGAGTGCAGTGGAGGATGGCCCAGGTCCTTGGGCCCTGCACCCCATGGGAGACCAGGATAAGTACCTGGCTCCTGCCATCGGATCAGTGCGGTGCGCCAGCCGCGGCGGCCATTGGAGGGTGAACCAACGGCAAAAAAAGGAAGACCTTTCTCTCTGTCTCTCTCTCTTACTGTCCACTCTGCCTGTCAAAAAAGTAAAAAATAAAAATAAAATAAAGGCTCTGAAAACTTGAAATCCTTAGAAATGTTTTATCATAATATATGCTATTTTATAAAACTTTCACTATTCTTTGATACAGTTTATTATCAGATCATTTCTTGGAATTTCTTTTAAATTCATGAATCAGAATAAAAGGTACATTTTATTTTAATGCCTGAAAGCTCAAGAATCATTCATGAAATGTTATTCACTTTACTACCCACTGATATTTTTACACATTTCGTCAAGAGCTATTTTCTCCAAATCATTCTATCTTAGGTCTATTAGGACAAAGATATTTCCTATTAAAACTTATTTTTAGTGACTCTTCTGCTCTGCAGGAAAAAAATCAATTAGGATATACTTAAATACTCTAAATTATCATCAAAAATTACAATCAGTAAGACTAACATTTTCCTTGATTATATTTCTAATAGAAAAGTAAAATGAGAGTATCTATTGGCACTTTAACTGAATCAATCAATACAATTTCAAATCATTCTCTTTTATTTAAAGTGCCTTTGTTAGAAAAATCTATGGTGACTAATTTATGAACTGCTAGAGCAATTTTATAACATTGTTCAACCTTGGAAATGTTTCATAACTTTAAAAGGCCCAATGAGTGCTATAATCTCAGAATTACTAACTTCCTTTGAAGTAGTGGAGTGGAATACTTAGAGCAGGACTGGATCTTCCTTAATTTCAGTGAAAACACTTCCTCATATGACCCTTTATACACCTCCATTATTTCTGCTATCATAAGTCAAAAAGCCAATTAAGCTTATTAATGCTGACTGCAAGAGTGGACTTGTTAGAGCTTGTATGCTTATAGTAAATGAAAATACGCATTGCAAGGAGATAGAAAAATATTACAGATGGCCCCTATAGGCAGAACTTCGTTGCTTTTTATTCACCAAATGTCTGTCTGTTTTCTACTACACATCAGAAACTGTATGAAGAAAGGATATTTAAAGTACCTTGGGACAGATAAATTGCTATATACAAGATAGGTGATTTTTTCATCATTAATTTAGCAAATTGTACACAGAGTATAAGTGTGTGTATGTATGTGAGTGACTCTTGGAAATTATATTTATTCAGTGAGCATGTAAACTCTGTTGGTTTTATAGGTGTTTTATTTATTTATTTGAGAGAGAGAGAGCTGTGGTCAGAAAGAGACAAAAAGGTCTCCTATTCTCTGATTGATTCCCCAAGTGGCTGCAACTCCTGGAGCTGAGCTGATCATAAGTCAGGAGCCAGGAGCTTCTTCAGGGCCTCCCATATGGCCACAGGGGCCCAGGGACTGTGCCATCTTCCATTGCTTTCCCAAGCCATAAGCAGAGAACTAGATAAGAAGAGGAGCAGCCAGGACACAAACCAGTGCCCATATAGGACGCTGGTGCCACAGGCAGAGGCTTAGCCTAATACGCTACAGTGCTACCCCCCAAAACTCTGTTATTTTAAAATTTATTTGTATTAATATAAGGGGAACAAATTTCATATAGTTCACAGATACAGTTCTTAGAGTATAATAATATAACTTACTTCCCTCCTCTTCCTTTCTGTCTTTTCCTTTAATTTTTTTTTTTATTTGACAGGTAGAGTTATAGTCAGTGAGAGAGAGAGAGAGACAGAAAGGTCTTCCTTCCGTTGGTCCGCTGCAGCCGGTGCACTGTGCGGATCCTAAGCCAGGAGCCAGGTACCTCTCCTGGTCTCCCATGCGGGTGCAGGGCCCAAGGAATTGGGCCATTCTCCACTACCCTCCTGGGCCATATAGCAGAGAGCTGGACTGGAAGAGGAGCAACCGGGACTAGAACCCAGCGCCCATATGGGATGCTGGTGCTGCAGGCGGAGGTTTAAAATTTTTGTGATAACATCTTTTTAATTTACTTTATTATCATAGGCTTAATATTTCACTAAATAAAGAGTTCAACAAGTAAAAAAGTAGACCACTGTTCATCAGGAATATTTACAAGCACTATAAATAATAAATCCTGAGATACTAATTTCACTCAATTTTTTTGCATTCTATGTATTACATAGAATATATAGAAGACACACATAAAAGACATATATATATATATTTCCTAAAATCAAGTATGATGGTACTTCAAAATGTTTGTGTAAAAATGCAATAAGGTATCTACCATTTACTTGTAGATCTCTTTGTTCTAACAAAGAGATCATAAACTGTGATCCTAAACTGAAAGGAAGAAGGAGGGAATGAAAGAAAAAAGTATAATTGTATTCTTAGAATTGTATCTGTGATGGCCAGTGCCGCGGCTCAGTAGGCTAATCCTCCACCTGCAACGCTGGCACACTGGGTTCTAGTCCCGGTCCGGGCGCCGGATTCTGTCCCGGTCGCTCCTCTTCCTGTCCAGCTCTCTGCTGTGGCCCAGGAGTACAGTGGAGGATGGCCCAAGTCCTTGGGCCTTGCACACACATGGGAGACCAGGAGAAGCACCTGGCTCCTGGCTTCAGATCTGCGCAGTGCCCAGGCCACAGCGTGGCGGCCATTTGGAGGGGTGAACCAACGGAAAAGGAAGACCTCTCTCTCTCTCTCTCTCTCTCTCTCTCACCGTCCACTCTGCCTGTCAAAAAAAGAAAAAAAAAGAATCGTATCTGTGAAATTTTTGAAATATGTTCTCTATAAACCAATAAATTCAAAATGTAAAAATATGTAATTTCTGTAAATAAACCCAATAATACAGTATCTACACATTTTAAAATCTCATCTCTCTCTTGCTCTCTGTATATACACACATAAACACACACACACACACACACACTCATATAACACAATATAACACGTTGGCTGTTCAGGAGGCTTTGTGTATATGGAAATTATAAATTTTGCTTCACTGAATTATAACCCTTACATAATAATATATCCTTCTTTATATATAAACTTCATCATATGAGAGGAATGGTGTACTATGTGTCTAGATTGAGTCACCTGGCTTAGTGATCTATATGTTTTTTCATTTTGTGGCAAATGTCAATATTTCATTCCTTTTATGCCTGAGTAGTATTTAATTGTGTATGTATATGTGTGCGTGTGTGTATATATATATATATAATTTTCTTTGATTGACACATTCTTTGAGGGCATTCTAGATTGATTGATATCTTTCCTATTGTGAATAGTGCTACAATGGGAGCAACATATTGCCTGCATGGGAGTGCAGGAGTCTAATAGGCTATCTTCATTTTTTTAAGATACAACCCTAAAGGTGGGATAACTGAGTCATATGGTAGATCTATTATTGGTTATTTTCCTGCAATCTCCATACTGTTTTTCTGTAATGCTGTACTAATTTGTGTTCCAACCAACAGTGTATTAGGTTTCCTTTTTCTCCATATCCTAACCTGCATTTCCTATTTTTTGGAATTTTTGATAATAGCCATTCTAGCTAAAATGAGATGATGCCTCATTATGTTTTTTTTTATTTGCATTATCTTGATGACTCATGATACTGAACATTTTTATGTGTTTCTTGGAAATTGAAATTTATTCTTTTGAAAAATCTATTCACATCCTTTTCTCATTTCTTATTTGTTTTTTTTTTTTCTTGTAGAATTTTTTGAGCTCCTTATAGATGCTGGATATTAATCCTTTATTGGATACATAGTTTGAAAATATTTTCTCCCATACTGTAGGTTCTCTGTTCATTCTGTTGATTATTTTCTTTGTTTTGTAAAGATCCCTTAATTTGATATAATCCTTTTGTCTATTTTTGCTTTTATTGCTTATGATTATGGTGTCTGATCCAAAAAATTGTTGCCTAAATCAATGTCTTGGTGTATTTCTCTGTATTTTCCTTTAGAAACTTTATTGTTTCAGGTCTTATGTTTAGGCCCTTGATCCATTATGAGTTGGTTTTTGTATAGAGTGTAAAGTAGAGATCTTGTTTCTAAGTTCTGCATGTGCAAATCCAGTTTTCCCAACACCATATATTAAAGACTACCCTTTATAATTCAGGAACTTTGTCAAAGATACATTGTTTGCAGATGGGTGAATGTATCTCTGGATTTTCTGTTGTGTTGAGTTGTTCTGTGTGTCTCTGATTAGTACCATGCTGTTTCGATTACAGTAGCACTGTTCATGTCTTGAAATCTATTATTGTGATGCCTCTGGCTTTGTTCTTATTGTTCAAGATTATTTTGGCTATTTTGGGTTCTTTTATGTATAGATATTTATAAATGTTGCTTTCCTTGAATTATACCCATTAAATTATAATATACACTTATTTCCTCATCTTATGATATTCTTCAAACCCCAGATAATATCATATTAATATATCCATACCTGCTTTCAAATAAAAATAGTTCATTTGTCTATATATATGATGTTTACAAAAAAGCAAATCTGAAAAAAGTTAAACATCATTAAAATCAATGTATATTCATTTAAAATAATATTTAAAATCAAAATTTTTTAAAGATTTATTATTTATTTGAAAGAGTTACAGAGAGAGGTAGAGACAGAGAGAGAGGTCTTCTATCCACTGTTTCACACCCCGGATGGCCACAACGGCCGGAGCTATGCCAATCTGAAGCCAGGAGCCAGGAGCCAGGTGCCTCCTCCAGGTCTCCCATGTGAGTGCAGAGGCCCAAGGCCTTGGGCCATCTTCTGCTGCTTTCCCAGGTCATAGCAGAGAGCCAGATCAGAAGTGGAGCAGCCAGGACTCAAACTGGTGCCCATATTTGATGCTGGCGCTTCAGGCCAGGGCTTAACCTGCTGCACCACAGCACCTGCCCATCAAATCATAATTTTTTGAAATCTGTCCATAATGTTTTCAAAATATGCATTTTCTTTGAAACATTTGAAGGTTCCTCATAAATAGACTCAGTGAGGAAAAATACAACATAAATCATAGGAAAATAATGATTAAATGAATCATCATTTATTGTCTTGCTAATAGCCTAATAGTTCTACAGCAACTAACAGGAGATGAAGATAAATACACAAAAGTAAAAAGCAAGGTAAGCTGGTAGTATTTTACTTCGTATTGAATGAACATAGAAAGTATAGGCTAGAATTATAGGGGTGAAGTTCCTAGATTATGAAAAATATAAGATGAAGATCTCTGCCTCTCTCTCTCTAACTGCCTTTCATATAAATAAATACATCTTTATAAAAAAAAAGACATGAAAGTATGAAATTGCTAGAAAGAAACATAGGGAAAACATTTCAAAACATTGGTGGAAGTTATAGGTATTCTTGGATAAGACGCCAAAAGTGAAACCAGAAAAATCAGATTATATCAAATTTAGTAGTGTATACACAACGCTGAAAATAATCAGTAGAGTGAAGAGATACCCAAAAGAATGGAACCAAATATTTGCAAGCTAATTATCTGACAAAGGGTTAACATCCAGAATGTATCAGCAACTCTAAAAACTCTACAGTTACAATTTAAAAAAAAAAAAAAATCCTAGCTAGTCCAGTTAGAAAATGTGCAAAGCACCTGAAAAGTCAGTTTTCGAAAGAAGAAATGCGAGTGGCCAACAGTATATAAAAAATGTTCAGCATCATTAGTAATGTCAGGGAAATGCAAATAAAAGCCACCATGAGACATCACCTCTTCCCTATCAGAATGGCTAGTATCCAAAATGACTGATAGAACGACAATGGATTTTTCAGCATCCCATAACCATGCTGAAATTTTTTTTATTAGGTATAACAATTTTATTTGCTAGATTCCCTTAGGATTTTCTGTATGGATTACTCTGCCATCAGAGAAAGAGAGAGTTTTATTTCTTTTCCAACCTTGATGTCTTTTATTGGGTTTTCCTTCTGGTTGTCTTGGCTAAATCTTCTTGGGTAGATATGGCAAGAGAGGACAACTTTGTCTCCTTCCTGACATTTGGAGTATAGTTGTCAATATGTCAGCATTATGTATGATGTTAGCTATGGACATCTGAACTTATTTCTATTTTTGAAACTAAGATATTTCTTCTGTCAATATATATTTGAACATATCTTTTTGCTCAATGTTATAATCTCTGCATTTTGGTTGATTGTTCAATCAATTCACATTAATAATATTACCAATATGATTTGATTCAAATCTGCCATTTCCCATTTTCTCTTCTATATGTTTTAGAAGTTTTCTGTACTACATTTTGTGTTTTGTTGTCCTTTTTTGTGTTAATTTAATGCCTTCTAAAGAAGCATTTTTTTCAAACATATGATTGTAATCATTAAGTTTTTCTTAGCTATTTGAATTATTTTGGGGGCTTAAATAACTTGTCAATAACTGCTACAGATTTATACAAATTTAATTCCAGGGAAATACAGAAATTTTGCTACTATATAACTCCATTCTCTCTACACCATACTATTATCATTACACAAGTTGTATCTATACATTTATAAAATTATTACTTTAGGGGTGAAAATCTGGTTCGGTTTTTAAGATGCAGTTTTGGATTCCCATAGTCCATATAGGAGTTCCTGGTTCAAGTCCCAGTTCCTGCTAATGCAAATCCTGGGAGACAGCAGATGTTGGCACTGTTGCAGGTGTTGACACTGTCACCTACATGGGAGACCTGAATGGAGTTTTGGACATCTGTCTTTGGCCTGGACCAATACAGTTGTTGGGGCATTTAGGGAATGAACCACTGTACATATGATCTCTGTCACTATCTCTGTCTCTCTGCATTTGAAGTAAAGTAAAATAAAAAGAATTAAATTAATATGAAGTAAAGTAAAATAAAAAGAATTAAAATTTAATGTCTATCAAAAATGTTGAAAAGATGAGTATGTATTTATAGAGTTAGTTATACCAACCATTTCAATTAGAGATTCTGATTCTCTTTCTTTTCCTCTAGTGTATTCAAGCCAAATTGTGGTATTGCTTACTTACAGTATTGATGAAACCAATCTTTGAGTAATTATGTTATAAGTATACTATTTATATATATATCACAGTCCCAACTATATATATATATATATATATATGCAATTATGTTTTATTTTATGATAACATAGCTAGGTACATAATTACATATACTAGTATTCTTTATCTTTTTAACCTATTTATTTTTCTGTATATTTGAGTTATTATCTGTTTGTACTTCTAGCCTATGTAATTTCTTTAGTATTTCTTATAGGGTACACAAGCAACACAAGATATACACATTGTCTGTCCTGTTTATGACTCACACTTTTTATTTCTTTTGAACATTCTTGTTCTTATTCTGTTTTGCATGTCTTACAACTTTTCTTCAAAACTGGATATTTTAGACAATATTTTGAACCAGCTCTGGATGCTGACACCTAAACTTGTATGTTGATGTTATTGGGTACTTAATGATTTATTTATTTAGTAACTTGTCTGAAGTAACGTTTAAGAAGTTTGTTTTCTCTGAAGTGTGAAACCTTTGAAGTCTCTGCTCAGATCACTTTTTAAAGATTTATTTTTGAAAATGTATATGAGCAAAATGGACATTTTGAGATTTTATTATTGTTTATAGTCTTTGCCTATACTTTTGAGGAACAGTGAATTTCCTTATTGTTGACTTCTTTAGCGGAAGGGTAAGCTTGTGATTATAAATAAAACTGAAAGTATGTCATTGTAATAATTAAAAATGAGAAAATAATTTGAAGGAAGTTAAGAATGAGAGATGGAGAAAGGGTATAATGGGAAGTATCATTATGCTCTTAAAACTGTATATATATAAAATACAAGAAATGCAAAATGAGATTTATTTTTGTTTACATGAAATGCAGAATGACTGAGAGATGGAGAGAGTGAGAAAGGAAGAGAGATATATATAGAGATAATCGTCCATCTGCTGTTTCACACCTCAAATGGCCACAATGGTGGGGTTGGGTTAGGTCCAAACAGAAGCATGAAATTCATCTGAATCTCCCACATGGGCATCAGGATCCAAGTTCTTGAGCCATCTTCTTTTGCTTTTCAAGGTACATTAGTAGGGAACTGGATCAGAAGTGAAGCAACTGGGACTAAAACGCAGCCAGCATTCTAATATGAGATACTATTATTGCAGGTGGTGGCTTTTCCCACTGTGCCACAGTGCCAGCCCTAATTTAGTTTTTATTTACATCTTAACAACTGACTGCTTGGGTGTCACCTCTGAGTGAGTGTAAGACACAAATTAGAGAAAGGTTGTGCTTATTCATAAGCCTCATCATTGTCCTTTACCCCTGGATGTGTGCATCTTTGTGTGTATGTGTCTGTGTGCATGGGTTTGTGACTTAGAAGCTTCCATCATAGTTCATCAAGTTTATGTTTTTCGTCCCTGTTTAACCAGAGATTAGTAGGTTGGATTTTTTCAAATTAATAATTTCTAAGAGGTTTCATCTTGTGGTAGGCTCCAGATATTCAAGGATTTATGTTGTTTTATTTTTAAGTCTGGCTTCCAAATGATTTCTCCTGGGTTAGAGTAATTTCATTTCAGGAAGTTTGGTCAGATTGAGCCTAATCCCCTAGTTCTAACAAGGATTCCACTTTCCATTTGTCTACCTGCATGCAGTATGTTGAATGTTTTCAGTTGTTCCCTGTGACCTGTTCTGAGTGCTCCTGAGTGTGTGCTGCCCAGTGCTTGTGCACAGACTTCCACATCACAGAAGGACTGTGATTTCAGGATGTCTCTTCTTGGCTGTTTCTTTTTCTTATCTCTCTGTAAAACTCAACAATCTGAAGGCATCCTCTTATTTCTCTCCACAGTTTTGAGCATTGCCTTTAGGCACAGAATGCTTCATGCTGTGTTCCAGATGAAACCAATACCCTCAAGCAGAACTTCTTGGTCCTTACAGTTTACCTCTGCATTAATAGAACACCTGTAACACTTCACTGGAACTTGGAGTGGAATTGAAGCTCCCTTCCCCTAGAGTAACAAAGGTACTATGTGATTGAGCCCTCATGGGGTGGATCGTTGTCCTCATAGTTTGCCCCTCCTGCCTGGAAAGTATACCATATAGGCCAGGTGGAGTGTGGCTATTCATATAGCCCTGCATTCCTGTCCTACTGTACCTAGAATAAAACTTAAGCCAAGTAAGCAGAAATAGTGTAGAAGCTGGCAATCCCAGAAATCTCAGTTGTTGGAAAGGGTTGGAGATGAGTGGAGAAGTGAACAGAAATATGTATGAAGGAGAGCAATGTAAAATCTGTTAAGGGGCCGGCATCGTGGCAAAGCAGATAAAGCTGCAGCCTGTGCTACCAGCATCCCACATGGACTCTGGTTCAAGTCCCAGCTGCTCCACTTCTTTTTTTTAAGATTTTATTTATTTATTTGAGAAGTAGAGTTATAGAGAGAAGGAGAAGAGACAGAAAGGTATTCCTCCTGCTGGTTCACTCCCCAAATGACCGCAACTGCTGGAGCTGCCCTGATCTGAAGCCAGGTGCCTGGAGCTTCTTCCAGGTCTCTCATGTGGGTGCAGGGACCCAAGGACTTGGGCCATCTTCTACTGCTTTCCCAGGCCATAGCAGAGTGCTGAATTGGAAGAGAAGCAGTAAGAACTAGAACCAGTGTCCTTATGGGATGCCAGTGCCGCAGGTGAAGGATTTACCTACTGCTCCACAGAGCTGCACCTCCCTGCCTGCAGCTGCTCCATTTCTAATTCCACTCCCTTCTAATGGCCCGGGAAAGCAGCAAAAGATGGCCCAAGTGCATGGACGCCTGCACCAATGGGGAAGATATGGAAGAAGCTGCTTGCTCCTGGCTTTACTCTGGCTGGCCCTGGCCATTGTGGCCATCTGGTGAGTGAACCAGTGGATGGAAGATCTCTCTTTCTCTGTCTCTCCCTCTCTCTCTGTAACTCTGACTTTCAAATAAATAAATCTTTAAAGAAATAAAATCTGTTGGAAAAAATAAAAAGCAAAAAAAAAAAAAAAAGAAAGAAAAGAAACACAAAAATGAATTTGAAGGAAATAGTATTTCCGGAAACATGTTTGATGAGCAGTTAAGATATCTACATTCCACACCAGAAGGCTGGACATCAGTTCCAAGCTCCACTTCCAATTTCAGTTCCTGCTGATGCACATCCTGGGAGGCAGAAGTTGATGGGTCAGATGTTTGTGTCACTGCCACCATATGGTAGATCCAGACTGAACTCCAGGATGCAAGTTGGCCTACCCTCAATTGTTGTAGGCACTTGGGCAGTACAGCTCTTTCTGTTTCTGTCTTTTTCTGTCTTTGTCTATCTGCATATTAAATGAATAAATAGTATTTTAAAAATGAGACTTTCAATTATATTATTAGAATTATCAATAACCTTTCTCATAAATATTTGTTAAAACAGTTAAGAATATCACTTGTGACCTTTTAGACTATTTATAAAATTCAAGGGAATCATACTTTAAATATCAAATTATCTTGAGTTTTAAAATGTATTTCCCATACCTTCAGAGAAATATAAACTTTCTCTGCCCTTACTATTTGTGCATATTAAACACGGGTTTAGTCTATCCCTTAGTTGGTAGTTTGTTTTTCCTAAAGTACTGCCTCTAGAGAAATTCCTAATGACAACCAATCCTCTGAGCACTTTATTACAACTGTGTATCAATTAATTAATGAACAGAGGAATATCTTTAATGAAGCTTCTCACCTTTTTGGGAAGGCCAAATTAAAATCAGAAATCCCCTCTAGTGTGAAATAACAATTTTCCACTTTAAGCTAAATGAGGTTATCAGAACCAAAGTACCAACCTGTGTGTTTCCATTTATTGGCCACTGTTTTCAGTGTCCATCATTTTCAAAAATTACAGCACTGTATGTATATCATTGGTAATTCTAGCCACATAACTCACTAGATTTCAGTCATAAACATAGTGAGTATGGTTATTTGTAAGCCATTGTTGGACAGAAAAATATAGTCTCAATATAAAGAATTTCACAGCTTTTTGAGTATAACTGTCCACAATTTTTGAAATGTAAAGAATTGTTGCAATGGCATTAAAATGGTAAAACAATAGAGAAATCTGTTTTCTAGATGGAATAAACTTTTCTACTAGAATGTATCTTCTAGCTTTCATTGAGAAGGTTTCTTACCAGAATAGTGAATCAGTATTATATAATTTCTGTCCAGGTTGCTAATGAGTCACTGCATTTAACCAAAATAAATGCTGGATAATTTAGGCTTCTAAGACTCTCTTGCCATGTTTATGAACAAGGGATCAGCAGGAGAGAGAAATAGTCCATGTTATTTTCCCCATAAACCTTTTATTCAAGGTATACAAGCTTCACACATTTCATAAATACAGCTTTAGGAACAGAGTGATTCTTCACACCCAACCCATACTCACACCGTTCTCCCTCTCCTATTCATATTCTTATTTTGACCAAGGTCTATTTTCTGTTAACTTTATACACATAAGATTAACTCTATACTAAGTAAATAGTTACATGAATAATATGAATAAGAAAAAAAAATCTGTTCTTCAACAGTCGATACAAGGGTTGTTCCCAGTCAGTGAATCTCAAAGTATCAATTTCACTTCTATAGATTACCTTTTACGTGCTCTATTAGTAGCCACAGATCAGGGAGAATATATGGTGTTTATCCTTTTGGGACTGACTTATTTTACTAAGTATAATGTTTTTCAATTGTATCCATGTTGTTTCAAATGAAAGGATTTTATTTATTTTTATTGCTTCATAATATTCCATGGTGTACATATCCCATGATTTCTTTATCCAGTCATCAGTTGACTGATATTTGGGTTGATTCCATATCTTAGCTATTGTGAATTGAGCTACAATAAACATGGGGGATACAGATAAGTTTTTTTTATATTTATTTATTTGAGAGGTAAGGTTATGGAGAGAGAGAGAGAGAGAGGTCATCCATCCACTGGTTCATTCCCTCTGGCCTCAATAGTCAGAGATTTACTGATCTGAAGCCAGGAGCTTTTTCGGGTTCTCCTACATGGGTGCAGGGGCCCAAACACATGGTCCATTCTCTGCTGCTTTCTCAAGCAATAACAGAGAGCTGGGTAAGAGAGGAGCAGCTGGAACACAAACTGGTGCCCATATGGGTAACTGGCACTGTAGGCAGAGGCTCTGCCCACTATGCCACAGCACCAGCCCCAGATAACTCTTGCTATATGCTGATTTAATTTCCCTTGTGTAAATTCCCAGGAGTGGGATATCTGGGTCATATAGTAGATCTATATTCAGAATCTGAGGTATCTCCATACTGTATTCTACAGTGGCTATACTAGTTTACATTCTCACCAACAGATTAGGGTACCTTTCCCCCCTCATCCTCACCAGCATTTGGTATTTTTTGATTTCTTTATGAAAGCCATTCTAACAGGGGTGAGGTGAAACCTCATTGTGGTTTTGATTTGAATTTCCTTAATGGCTAGTGATCCTGAGCATTTTTCATGTGTCTGTTGGCCATTTGCATTTCTTCTTTAGATAAATACCTATTTAAGTCCTTTGCTGATATCGTGGTTGGTTGTTTTACTGTAACTGAGTTTCTTAAACTTGTTATATATTCTGATTATAAGTCCTTTATCAGTTTCATAGTTTGCAAATAATTTCTCCCATTCCCAATTTTTCCCTTTTCACTTTGCTGAGTGTTTTCTTTTGCAGTGCAGAAGCTTCTCAATTTGATATCATTTCATATGTCAATTTTGACTTTGATTAACTGTGTCTCTTGGGTCTTTTCCAAGAACTCTTTGCCTATGCAAATGTCTTGCACGGTTTCCCCAGAGTTTTCTAGTAATTTTATGGCACTGCACCCACATGGGAGACCAGGAAGAAGCACCAGGCTCCTGGCTTTGTATCGGTGTAGCTTCAGCTGTAGTGGCCATTTGGGGAGTGAACCAATGGAAGGAAGACCTTTCTCTCTCTCTCTCTCTCTCTCTCTCACTCACTGACCAACTCTATCTGTCAAATAAAAAAAAAATTGATGGTAATGGGTCATAGATTTAGGCCTGTGATCCATTTTGAGTGGATTTGTGGGTATGGTGTAAGTTAGGGAATTTGTTTCATACTTCCACATGCAGAGATCCAGTTTTCCCAGCACCATCTGTTGAGCAGACTGTCCTTGCTCCAAGGATTGATTTTAGCTTCTCTATCAAAGATAAGCTGGTTGTAGATGCTTTGGTTGATTTCTGGGGTTTCTAATCTGTTCCATTGGTCTACATATTGGTTTTTGTACAAGTACCATGCTGTTTTGATTATAACTGCCCTAGAGTATGTCTTGAAATATGATATTACGATGCCTCTGGGTTTGTTTTTATTGTATAAGATTGCTTTAGCTATTTAGGGTCTCTTGTATTTCCATGTACATTTCATCATCATTTTCCTGTATCTGAGAAGAATGTCCTTGGTATTTTGATTGGTATTGCATTGAATCTGTAAATTGCCTTATGGACATTTTGATGCTATTGATTCTTCAATCCATGAACATGGAAGAATTTTCCATTTTTATTGTCTTCTAATTCTCATCATAGAGATCTTTGATTTCCTTAGCTAAATTTATTCAAAGCTATTTATTTTTTGCAGCTATTGTGAATAGAATTGATCTTAGAATTTCTTATTCAGCTATGACATTATTTGTGTATACAAAGGCTGCTGAATTTTAGGTGTTGATTCTATATCCTAAAACTTTGCCAAACTATTTAATGAGCTCCAGCAGCCTCTTAGTGGAGTCTTTTAGATCATATATATAGCTAAAGATAAAGATAAAGATTAGATATAGATATAGATATAGATATAGATAGAATCATGTCATCTGCAGTTAGGGATAGTTTGACATCCTCTTTCCCAATTTGTGTCTCTTTGATTTCTTTTCCTTGCTAATGCTCTGGCTAAAACTTCCAGGACTATAATAAATAGCAGTAGTGAGAGTGGGCATCTTTGTCTTGCTCTGGATCTTAGTGGGAATGCTTCCAACTTTTCCCCATTCAGTAGGATGCTGGCCATGGGTTTGCCATAAATTATCTTGATAGTGTTGAGGAATGTTCCTTCTATATCCAACTTGCTTAAAGTTTTCATCATGAAATGATGTTGTAGGCCGGCGCCGCAGCTCACTAGGTTAATCCTCCGCCTTGCGGCACCGGCACACCGGGTTCTATTCCCGGTCAGGGCACCAGATTCTGTCCCGGTTGCCCCTCTTCCAGGCCAGCTCTCTGCTGTGGCCATGGAGTGCAGTGGAGGATGGCCCAAGTACTTGGGCCCTGCACCCCATGGGAGACCAGGAGAAGCACCTGGCTCCTGCCATCGGATCAGCGCGGTGCGCTGGCCGCAGCGCGCCAGCCGTGGCGGCCATTGGAGGGTGAACCAACAGCAAAGGAAGACCTTTCTCTCTGTCTCTCTCTCTCACTGTCCCCTCTGCCTGTCCAAAAAAAAAAAAAAAAAGAAATGATGTTGTATTTTATCAGATGCTCTCTCTGCATCTATTGAGATAATCATATGGTTTTTATTCTTCAGTTTATTAATATGATGTATCACATAGATTGATTTGCAAATGTTAAACCATCCTGCATACCAGAGATAAATCCCATTTGGTCTGTGTGAATGATCTTTCTGATGTGTTGTTGAATTTGATTGATTAGTATTTTGGTGAGAATTTTTGCATCTGTGATCATCAGGGAAACTGGTCTATAATTCTCTTGCTCTGTTGTTTCTTTTTCAGGATTAGGAATTAAGGTAATGCTGGCTTCATAGGATGAGTCTAAGAGAATTCCCTTCCTTTCAGTTGTTTTGAATAGCTTGAGAAGATCATCCACCCAGACCAAGTGGGATTTAACCCTGGTATGCAGGGATGGTTTAATGTGCGCAAAACAAATTGATGTGATACACCACATTAACAGACTGGAGAAGAAAAACCATATGATTATCTCAATAGACGCAGAGAACGCATTTGATAAAATACAACACCCTTTCATGATGAAAACTCTAAGCAAACTGGGTATGGAAGGAACATTCTTCAATACAATCAAAGCAATCTATGAAAAACCCACGGCCAACATCCTATTGAATGGGGAAAAGCTGGAAACATTTCCACTGAGATCTGGTACCAGACAGGGACGCCCACTCTCACCACTGCTATTCAATATAATTCTGGAAGTTCCAGTCAGAGCTATTAGGCAAGAAAAAGAAATTAAAGGGATACAAATTTGGAAGGAAGAACTCAAACTATCCCTCTTTGCAGATGATATGATTCTTTATTTAGGGGACCCAAAGAACTCTACCAAGAGACTATTGGAACTCAAGAAGATTTTGGCAAAGTAGCAGGGTATAAAATCACTGCACAAAAATCAACAGCCTTTGTATACACAGGCAATGCCATGGCTGAGAAAGAACTTCTAAGATCAATCCCATTCACAAGAGCTACAAAAACAATCAAATACCTTGGAATAAATTTAACCAAGGACGTTAAAGATCTCTACAATGAAAATTACAAAACCTTAAAGAAGAAATAGAAGAGGATACCAAGAAATGGAAAAATCTTCCATGCTCATGGATTGGAAGAATCAATATCATCAAAATGTCAATTCTCCCAAAAGAAATTTATAGATTCAATGCAATACCAATCAAGATACCGAAGACCTTCTTCTCAGATCTGGAAAAAATGATGCTGAAATTCATATGAAGACACAGGAGACCTCGAATAGCTAAAGCAATCTTGTACAACAAAAACAAAGCTGGAGGCATCACAACACCAGATTTCAGGACATACTACAGGGCAGTTGTAATCAAAACAGCATGGTACTGGTACAGAAACAGATGGATAGACCAATGGAACAGAATTTAAACAAGAGAAATCAACCCAAACATCTACAGCCAACTCATATTTGATCAAGGATCCAAAACCAATCCCTGGAGTAAGGACAGTCTATTCAAAAAATGGTGCTGGGAAAATTGGATTTCCACATGCAGAAGCATGAAGCAAGACCCCTACCTTTCACCTTACACAAAAATTCACTCAACATGGATTAAAGACTTAAATCTATGACCTGACACCATCAAATTATTAGAGGGCATTGGAAAAACCTGCAAGATATAGGTACCGGTAAAGACTTCTTGGAAAAGACCCCAGAAGCACAGGCAGTCAAACCCAAAATTAACATTTGGGATTGCATCAAATTGAGAAGTTTCTGTACTTCAAAACATACAGTCAGGAAAGTGAAGAGGCAACCAAGACAATGGGAAAATATATTTGCAAACTATGCAACTTATAAAGGGTTGATAATCAGAATCTACAAAGAAATCAAGAAACTCCACAACATCAAAGCAAACAACCCACTTAAGAGATGGGCAAAGGACCTCAATAGACATTTTTCAAAAGAGGAAATTGAAATGGCCAACAGACACATGAAAAAATGTTCAAGATCACTAGCAATCAGGGAAATGCAAATCAAAACCACAATGAGGTTTCACCTCACCCCAGTTAGAATGGCTCACATTCAGAAATCTACCAACAATAGATGCTGGAGAGGATGTGGGGAAAAAGGGAAACTAACCCACTGTTTGTGGGAATGCAAACTGGTCAAGCCACTATGGAAGTCAGTCTGGAGATTCCTCAGAAACCTGAATATAACCCTACAATTTAACACAGCCATCCCACTCCTTGGAATTTACCCAAAGGAAATGAAATTGGCAAACAAACATGCTGTCTGCACATTCATGTTTATTGCGCCTCAATTCACAATAGCTAAGACCTGGAACCAACCCAAATGCCCATCAACAGGAGACTGGATAAAGAAATTATGGTATATATACTCTATCGAATACTATACAGCAGTCAAAAACAACGAAACCGGTCATTTGCAACAAGATGGAGGAATTTGGAAAACATCATGCTGAGTGAATTAAGCCAGTCCCAAAGGGACAAATATCATATGTTCTCCCTGATCCGCGACATTTAACTGAGCACCAAAGGGGAAACTTTTTGAAGTGAAATGGACACTATGAGAAACAGTGACTTGATCAGCTCTTGTCCTGATGGCTGATGTACAATGTAATACTTTATCCATTTTAGTATTTTTTTTATTCTAGTACCATTGGTTGAACTCTGTAATTAACACACAATTATTCTTAGGTGTTTAAATTTTAACTGAAAGGTGATCCCTGTTTGGAATTTGGAAAACATTATACAGAGTGAAATAAGCCAGTCCCAAAGGAACAAATACCATATGTTCTCCCTGATAGGTGACAACTAACTGAGCACCAAAAAGGAAACCTGTTAAAGTAAAAGGAACACTATGAGAAACGGTGACTTGATCAGCCCTTGCCCTGACTGTTGATGAACAACTTAATATGTTATCCCTCTTAGTATTTTTTTTGTTTGTTCTACTTAATACTTTTGGTTGAATACTGTAATCAATGCACAATTCTTCTTAAGTGCTGAAACTTAACTGAAAAGTGATCGCTGTTAAATATAAGAGTGGGAATAAGAGAGGGAAGAGATGTGCAATTCAGGACATGTTCAAGCTGACTTACCTCAAACGGTAGAGTTAGAAACATACCAGGGGATTCCAATTCAATCCCATCAAAGTGGCATGTACCAATGCCATCTCACTAGTCCCAGTGATCAATTTCTGTTCACAATTGATCATAATGATAGGACTAAGAACCAAAGGAGTCATATAAACAAGAATAGTGTCTGCAAATACTAGCTGATAGAATAAAAAAAGGAGAGAATGATCCAACATGGGAAGTGAGATACACAGCAGACCCATAGAATGGCAGATGTCCTAAATAGCACTCTGGCCTCAGAATCAGCCCTTAAGGCATATGGATCTGGCTGAAAAGCCCATGAGAGTATTTCAGGCATGGAAAGCCAAGACACTCTGGGAAAAAAAAAAAAAAAAAAAAAAAAAAACCTAAATGAAAGGTCTCCTGTCGCTCCCCCTCTTCGTGGAGGAACGACACAGGACCCTGCGCTGTTCTTTCGTCTGCTCGGCCCTCCCCGGGTTTGCTGCTGGTTCTTCCCGGGTTGGCTACTATCCCTTCCACCTCCGTGGAAGGGCAGTTCCCCCTGGCCACATTCCCCACTTCCGCAGGGGAGCGGCACACCGCCGGCCGGCTCTTCTCGGGGGCTGCACGGGTGTTCCTTCAGCTAGATGTTCCCCATAGATGTTCCCCATAGATGTTCCTGGTGCATGCCGTCTCTCTCCTCCTTTATAGTCCTCCTCCGCCAATCCTAACTCGGCTGCCCACACGCCGAGTACGCTGCTCTCCTCCAATCAATAGCAAGTCCTACAGTTTATTAGTTGAACTGGAGGCAGCTGTGCGGAAGCTGTTTACTTCTCTCCCAGCGCCATATTGTGGGAGAGCAGATGCATAGAATAAGTCCTAATTCCAGTAACTCAGTCCAGTCCGGTTGCTCCCCACAGTCTCCGCGTGTGAGATCCCAGTGGAAAGAACAGGTCATCAAAGATGGAGGCAACTTTCTCTGAAGGGAGGAGAGAACTTCCACTTTGACCATGGCCTTGTCTAAATATGATCAGAGTTGGTGAACTCAGGGGGCTTCCATAGCCTTGGCAGCTCATGACAAGAGCCTAGGGTGATTACTGAGGCCATAAACAAGAGTGTCAATTTGTTAAATCAACAACAGGAGTCACTGTGCACTTACTCCTCATGTAGGATCTTTGTCCTTAGTGTGCTGTACATTGTGATTTAATGTTATAACAGTACTCAAACAGTATTTTTCACTTTATGTTTCTGTGTGGGAGCAAACTGTTGAAATCTTTACTTAATGTATGCTAAACTGATCTTCTGTATATAAAGAGAATCGAAAATGAATCTTGATGTGAATGGAATGGGAGAGGGAGTGGGAAAGGGGAGGGTTGCTGGTGGGAGGGACGTTATGGGGGGGAAGCCATTGTAATCCATAAGCTGTACTTTGGAAATTTATATTCATTAAATAAAAGGATGGAAAAAAAAAGAAAATTGAAATTATTTCTTCTTTAAATGACTCATTCAGCAGTGAAGCCATTGGGACCTGAGCTTTTCTTTGTTAGAAAGGTCTTTATTACTGATCCTGTTTCTGTTTTGGTTATTTAGATGGATATATTGTGGGCATCAAGTGGATTGGTCTTGTTTTTTAATTCTTTCAACCAGTTTGTATCCTGTAACTTGAGAGCTGAGGCCATTTACATTCAAGATCATTATCAATAAGTAACAACTTGGCCCTGGCATTTTTCTATAAATATTCCTATTGTTTATTTTGTATTTCCTTTATACTTTTACAGGAAGATTTTCTGCCTTCACCTTCTTGCATAGTGATGACCATGTTTCTGTGTTTCTGTGTGTAGGACATCCTTAAGCATCTTTTGTAAGGCTGGATGAGTAGTGACAAATTCTTTCAATTTCTGTTTGTTTTGTAAGATCTTTATTTCCCCTTCATTCATAAATGAGAGCTTTGCAGGGTACAGTATTCTGGGTTGACAATTTTTTTCTCTTAAGACTTGGAATGTATCTTTCCATTCTTTCCTAGTCTGCAGAGTTTCTGATTTGAAGTCCACTGTGAGTCAAATTTGATATCCTCTGAAAGTAATATGACATTTTTTTGTGAACATTCTAGAATCCTTTGTTTCACTGTAGAGAGTTTGACTGAAGTGTGTCATGGTGAAGATCTTTTCTGGTCATGTATGTTAGGAGTTCCATGTGTTTCCTGTACTTGGACATTCCTTTATTTCTCCAAATTAGGGAAATTTTCTCTAATTTTTTCAGTAAAAAGGCCTTTTAGTGCATTTTCTCTTTCTACTTTAGGAACTCCTAGGACCTATATGTTGGGTCATTTGATGATAGTATCCCATAAATAATCTCCAACACTGTTTTTTGGTTGTCTAATTTCTTCTTCTTTTTTATTTTTAGTTTTTGGTCTGACTGTAAAATTTCCAGAGGTTTTTCTTCTAACTTGGATATTCTTTCTTCTTCCTCACTGAATTTGTTAAGGCTTTCCAGCACAGTTTTTATTCTGTTGAATTCTTCATTTCTAATATTTGATTCTGATTTCTCTTTAAAATAGTTCATGGAAAAAATTTTCATTTATGTCATGTATGGGTTTCTTTAATTTGTGGATTTGCTATGTTTACTTCTAATTAATCCTACAATCAATTTTTGAATTATATTTCTGGCATTTCTTCAGTCTCTTCAGTCTTCACATGCCAGTACTAAAGTGTTGTGTTCCATTGGGGGCATCATGTTTTCTTCCTTATTCTTGTTTTCTGAATTTCTGTGTTTATTTTTAGGCAGTTGTAGAAATCCTTTTTGTTTGTATGTTTGTTTTCTCTTCACCTTCACCTTTGATGGCTTTTTAAAATTTTTTTTTGGACTCTGTGCCTTAGCAGAGTGTCTGCTCTTTCAGTGACTACCCAGAGGCATATGCTGGGTGTGGCCACTGAGCTCTCTTCTGTGATTCAGGGTGACAGGAGTATCCAATATAGCACCCAAGTTGGGCTTGGTGAATCTCCTATTTTTAAATTTAAATTAAATTAAATTATTTTCATCAAAGGGGAGGGTTTGATCAGCTCTGTTGGCTTAGTCTCATGCTTACCTTCTCTCCTCTTAGGAGACCAGTGCCCAGGCACTAGCCACAGTAGGTACAGTATTCATTATTGTTGCCATAAGAAGCACACTAAGGATCCATGTATTCCTCAATGTGAACCCGGATCCTGCAACAATTACTCCAACCAAGGAATCAGGGAGCCCCTATATGTGGAGCTCAGTGACTGCCCAGAGACCAACCACACCCTATGTGCTCTCCTATCAGTCACAGTTTCACAGTCTGTTCCAGCACACAAGGCTCTCTCAGTCACAAAGAGTCCAGCCCCCTGTTAATTCTCCCAACCAGACTCAGGCATCTCCTCTCAGCTGGTTGATGGGCATGCAGACAGAAGCTGGCTCAGCTGCTAGGTAGGTCCAAAATGGTGCCCACCCTCTCTGTGCTAGTTACAGAAGGCAGCTGTGGGGTCATCAGAGAGAGAGAATCATGTCCCCCCTCCTGTTTTATCCCTCTGGGTTGGCAGGTACACTGTCTCCCACTGGTCTCCAAATTGGACTCAGGGCCAGGCTCTTCCCACAGCTTTATTGCCACTGGCTTGGGCTGCTGTAGTCTGGTCTCACTTCACTCTCCAAAGCTGGTGCTGAGCCTGTCAGTTGCTAGAGTCCTGAGTTGTGTATGTCAACACTCTCCACATAGGTCCACTGTATGGAGTTTCCTTTGCAGTTTTCTCCCCTAACTCTTCCATGAGATTGCACAATTTCCACTTTTTTAAAAAACTCTTTCCTTCTAGATTAGAACAGTAAGCTCTCTCCCTATTCCACCATGTTGGAATCTTTCGTTAGTGTAGATTTAAGTTCATGTTTCTATTTCTCAAGCTGCGCTACCTATTTTTTTTGGAAAAACAAAAAACAAAAAACAAAAAACCTCCAATACTTTCCATTTGATTTCTTTTCAGCCACAGGTTTTACTACAAATATTATCAGAGAATTCAAGTACTAACTGCTGCTACACAATTCGTTCTATACAAAATTAGTCATGTAGTCTTGCTTTTAAGAAGTTCTAATTAAGTATGGCCATGGCTTATCTCAGTGTAACATTCATAATAACCCTATTTATATTACTTTTAAAAATTGTTATTAGGGGGCCGGTGCTGTGGCGCAACGGGTTAAAGCCCTGGGCTGAAGTGCCGGCATCCCATATGGGCGCCGATTTGAGTCCCGGCTGTTCCTCTTTGGATCCAGCTCTTTGCTATGGCCTGGGAAAGCAGTAGAAGATGGCTCAAGTCCTTGGGACCCTGCACCCATGTGGGAGACCTGGAAGAAGCTCCCAGCTCCTGGTTTCAGATCGGCCCAGCTCCGGCCATTGCAGCCATCTTGGGAGTGAACTAGTGGATGGAAGAACTCTCTCTCTGTCTCTACCTCTCTCTGTATCCCTTTCAAATAAATAAAATAAATCTTTAAAAAAATTGTTATTAGTGACTGATAATCTCCCTTCTGATTGAAGAGAGGAACTTAAGTCAGTAAAGATACTGTGTGCTAAATTTCTTTTTTTTACTTCTAAAGGTATTCTCATTTTTATTGCCTTACTCTTTCTTGTCTCTAAATATGCAGTGTATTCTTTTTTCTTGTGGCTTAATGCACTATTGAAAGTCCTTGAATGTCATATTTGAAAAGTCACATAATATTTAGGGGGAATTAAGAGTCTCAGGTCTTTTTAATCATAAGAATGCAAAACAATCTGTTGATATTTATTATTATTGTAAATCTTAGTATATAATATAATTAAAGATTACCTACTCAAATCAAATGCAAAACTACCATTTGATCCATTTGATATTTGTCTTTAAAAGCAGTGTGAAACCAGTAACAATGACCAGCAATATTTATATCTGGCTCATTATAACACTTCTGAGATTTCATTTCTGGTAAGAGCTATTGTTTTCCTATTTGATTTCCTGATTAAGTTATATAATAAAATAAGTATGAGTTTATATAAAAATTTGTGCTGTAAGAAATATTGCACAAGTATTAAAATATTTGAAGTGAGTGACTTAAGTTATACTTTTATAGAGATTGTCATATTCTCATATTGTGTAATTTGCATATACAGATAAATATTATAGTCTTTATTCTCACAAAACATAGTTGAATGGGAGATATGATGGTATATAAATATAATTAAGAAAATGTAATAAACATTTGAAAAGAATTATTTTTCAGTGTGGTTTTATATTATTTTAAATAGTAATGTATCTCCTCAAAATTCTGCTTTTCCAATTGTTGTCACAAGTCCATACATAAGTTACACTTTTATTAGCAAAGTACACTCTTCACTGTTTTATTTTTATTAAAAATAGTTCCTACTATAAATTTGATTTTTGAGTATGAAATAATGTTTTTAAATGTTTTCTTGAACCTCATGGAGTTTAAATACAGTGTTTGTGTGGTTCTATCTTCAAAGGCTAAAAATTCCTCGTTGAAATAAATGTAGTCTGATCAACAACAAATACTTCATTGAAATAAATAAATTAATGGGTTTAACAGTGATTCATCCTTACTGGAATGAAT
Organism: Oryctolagus cuniculus; assembly: GCF_051225735.1. Taxonomy (NCBI): domain Eukaryota; kingdom Metazoa; phylum Chordata; class Mammalia; order Lagomorpha; family Leporidae; genus Oryctolagus; species Oryctolagus cuniculus. The sequence goes on from NC_142875.1 coordinate 42,213,635, forward strand.
AGCATGCATAGCTTTTAGATCATGCAGTTAGAGAAGGAAGCGGCCTAGTAGATGAGTAATTCTAGGTTGCCTGCTTGGGTAGAATATATTCCCCAAATAGAGGACAAAGCATTTGATCTTAGCCAAAAGGCCATGAACAAAAGCTATTTTAATTTATTGCAATTAAAATGAATGGGATTCAATCTAACACATTTATGAGGATGCGATAACTATCGAATCACATTCATTTCAGTGGGGTGTGTTAGTCATCCAATTCTATTCATTTCCATGGGGATCCATTATTTATCGAATCACATTTATTTAAATGGGGATTCATTAGCTAAAAAATCTAATTAGTTTCCATGTGCATGCATTAGCTATCATGTCATCCTTCCTTTCAAAGACAATTCTCTAGTTATCAAATCCCATGCATTTATGTTTGGATTGGATTCTAGAGTTTGAAAAAGCTGTTACTCTTAATTAAATGGATGCAATAAACTGTTATCGTTATTATACTGTTCCATATTTTAGAGTATTTTCTACATATTGGAAGACTTACCCCCATTTTCAGTAGCTAAATGAAATGCTCTTTCAAACAATAAAACATTTAGCAGATGTCCAAAAAATAATATTATTTTTAAGATTTGAGCATAATATATTTCTCTAGGTTCGATTTTATTATTATTATTTTTTGAAGCTTGGCTCTTAGATGCAGTTTTCATGTTCAGAGAAATTTTCAAAATGAAGGAAGAAATGTCAACCTGCCAAGAGGCCATGAGGTTTTTTTAGGTCCTTAGATTTATGAGTTATGTACACTAAGCTAATTCAACAGTATATGTGTCATTAGAATCATAATTGGATGGATTCCATTGTCATTTCTTGGCCACAAATTTCCCTCCTCAGTTATTTAAAAAAAAACCTATGCTTGGGAGAAACCAGGTCTTTCTTTTGCCAGTTTCGTAGTACAAAGTTAAAGAGCACACTACATGTTATCCATTGTTGATAGATTAGGTAACAAATAAGTTACCTTAAACCAACATGCACACCTTTCTTACTTTAACATGATACAGCTCCAATATATTCAGACAAATATAATTTTCCCAGCCCTAAAATAAATTATTTTTCCGGAAATAAAATGATTTAAATAGCTTTAGTTTTTGAAAACTGCAGGAACATACTATAATGTGAAAATTTTTTTGAGTAATATGTTAACACTATCTTGCGCAAAAGAGTCTTTTGGATTACTATGTATTTGCTACTTTGAGATGGTTATGGAGCTATTTATCTCTTTTTCTAACTTACATTCTACATTTCACTTGTTAGATGGCCATGATCCCTGTTTTTTATTTACTTTAGATTTTGCAGTGCCAGTTGTTGTCTAAATGAAATTTTATTGAGAAAAATATATGAAACATGAAGAGGTAATTACGTGTAGCTAGTACTTCATAGGAGCATAGACCAATAAAATTCTGTGTGCCAGCTGCTAATCATTGTATTTTTCAAATACAATCTTCTACAATTAAGATGAATAGTCTCATATTACTGGTATCAATTCTTTCCTCTGAGTTCTTTGTAATTCATTTTCTGATATAGGTATTTTTTCATCCATAAAATGAAGGTTACAAGGATAGATATCTTGTAGATTACTGTTAGTAATTACATAATTTTTGTAAACTGCTTACTGTAATACTTGCATGCATGCTTATTGTAATAAATGTATCTGTGTAAATATGTCATACCCTTAAGAATATGGTATGTGCTCAATATAAATTTTATGTTTGCTATTTTTGTTAAAGAGAAACAGAGATGGACATTTAGTCTAGTATCTGAGAGTTCAGCTTACACCTATGTCTTACATTGGAATACCTAGGTTCGAGTTGCAGTGAAATGTCTCATTGAAGATCTTCAACAATATACTGAAATGATTAGTGTCTGGGTCGAAGGTAATAAACACAATCATGTTTCCTAACGGTCACCCATGGTCAACTAGTGGTTTAGAGGAGCAATTCAAAGTAAATCTCATAACCCACACTTATCCTTACCAGCTGTCTTTTAAAATTTATACCCAGATATTATGTTGGTTAGAAACAAAGAGAAGAGATGAAATTCTGAAAGACCAAACACCTGAAAATCTAAGTGAAGTTTAAATTATAAGATACAAACTAAATGATCAAATTCTTTTAACTTGATCTCCTCCCTCCTTCCCAGCTTGTGAACTATAAAACAAGAATAATTAGAAAAATAGTTTTCATTTTTAATACATCATATATTTATATATAATTATTTGTAGCCATACAACTCTTATGTAATTCAACAGGTATTCTATATATTGTTTTGGAAAACATGCATCCCAGAAATCACTAGTTCTTTAAGCTGTATACCCTTTAAGTCCACATCCCGTCTCAGTAGTAAGAATTCAGTATTTTATTAGATTGTTCTCCAGCTATTTCTGGAAGGGTTAAATAAGTTTGTTCATTATACTTAATTGTCACTAGATAATTTTTTTAATTTAGTATTAAGTGATTCTTTCCAGTGTACTTTAAGTCCAGCACAAAAATAGTATTGTTATTGAACAACACCGCAAACTGGTTTGAATCATTGCTGTAGAATCCACAAACTGGATCTGCTCCTCTGACTCACAGCCAATCACTGACATCAGGGTGATAGAAGAAATTAGATATTCATTGCAAAGTGGGGAACAAGGAACTTGTTAAGTTCCTTGTTAAGTTAAGCTTTTGCTTAATTTCTGTCTCCCTGGAGTGAAGGTTCTTTCTCATTGAAATTGAAGCTGAGCACATATCCAAGTCTGGTTGGTCAGTTGAGCTTGTGACCTTCTTTTGATTGGTTAGTGATCTGTGCACTTTGGGGAATTCAAGATGGCTAAGTAGGCTCCAGTTGGTCTGGGGGTTACATCAAAGTGGCAGTTCATTCTGCTCAGAACTGAAATTCCCCTACACAAATCACCCCAGGACAACATGGGTCATCACAGTTCTTTTTTTTTTTTTTTTTTTTTTTTTTTTTTTTTTTACAGGCAGAGTGGACAGTGAGAGAGAGAGACAGAGAGAAAGGTCTTCCTTTGCCGTTGGTTCACCCTCCAATGGCCGCCGCGGCCAGCGCGATGCGACCGGCGCACCGTGCTGATCCGATGGCAGGAGCCAGGAGCCAGGTGCTTTTCCTGGTCTCCCATGGGGTGCAGGGCCCAAGCACCTGGGCCATCCTCCACTGCACTCCCGGGCCACAGCAGAGGGCTGGCCTGGAAGAGGGGCAACCGGGACAGAATCCGGCGCCCCGACCGGGACTAGAACCCGGTGTGCCGGCGCCGCTAGGCGGAGGATTAGCCTAGTGAGCCGCGGCGCCGGCCCCATCACAGTTCTTAACTATTGGACAAGCAAATGACTCCTTGAGTCTTGTGATTAGAATCTTATAAGGCCAGCCAGATCACTCCCTTAAGTCACTGAATTCTTTTTGATAAAGCACAGGCAAGGACACCTTGGGTTAAGAAAGACAAACAAGCGGCTGCTGGGTCCATCTTTTACATTATAGGGGGTTAGGTTTCAGTCCCAAACCATATTGACTAACAGATGATCATTCCCTTCAGCTTGACTGATAGCCTATAGATTTCTTCCTGATTGCCATGGGCCTTTGACTTTCATTTTTTTCCCCAGCAGTTACTTTAGAATCTTGTAATTCTAAATTCATTTTAAACCACCATTGAGATGTAAATTTTTCCCAGTCTACTAATGATTTTCACTAGGACTTGGAAGACTTCCCTTTGAAATATAATCACTGGGGCCAGCACTGTGTCATAGCGAGTTAAAGCCCTGGTCTGAAGCGCCGGCATCCCATATGGGCGCCGGTTCTAGTCCCAGCTGATCCTCTTCCAATCCAGCTCTCTGCTATGGCCTGCACCCATGTGGGAGACCCAGAAGATGCTTCTGGCTTCGGATTGGCGCAGCTCCGGCCATTGCAGCCAATTGGGGAGCAAACAGTGGATGGAGGACCTCTCCTTCTCTCTCTATCTCTCTCTCTCTGCCTCTCCTTTTTCTGTGTAAGTCTTTCAAATAAATAAATAAATCTTAAAAATGTAATCACCAAGAATGTTTTTGTTTCTGTTGGGAGTGTGAGTACTTAACTGATAATCACCAATTACGAAAAAAAGATTAGGGTGTATTCTAGTACTTTCCCACTGTCTCATCCCAACACTTAAAAACTCCCACATCTTTCCAGCTTCCCTCACCCCTACATGGTTGAGCTTTGTCTCTCCCTCTTAACTAGTCTTGAATAACATCCTTATCTGCCTGTTAACACCCAGCAAGTTTTTCTTTGGCAATATCATGACTCTGTACCCATTACTTAGATTCTGTTACTGTCTGCCTGCTCTGCAGCATGCGGGGGAAGCAAAGAAATACAATCTAAGCTCACCTTCTCTCATAAGTATTTCACATCTGCTAGGACAAACACACAAATTAACCAAAGATCATGTTATAGCTTTTTTTCTAGTAAGTGACCCACTGAGGTCCATAAAATAAACATTAAAATATAAAGAAACTATAGCTGGACACACAGAAGCCCAAATAAATGAATTAAATGTTAAGCATTCACTCTCTTTTGGTTTCCCCTTTGTAAGCATGTCAACTACCTTTGAGTTTCTCTGGAAGAATATTCCAATAAAGTTCAGACAAGGAGATTATTCTGGCCTTAGTATAACTTAATATTTGAGTTATATAACTAACATTTATAACTATAAATAAATGTAATATAACTAACATTTGAATTCTGGAGTAATGGAAAGCCCACATTTAGTTATTTTAGTCTAAATTTGGATATAATATATCAAAGACTATGCTTAGATGAGAATATTTGTATTTACGCCTATGTTAGAAATATAGGCAGGATTTCTTCTAAGATAGAGAAGTTGTGAAGTTGTAAGATCTGCATTCAAGTGCAAGTTCTTTCCAAAGTAACTTCAAGACCTTGGGAGAACCCATTAGCTGTATGAATTTCTGAATATTCTGAGTAGTAAATTGAGCATGTTGAACTTTAACTTTGAGAGAATCTTGACCAAAATAATCACCATCAGACTAAAACAAAGAAAGTCTTATTCCAAAAGGAGTCTTGTATGGGACTTTTACTGAGGCTGTTTTTCTTAGCAGTTGAAACAGAAACATGTACCGGCAATGACCCACAAAGTATTTCTTCCCAGACAAATGTAAAATCTAATCAACAAATAGCTGCATCGTTCCATTTTGAATTTTGGGCTCATTTTGCCACTCAGGATCCATTAAGAAGGTTTAGTTTTTCTTAGAGTTTACAATGCCATATATATAAAATTTCACTGTACCATTCCAGAAAACTGATGGACAGAAAATAATTAACCATGTGTCTGTTGACAACTTTCTATCTGTAGTTTAGGAATTTTCTTTGATTTTAGTGGTTTGGTCCTCCATTCTTTACTGTAACAGAAAGCTCTTAGAATTCTAGTTTCAATCTATCTCTATAGCTTCATCTCTCCTACATTCTTTTCCTATTCTCTGTGATCTGTTCATCCTGATTATTTCATGATTATCTCACAAGCCAGTGCTTTTTCTATTTCCTGTGTTGGAATTCTCTGATCATCTTATTTGCCTGACAAAAGTCTTCTACTTTCTCACACAACACAATGTCTTTTCCCACTATTAGCCAGCCTTGACATGTTTGCTTTAGACAAATTTGAGGAGCTGCCTTTCTTATGCATTGTTAAAAACTATGAGAGGACATTGTTTTGGATAAAATGCCTTTGGTAGGTGCCAGTGGGTTGAATTTAATCAAGATGAAGTCATTATTGCTAAGCATCTTATGATCAAACTGAAACTTTCAGGTAGCAGTTAGATGAGAATACAGATTTTTTTCATCCTAAAAAACAGGAGATTGCAGTATCTATGAATCAACCTAATTAGGAAGTCCCTTCTACTTTAATCCTTAAAAAATGTAGCCTGATATATCACAGTCTTAACCAATCAGCTTTTTTATTGTTTTTTTTTTTTTTTTCATTCCACCATACAAAACCCACTATTTTTCTATCATCTAGTTAGAGCCCAGGTTCTGTTTCTGTTTATTCAGGATATGTTAATTGGGCAAGCAGCATTATCTTATATACTTTTATGTTTTCCTCACTTCAGAGTAACTAGAGTTCTAATGTCACACTCTGTCCTTGCAGAAACATTGTAATTGTAATTTCTCAAAACACTTATCACTTAGTTTATGAAGGTCTCAAAGCACAGGTTAACTACCTTGGTACTTCATTCTCTCTCTCTTTCAAATCCTGGGCTGTGATGGATCACCATGGCATTTGCTATTCCACAGTGAAAGTCTTGGCTGGTGTCACGGCTCAATAGGTTAATTCTCCGCCTTGCGGCGCCAGCACACCGGGTTCTAGTCCCAGTCGGGGCACTGGATTCTGTCCCGGTCGCTCCTCTTCCTGTCCAGCTCTCTGCTGTGGCCTGGGAGTGCAGTGGAGGATGGCCCAAGTCCTTGGGCCCTACACCCCATGGGAGACCAGGAGAAGCACCTGACTCCTGCCATCGGATCAGCACGGTGCGCCGGCCACAGCGCACCGGCAGCAGTGGCCATTGGAGGGTGAACCAACAGTAAAGGAAGACCTTTCTCTCTGTCTCTCTCTCTCTCACTGTCCACCCTGCCTGTCAAAAAATAAAAATAAAAATAAAGTGAAAGCCTTTACATTGCCATGAGGTTTCCTTGGTCTATAGAATTGAGTCGTTAGAATACACAGTTGTGATGACAAAGCAACTCCTGCAATTACCAGGAATAATTTCCAGTTGTAAGGAATCCAGAATAGTAAATACCCATTCACTGAAAAAATCATGAAGTAACCTGTTGCATTGATGTTCCATTTTGGAATGAGAATTTAAGAAAATGGTTAGAAAATGAGTGAAGGCTTGAGGTCCTAATTGAAATTATTTGTACAAACAAGTCTTGAAACATCAAGTAGTTGACATTGGCATCTTGGAAACAACCTCTCACAGGCTAATACCCAGGGTCACTCACACATCTTTCATTGTGTCTCTGGTCCACTTAAGACCCCAAAAGCACCTGAGGTTCTCCAAAGTTGTCTTTTAGGTTTTCATTCACATTCCAGGGAGATTGATGCAATCACTGACCACCTTGAACTGGTACAGACCCTACTACCAAGGCAAACCCATTGCCAGATGGGTCAAAAAGAATCCAAAGATTATCCTTTGCTTCATTTTAGTACTAAGATCTTTGCCCTCAAAAGAATTAAAGACTAATTACCATAATGTCCAACACATTTTGTGAACTGTTACTCTATGGACTTGTACCCACCTCTACAAGTGATTGCAAGACCATCTTCTCTTCTTTTTATTTGACGGATTGAGTTTTAGACAGAGAGACAGAGAGAGAGACAGAGACAGAGACAGAGACAGAGAGAAAGGTCTTCCTTTCGTTGGTTCACTCCCCAAATGGCCGCTACTGCCAGCACTGTGCTGATCCAAAGCCAGGAGCCAGGTGCCTTTTCCTGGTCTCCCATGCGGGTGCAGGAGCCCAAGCACCTGGGCCATCCTCCACTGCTCTCCCGGGACACAGCAGAGACCTGGACTGGAAGAGGAGCAACCAGGACTAGAACCTGGTTCCCATATGGGATGATGGCACACTGCAGGTGGAGCATTAACCAAATGAGCCACAGTGCCGGCCCCAAGACCATCCCCTCTTACATATTCATTTCCCCCTTATAGTGAAGGATTGCTTTGTCCCCTTCTTGTGGAGTCACAAGTTTGGGAATTACTCCTCATGGTCTCATTATTTACCGCAAATAAACTACTTTGCATGGCAGTTCTTTCTGATGCATTTCATACAAGACCAGGAAACAGGCCCACAATTTTGGGTTGCTCACAAGTTATGTCTTAAGGAGTATGATGACAATAAAAATCCCAATATGTTGATGGGTTTGGGTTGTAAACCCAGTAACAGATTTAATTGGCTTATAATTGTAGGAGGCAATTTAGATACTGGAATTATAAAACTCTTGGTTATATACCCATTGAACATAAGTCCTGGTAAGGGAAGGTTTCATTTTTAAAATGAGATAATGTAATTCAATTACAGGTATTAATTACCAGTAAATTTAGTAAAGTAAATAGGTATTAAATGAATATGGAACAGCAAAGACATTTGTAATACACAATGATCGCTTACAGACAATGTTAAAACATATATATTAGTATAAATTCAACCAATATGATCTTATGACTTTACAGGTATTTTATGTAAGCACATTTTTCACCATGGGACTGTAACATATGCAATTGAAAATGGAAAAATAGATCTTAGTGTCAGGGTCAGAATATTCATGGCTTCTATTGGTAACCGTTTGGTATTTTCAAAAGCAGCATAGTTCATGTCTAAATTCTCAAGGACAGAACCATATGAACTATCATTTTATATGATTTTAATTAGCAATTTTTAATACCTCATACTGCAGTGATGACTCTTGTATGCTAGAATACCTTCTCAATTACTTCCTCCTGAGAAGGTGCACCACATATCATATGGCCAATTCTTGGTATTTTAATTTCAACCACTCTAGCTTTTGAAAAGTACTAGGTAGCACTCAGTTTCTGTTTTCCATCACCGTAACATATTTTTGAGCTATGCAGTAATATACACTAAGTATTTTATATTAGAAAGTATCCTTTTCACCTCTACCACCCCATTTCATTGTTTTAACTTTCAGGGGATATCATCATTGCTATTCATGGAGAAAAGAGGGTAAAACATTGTACATTCATCATACACTATCTCTAGTATAACGATATTGGGTCATATGTATGATGGTACCTTCATTTCAGTATATGTTTTGCTATTCACCAAATAGTAAAGAGGTTTTTTTCAACTAAAATGTTGATAACATAGAGCATTTATATTTGGAGTTTGTGTTACCTGCACACACTTCGTTCAGAAATAATTTCCATTAAATAGGTCTGCTATCTAGTGTCTTAACGATTCATCATTCATTCAGAATATACATTTTGTCATTAGGTTGGTGATTTTACTTTAACCAGAAATCAACAATTTAAGGTTATAAGCTAGTCTGAAAAACTGTCTTTAAGAAATCTTACACTTTCAAAATAACATTAAAATTTCACCCTTCCAAATGTTTTTATAGTAACAGAGAAATCACAAAATTCTGCTTTTAGTTTGTCAGTTCAGGAAGAATTTTGATTATTTTATTTTTTAACTTTTTATAATTTTTAAAGATTTGATTTATTTATTTGAAAGAGTTACAGAAAGGAGAAAGGGAAGGACAGAGAGAGAGCTTTTATCCACTTGTTCATTCCTCAAGTTGCTACCACAGTCAGGGATGGACTAGAATGAAGCCAGGAACCAGGAGCTTCTTATGTGTCTTTGTGTGTAGCAGCCTAAGCACTCGCGGTGTCATCTACTGCTTTCCCAGGTGCATGAATAGGGAGCTGGATTGGAAGTGGAGCAGCTGGGAATTGAAACAGTGCCCATATAGGATGCCGGCATTGCAGACAGTGGCTTCAACTGCTATGCCACAGTGCTCATCCCTTGATGATTTTCTTTCTTTCTTTTTCATTTTGACAGGCAGAGTTAGACAGTGAGAGAGAGAGAGAGAGACAGAGAGAAAGGTCTTCCTTTCCATTGGTTCACCCCCCAAATGGCCGTCATGGCCGGCGTGCTGCACCAATCCGAAGCCAGGAGCCAGGTGATTCTTCTGGTCTCCCATGGGATGCAGGGCCCAAGCACTTGGGCCATCCTCCACTGCACTCCTGGGCCACAGCAGAGAGCTGGACTGGAAGAGGAGCAACCAGGACAGAATCCGGTGCCCTGACCGGGACTAGAACCTGGGGTGCTGGCGCTGCAGGCAGATGATTAGCCTAGTGAGCCGCAGCACCAGCCCCTTGATTATTTTCTAACTCAATAATAAGACCCAAAGAACAGTAAATGCCCTTAATAAAATATTTTTCTAAAAAGAATTTGCCATACTTCTATAGGCAATATCTCTGAAATCTCTTGGGGAGAGTATTAGAAGACAAACTATACATTACATACTCAGTACAATTCAGTGTCAGTTTAAATATTATATTTTTATTCAGCCAAATTACTACGTATTCAAGAAAGAAGATGTAAGAATTTTGAAAGTTTTGCTATTCTGAAGAATATTTTTCAAAAATACACTTTCCAAAAAGATTCAGTCATTACCACAGTAATGTAATGGAAACATTTGGGAATGTTACATTCAGTCATTACCACAGTAATGTAATGGAAACACAGTATTAATGGAAACATTTGGGGTACATTTTTGTTTGCAGATTTCAAAAAAATATGAATCAAAAAACAAAATTTATGACCAATAGAAAATTTGAAATTTGTGCTGTCTGATTTCAAAAGCTCTGTATATTTTCCTGAAACTCTTAGTTTTATTTCCTCTTCAGAGACAATGCTAATACACTAATCTTCATTGTCAATTTTATTCTCTATGAGTTAATATAAATATAGACATATGGGACTCATAAAATGAAATGATTTTGTATATTAGAAGAGTTTTACCAATAAGGGGCAAAGCAACATGAAAAAAACTGGCTTAGGTAATTCCTCAATTTGTACTGCTACACAAATATCTTCATTGAGGAAAAAGAAAACATGACTATGGTAAACTATACAATGATGAGATGGACAATAGATCTAAATTAGGAACTGTGACAAAAGGAAAGCATGCAACATTTAAAAAAATCTGTTTCAAGCAGAGCAGAACTTAGTCTTCAAAGACTCCAAAGTCAAGTCATTAAATAATAAGGTAGTTTTTATTGAGTAGAAATACAGGATATCCAGTATAATTAGATAGTAGGCCCTGGAGGATTTACAGGATTTAAGACTTTTTAGAGTCAAAGAGCTAAATAAGTCAGTACTAAAAGACCTACCCATGATATGAATCAATCCCACATCTGTAAGCTGTTTCGGAATTTGGCTTTGAACGTTTTGAGGTGCTGTGTTAAACAACAGCCTTTTCCCTTCCAAGGTTTCCTCTGTGTTTAGTCATATGGGACAGTTGTGTCTTCTGTCTCCTCTCTTTCCATTGAAAAGCATCATTTTTTTAAGTTGTATGCACGCTTCTTTCCTAATCATCTGAATTTAGTGCTATAATATTTCTAATACCAAGAGATTATTTTCAAGTTTAAAAGTAGTGTAATGGAGGATTTTATACTGCCCTTTTATTTCTTAGTATTTTTAATGGAAATAAATTTTTATATGTTTGCATTCTCAAAGGTTTAATTTTCAAAAGTGGTCATAATGAACTGTTAATTTGGGGGAAAATAAACTAATGTGAGTCAACATATGATGAAGAATTTTATAGCTAGAAAATTCAATAGCTGACCAAGATATGTTTTTTACTCTGATAGACAGTCTGAGGCATTGTTTAGATTTATTATATTTCTCTCCAGCTCAATCTCATCTTGTAGCTTTTCTTGTCTCCCATGGGTCCATTTCACTTGGTTTGCTTTGTCTTCCGTGTCTAAATCTGGAAATCTCCTTTCTTTACTTTTCCCTATTATTTCTTTATAAAAGGTTTCTGTATGTCAGGGCTTTCCAGTCATTTTAATTTTTTAAACAAATAAAAGAGAGCGGCATGCATGTATTAATCCATTTTTAATAGCCACCACTGAAAGACAGGGCATTTTCTTGGTATTGTTTTGAATTGCTATTATCTTAAAAGAGTTTTATTTTTATCAATATCTATTGTGACATCCAGTTAAAATGACAAAGACTCCCATGCTGGGCATAATGAAAAAAACCCTTTAGTTCACTGAATGAAGGGCTGAGACTGGCAGCAGAGGACTTTCATAAAGTATTTTTGTTCATATTCTATTGATGCTATAGTTCCTCTTAAATAATTTTCATGTACTATTAAGGGAACATAGTATTTAGTATACAGATAACTTTTTCAGTCTCAAGAAGTTATCTAAGATTTGGTACCTTGCTGCCATCTACGGACAGAAATGAATACTGTTTTTTTAATGTTAAATGTGTAACACATTTTTGCATATATGTACCTTACTTATATTAACCTGCTAAAGTATAATCATGTATTTATGTATATACTTGTCAATATCTATTAAAATACTAAAAACAATCTGAGAGAGACAGAGTCAGTGAACTTAAGTTCTGTCATAAAGTCATAGAATTTTAAGACTTCACAGTTAATTATATAAACTTTAAAAAATTTTATCTAAGGTGAACAACTTTCATGTATTTCTTGTATGCAGATTTAATACCATAATGATATTTCCCACTGTATCTTCCCTCTCACTGATGCTCCTGCTCTCCATCCTCTTTCTTTTCTTATTTTCTTTTGCTTTTTACAATAAAATACTTTCAGTTTTATAATCACAAGCTTAGTTCTCCACCAAATAAATAATTACACGAGTAGTAAGTAGAAAAACCTCAAGAGTATAGACAAGTGCTTTAAAAAATAAATGTCAATTTTACTTATATACATTATATTTTTGTGCTCTGTATACATAAACTTTAAAACTTTTCACATACCCATATCTCAAGATTATGAGTGGAGAAAATAGAGTGATATTTATAAGTCATGTATGATAAAAGAGGAAAATGAGATGGATACTATCAATGATGTGTTCAAATCACTGAGGTAAATTTATTTGAACTCAATCTTAAAGATTCCACTCTGGGATTTCCCTTCAATGCACTGCAGAGCCTGTGCATTCAAAACTCTTGTTCCTCAGGTCTTCCTCAAGCTCATCATTACATAAAAGCAGCTTCTATAAAATTAGAACTCTGCTTAACCATTCTTTCAACAAATACTTGAGGGCCTAGTCTGACACAAGAAATGCTCCAGGAATTGAGAAACTGCTGGGATCAAGAACTGCAAGGTCTCTGCCCTCTTGGAGTTCACAGTGTAGTGCAGAGACAAAACAAAAGCATATGCCTCCATGCGTGAGCAAGATCAGTTTAGGGAAGGGTAAAATCAATGCAAAAATTATAATTTGGTGATATACAGTGAGGATTGGCTACTGTAAGTTCTTAAGGAAATATAAAAGAAATAAAATGTGTAATCATTGCTTTCAGGAAATCATATCCTAGTTAAGAAGGCATAACAAATGTTGCTGTGAATAACAGTAAGGCTGAATTCTAGCTAGAACACAAAGAATGACTTAACAGATGACAGAGGTCTCAGCTGAGTCTAGAAGAGGGCATTTGATTTTTACAGAGACTACCAAAGCAGGAGAAATATTTTTGCAAAGGCAAGAATTTGGGGAATAAGAAAGAATTGAAACAAATAGGATCAGGTTAGAGGTAAAGCACCCATCTTTTCCTAATATGGGCATTTAGTGCCACCTCAGGCACTGCTAGATAATATACTTAGACCCTTGCTGGTTTTTTGGGCCTTGGTCATGTCCGGAACTATTAGGTTTCCCTTAAAATATATAGCAAATATTAATTATTCTTATCCATTATGATTTATATTTATGAAATATATAAGAAATCTTTACTAAAAATGTCAAAAGTAGCATGTCAGCAATAAAAAATAATGAAATGCTGACATTTACAACAAGATGAATTGAACTGGAGATCGCTATGCTAAGTGAAATAAGGCAGACATAAAAAGACAAACTCCACATATTTTCTCTCATGTGTGGAAATTTATGTCTATATCTATACCTATATCTGTATATACCTATATATAAATACAAAAAAGTGTAGATATTATTTGGCATTTATATATTTGACAATACTGTCTTCACTGAATTCCGCTTCTGTAGTAATACATCCTTCTTCACTTTATGATATTCTCATCAATCCTATGTTATGTGATATCAATATATTTAGCCCTGATTTCAAGAAAAATAACATATATGTCTGTGCAAATATATATGTAAATGCATTATATGTGACGAATATGAAAACTCTAATTCTGAAAGAAAAAATTGATCAAAAAATGAAAACTTGTAATAAAAAGTACAGTGGCTAGAGATCATGATCAAAGATTATTCATCAAACTATGAAAAAAATTAGCACATAAACAGAAAAATTATGTAATAATAAAAATAATTTATTAGATACCATGTGCTGCTTTCTATAGGAAACATTTCAACTAAAATGTTTTCATCTTCAAAAATCTTTCTTGTAATTGAATTTTCCTTTCTATGATATATGTATCTTGAGCTGTGTTACCCTTTTTAATCAATAAATTCAACATTATTTCAGCAGACTTCAATCACTTTCCCTTATTTGCAACACTCTTTTTTTATTCCAGTATTGTTCAACTTTTCCCAGGTTTACTTATACTCATTTGTGTTAGTATATGTGTGCAATTATTAGTTCTAAACGATTTTAACAAATATATATATGAGGTCATCCATCACACCATCAAGATACAATAGTTCCATAACCCCAAGGATCCCTTATGTTGTCTTTTTATATTCATACCATCTATATGTATAGCTTCTTACTCCTTCCTGCCAGATCCTGCACCTTTGGCATCCACTGAACTCTATTATTTTGTCATTTTGAGGGTGTTATATAAATTGATTCATAGAGTACTGAGCCTTTTTGGATTGGCAATTTCTGCTTAGCATGATTCTCCAGTGATTCATCCAGTTATTTATTAATTTTTAATGTGGAATAGTTTTCTATGGTAAGGATATGCCACAGCTTATTTAACCACATACTCACTGAAAGACATCTGTATTGTTTCCAGGTTTTAGTTATTATGAAGTTGCTATCAACATTTATGTACACCGGCGCCGCGGCTCAGTAGGCTAATCCTCCGCCTTGCAGCGCCCGGATGCCGGGTTCTAGTCCCAGGCAGGGCGCCGGATTCTGTCCCAGTTGCCCCTCTTCCAGGCCAGCTCTCTGCTGTGGCCCGGGAGTGCAGTGGAGGATGGCCCAAGTCCTTGGGCCCTGCACCCCATGGGAGACCAGGATAAGTACCTGGCTCCTGCCATCGATCAGCGCAGTGCGCCGGCCACAGCACGGCAGCCATTGAAGGGTGAACCAACGGAAAGGAAGACCTTTCTCTCTGTCTCTCTCTCTCACTGTCCACTCTGACTGTCAAAAAAAAAAAATTATGTACAGATATTTGTGTGCATACATAAGTCTTCATTTCTTTGAGGTAAAGGATCAGGATTACAATTGTTAGATTTTATGTTAATCACAAGGTTTGTTTAGATTTTTTTTTAACAAATTGCCAAAATGTTTTCTAAGGTGGCTCAACCAATCAACGTACTCATGAATAATTCGTAAATTATTCAAATTTTTTGCATCCTTGTTCGTATCTGTTGTTCTCATGACTTATTTAGCCATTTTGATATGAGATTGGTGATACTTCATTGTGTTTTACACATTTCCCTAATGCTGGTAAATGCCAGATATTTTAACTGGGTGATTTGCTGACAGATCATCCAGTTAAAAATGTTCATGTATTTATAAGTTTTTGAGTCTATAGGCAAGTTAGATTATTACAATAAATGACAGAAAAGGATGTGGGCTCATACTAGAGAAGGATTAGGTGGATGAAACAAGAGAATTAATTTTGAATGATCTCTAAAGGTTGAATATTTGGAGGTGAGGCTGTAAAGATGAGTAAATACTAAATGACTCATGGATCTCTCTCCAGTTCATAAGTTGAGTGGCCAATTCAGCTGGTTGAGGTGAAAGTCTAAGCATACAATTTGGCACGTGCTCAATCGGACGTGCCCCTGATGGTAGAGTTAGAAACGTGCCAGGGGATTCCAATCCAATACCATCAAGGTGGCATATACCAATGCCATTTCACTAGTGAAAGTAATCAGTTTCGGTTCATAATTGATCATAATGATAGGAATAAGAGTTAAAGGGACCACATAAACAAGACTAGTGTCTGCTAATACTAACTGATAGAATTAAAAAGGAGAGAATGATCCAACATGGGAAGCGGGATACACAGCAGACTCATAGAATGGCAGATGTCCTAAACAGCACTCTGGCCTCAGAATCAGCCCTTAAGGCATTCGGATCTGGCTGAAAAGCCCATGAGAGTATTTCAGGCATGGAAATCCAAGACACTCTGGCAAAATAAAAATGAATGACCTAAACAAAAGATCTCTGTGAGTGAGATCCCAGTGGAAAGAACAGGCCATCAAAGAAGGAGGTACCTTTTCTGAAGGGAGAAGAGAACTTCCACTTTGACTATGACCTTGTCTAAATAAGATTGGAGTTGGCAAACTCAAGAGGCTTCCATAGCCTTGGCAACTCTTGACAAGAGCCTAGGGTGATTACTGACACCATAAACAAGAGTGTCAATTGTTAAATCAACAACAAGCGTCACTGTGCACTTACTCCCCATGTAGGATCTCTGTCCTTAATGTGTTGCACTATGTGAATTAATGCTATAACTAGTACTCAAACAGTATTTTACACTCTGTGTTTCTGTGTGGGTGCAAACTGCTGAAATCTTTACTTTGTCTATACTAAATTTTTCTTCTATATATAAAGAGAATTGAAAATGAATCTTGATGTGAATGGGATGGGAGAGGGAGCAGGAGATAGGATGGTTGTGGGTGGGAGGGAGGTTAAGGGGGGAAAAACCCACTGTAGTCCAGAAGTTGTACTTTGGAAATTTATATTTATTAAATAACAGTTAAAAAATAAAAAAGAAATAATTTTTAAAAGAGTAATAACTCAAAAGATTTATTGTAAAAGTTTTAGATAGCTATAAATATATTTGAGATGATTATTTTATTTAAGGGCTGTAAACATCATTTGGAGTAGGTAATAATTTTTTCATTTGGTTTGGTCATTTTATTTTATCATTAAACCATGATTGGTTAAGTTTTTCTGGAAAGGGGATTTGAAGTGGAAAAACAAATTACTAAAAGTAAAGCAGAAAAACAGATAATCCATATAGGAACATTTGAAAATATGTCATACATAAAAGATAAATTCTTTGATCTCTTACAGAGTTTAATAAGAGTTAATCAGTTGATCAATACAGACTCTATGTTTATTTCATGGATTACTATACAATTGTATAACTCCCCAAACATAAACACATGCACAAAAACATGAATCATGTTCTAGATGTAAAATAACAAAGAGTGTAAAATATTTCCTTAGAATTTCATATGGATTTTTAAAATAAATATTGGGGGCTACATAATCTAGAAATTTGAAATGATTTTATGCTGCAACTGTGGAAAATATTGTCTTCTATACAAGAAAATTGGAACTTCAGGCAGCTTTTTTCTGTTGTTGTTAAACTTTCCTTTTCATATATAAGAGCATGTAGTTTGGGGTTCTTAAAGCATACAGAAACAAGCTGCTGGGGAAAAGATCAAAGGTTGTAAAAAACAAATGAATATTTTCATAGGTAAAACTTTCCACTAAAACAGCAAGATGAAAATGGTTCAGTTGATGACACTGAGTAAATGATTGTACTCAGGAGGAGCTGAGTAAGATGTAAAGGTTAATGGCTGCTTGAATAACTTCCTGCATTGCATTTTCACAGACATCATTCCTGTTATAAGGAATAGTTCCAGTGAGACTAGTAATTTCTAGTTACCAGGCTGCAAACTTAGTCCTAAGGTATGATGAAGGGCAGAATATCACAAAGAATGTTCACATCAGATCATCCTCTTTGATCTTAGTAACTGTTTACTTAATGTGCTCAACATTAAGTTCTTACTTTATGTCCTCAACGTTTTGAACACGAAATTAATGAAACAGAAAAAGTTTGGAAGATTTAAATCCACAGAACTTTGGTTGAAATCTGGGTGGTGGCAGTGGATTGGATTTTAAAAGAAAGGGGTTTGGTGGGAAGTGAGGGAAGTATGACTGTCTTCTTGGAACTGTCCCTACAGAATGCATAAAATCTGTTCTCTATATATTAATAAAAAATGTAAAAAGAAAATAAAAGATAGAACAATAAAATATAATTAGGCTTTAAGTACTTAAGTGTTTCTTATTGGAGGGACTAGTTTGGGCCCGCTCTTTAGTTTTAGAATATTGGAACATATTTTTTGTGCAAATAGTGTAATGATAATTAAAATATGCTAAGCGAAGTAAGATTATAAAAACAGAAATTAAAGAAAAAAAGGAAAGGTTCTAGTACTCTTACCCATTAGTCACTATCATTTACATTTGCAAAGCATTTCCTTTTTAAAATTTGCCATGTAATATCACTCTATTTACAGTGCACTAACTTTTGTGTTTATGTTTTATATATATGTATATATTTAATTGAAAATTTTATGTTTCATATAACAATTCAGGAAAATAGATTAATAAGCAATTTTCATTAACTTCCTTCAGTTTACATTTTATATTGTTTTCGATGTGTAACTTCTCAAATCTGTGAAGTTTTGTGGAAATGTTAAGCTTTTCAGCATTCCTGAATTTAGTTATAGAAGCCCACCCCCACCCATAAGTTTAGCTAATGACTTTAGAATGGCTGTCCTAATTTGCATGTAGATATTGATATGCCAGGTATTTCTTGGATACTGATCTGTCAGTCAAATCCTTTATCTCAACTATAACATCTAACTCCCACAGTACAGAAAGCTGTCCATTTATCTAAGACAGTCCCAGGCAGTCAGGCATATGCTGTCTCAAACTACATTCTTTCCTTAATATATAACCCATGTCTCTTGAATTGTCAGGTAATTTGAAAGGAAAAGTATCACTGTACATCTTTCTCATTCAAATTACATTGTCCGTCTTCTTTCTCTCAGCCTGTACCCTGCCTGTATCTTTAGGAACTCTTTCAGCATATAAAATTAACTACATCAAAAAAAAAAAAAAAAAAGAAGAAGAAGAAGAAGAAGAAAGGAAAGTAGTTACCTATACTAGTTACTAAAATATAATCCTAATCCTAAACTCTTAGTCTAATTCCTTTTCATAATTTAGCATTTTATAAGACTACCAAAGCAATTTAGCCATTGTTTGATATCTAGGCAGTTGAGATTTATGAAAGAAAAGCTTATCTAGTAGAATGGCCCAGATTTTTATCTCGGGGAAAAAGAGGATAGAGTAAAAGGAAAGTTTTTGCAGAGTCTCAGAGGTAAAGATTGGAGGTCTTAGAATATACGGCTTATGTTTGTACTAACGGAGGAATAAAATCTTGGAAGAGCCAGGTTAGAGTGTCTACTCTATCTTCAAGTTGTTTGTGATGCCTGTGTATGTGTTTTCAAGTGTACCACATGTATGCACATTAAAATATTTTTAAGAAAAATTTTATTGAGGAAATGGAAGAAAGGATCCATGTGTGGCAAATTCATCTCACAGCTAGTTAGAGAAGTTTTATAT
Organism: Oryctolagus cuniculus; assembly: GCF_051225735.1. NCBI lineage: Eukaryota > Metazoa > Chordata > Mammalia > Lagomorpha > Leporidae > Oryctolagus > Oryctolagus cuniculus. Next base: position 42,232,958 of record NC_142875.1, read on the forward strand.
AGGAGTTTTAAGTTCCTTTGGGCTATGGAGTTCCTTGGGGAAAAAAGTGAAAATCTTCCTTGTGAAACAGCTCTAGATTTTAATATGTGACCATGATAACTTAACAATCACTGATTTACTATAAACAGAAACAAATTATTTTGTATATTTTCTTTGGGACTTCTGTTCTCTAATGAAGTTGTAAAAGTCAGATGTCATATATGCAGTATGAATTTTGGCAACAATAAAGAAGGTTTCTTTTAAGTGGATTGGATACTGGAATTAGGTTCCAGACAGTTCCACAGATTGGAACAACAAGATTAGGCACCAAATTAACTTTTATGAGGAAGAAAGGATAAAACAGAATGTGAAAGAAATTTGTGGTAATTTCTTTAGTTAATCTTTTCCTTGTATAGTTCATAAAAATTTTATTCATTTCCAAATGGGTATTTCAGTTTTTTCCTTGGCAGAATGAGGATTACAAATGTCTTAAAGAACCATTGGTCTAGGAAATGGTTTTAGAAACTAGGCAAATTATATTTGATTATTATTGAAAGGATTCATTATTTTTAGAAGTTAAAAATAGAAAAAGTTTGTATAGGTTTGAATTATGCATGAAAGAATACTTAGGTATTTTTCAATAAATTGTTCAATCTTGGAAACTATTAGAAAATGAGCAATTTAACATGTTTGATGAGCATGGAATAACATGTTTGAATAAGAAACATTTGCTCACCATGCTAACACATGCAGATTATTTTTAAGGAATTATTTTATCAGATTCACATAGTTTACATATTTTATCACACGTTTTAATGGAGATTATATTTTTGGAGTATACTTTTTGTTAAATAAAAATATATTTTAAGAATGCCATTTTTCAGAGAGGATTATATCCTGCTAACAGATTAAAGAAAGCAGGAAAGTGAGAAAGAAAAGAAGAAAGGAAAAGAAACTTAACCTTACAGTCTATGGGAAGAGCAACAATGAGCTCTAGTGGCAAGATGTTATAATGTCAAGCGTGGGTGAAATTCTGCAGTGATCATCTCCCTTCATACATTAGGTAAACATTTTCCAGTCATCAAAATGAAGATTAATTTGTGGAAATAAGCATTCCTCTAAATCAGAATCTCATTAACTTCCACACAATTTTAACCATATTTAACCATATCCATAATTTATAGTTTATCTATTATAGTTTTTACAAAACAGCATCAGCAAGATTATTTTATGTTTCAGATGACAGAATTTATACTGTATTCTCATGAAGTCATCCCCAGGTTAAACCTGGATTTTCAAAAACTATTGATTCATGTGTGAACACTTGATAATATATGTGTACCATCTCTTACTTCTGCTCTACCATCTGCTTCCTTCACATAAATGGGCAAAATATTTAAACAGGAAAAATGCTCCTTTTCTCTAACTCTGACAAAAATATGTTTTAACATTTTTAGTTAAGTACAGTGGTAATGTTCAACTATAACTTGATAAACGTACACCTGAAACCAGTTTAAAGAAGGCTTTATTTTTCATAACTTTGGACAAAAATGATTTTCTTTATTTTTATTGCTGCCCATTTATTTTAAGACTATTATAAACTAGCTGCTTCATCATAATAGCAACTATTTTGTACCTCCATGTAGAATGTTATACCTGTTTATTCATAGAATATATTTTAAGTATTAAAAACGCAGCAGGAACTGGGGCTAGTGTTGTGACACAGCAGTTTGAGCCACTGCTTTCAAAACTGGCATTTAATAGAGTGCTGATTGGAGTCCAATTACTTAGGTTATAATCCGGCGCCTGCTAATGCACCTGGGGAGGCAGTGAAGGGTATCCAATTGCTTGGGCCCCCGGCACTCATGTGATCCGCCTGGATGGGGCTTCTGGCTCTTGGCTTTAGCCAGACCCATCCCTGGATGTTGCAGTCATTTGGGCTGTGAACCAGTGGTTGGAAGATCTCTATATTTTTCTCTGTCTTTCCCTCGTTCTCTAAGACAGTCTATCAAATAAATTAATATTTTTAAAAATGTATACCAAGAACTATTAGATTTTAGGTGATGTTTACTCGAACGCTTCATTGGATTTTATCTGAACATCAATGCTTATTTCATTAACACTATTATTCTTACTTTCTGAAAGAAAATGCTAACGTTCAGAGAGGGTAAGTGAAACATAGTAAGTTTCTGATCTAATATGTTAACTCAGGTAATCTACTTTCACATCATGGCTTCTCTTTCTACCACACCTTAAACTGCTGTCTTGGTTCCTTTTCAGAGCAATTTATAATTGGTATAAAAATACAATTAGCAAATATAATTTATATTGCATCAAACTTTGCTATTTATAAACTGTTCTTACATATATTATTATACTTGATCCTTTCAGAGTAACCTTTGGAAGTAAGGTCAGGACATGTGTTTCACTTAAAAAATTTTTATTGTGAAATATCCACTGCTATTTAACAAAAAATAATGTAAATATTAATGTTCTCAGCTAAATTTAGTCATTCCACCATATGTATTAGCATCAAAATGTTATGTTATACATGGTAAATATACCCTTTTTGTTTGCCAATTTCAAAAATAAAGTCTTTAAAAATTTTAAACATAATTTATCTGATCTAATCACACAAAAGAAAATTACAATAGCCTTGATCCTTGAACAAAACATAGCTGCACCTGCTGATCTGAGAAAGAGGAAAATGCAGTAGGGAACTTAGTCGTAAGGGTATGGCATTTTGTTCACATTTCTTTCCAAGACTCCAATTGCAGGTCTAAATTGAGGATTTTGATCATATGCAAATAGAAGGAATTTTGCATGTGGGCAGTTCTGCCATATGGGATAACAGCATGGGGCACATGACAACTACTTCCCACTGGACAAGAAGGTAGAGAACTGTTTAATACCTGCTAAATACATCAATTAAAAATCCTTACTACTTGTAAAAAAAATGCCATTTAAGAATCACGTTATTTCACAGCTGTTACATTACTTTCCCTACAGAATTACAGAACTACAAATCCCACATCAGCTAAGTCTAGAGAGATTACTTGTCATGTATTGCCCAACAGGCATATTGTATCCCAGAAATCCTTCTGGACCATTTTTGTGACTAGCCATAAATTAGCTTCTAGGTCAACACACTTACATAATTTTGCATAATCAAATTTTGTATAAAATAAACATATAAAGAGGAACAATAGTTGAAGTCCAAGCTCAGTAAGTGTAGTACGGTTTGTAGTTTTTCATTCTCACACAGCCTTCTCAGTTCTTACTTGAAAGCTTTCATTGGAAAGAAGTTTGCCACTGCATAAACAAAGTATAGGAAAGGTATCTTAAGCATCATTTCCGAATCACCAGCTTGCTTTTTGTTGTTCACCATCAAACAGTTTTGAACAACTACTCTGCATGTGGTCCCATGCTGAGTGGTGGAGGTTACCTGATGTGCTTTCTTTTCATGTCTTCAGCAGCTCACCAAGAAACATAGAATCTAGGTAGGAGAAGGGTCAAACAAATACATTGAAAACTTTGTAAGGCAGTTTCTCTTTCTCATTCAACAAATTTGGATGAGTCATTTACTTCTTTACATTTCTGTAAAACCATGATTTATTTTGTAATGATTTATGCAAATTTATTCATTTTCAATCAGAAAATATTCTAGTCATCATTGCTGTTTGATATTAACTTTATTTCTTTTCTTAAGATTTATGTTATTTATTTGAAAGGCAGTGTTGAAGGGAGAGGTAGAGACAGATATCCTCCATCCACTGATTCACCCCCAAATGGCTACAATGACCAGAGCAGGGCCAGGATGCAGCCAGGAGCTTCATCTGGTCTGCCACATGGGTGCAGAGGCCCAAGGACATGGTCCATCTTCCACTGATTTCCCAGGCACATTAGCAGGGTGCTGGATTGGAAGTAGAGCAGCTGGAACTCCAACCAGTCCCTATATGGGATGCCAGCATCCCAGGGAATGGCTTTGCCTGTTATACCACAGTGCTCAGTTGTTTAGTAAATTCCGAAGGATCACTTACTAGTCAATATAACTGAATTTAAGAAGAAGAAAATACATTTTATGTTTTTGACTGCTCACAGCTGGGTATCATTGAAGAGTTTAAGTGTGAAATTGATGGAATTAGAGAATACCTGGAGTGAGGATGTTTCTATAAGAGATAAGTGTGTGAGTCTGAGTGGAACAAGTTGGAAAGAGTGTCCTAGTGTGAATGGGCACTGTTTAATCAGCTGGGGTCTGGATAAAACAAACACCGAAGGCAATTGTTCTCTCTCCTCTGAGGCCTGGGATAGGTTACCTTTACACTGCCTTGGACATGAGAATTCCAGGCTTTCTGGTATTTGGACTCCAGGATTAATGCCATTGGTCTCCTGGGTTCTCAGATTTTGGGTCTCAGACCGCGAGTTATACACGAGCATTTCTGGTTCTGAAGCCTTCATATTTGGACTGTATCGTACTATTGGTTTCCTGAAATCTCTTGCAGGTGACTTATAGGGGGACTTTTGTGCCTCCATAATCATGTGAGCCAACCCCCTTAATAAATCTCTCATATATCTCTATGAATAGCCTATTGGTTTTGTCTTTCAGGAGAACCCTGGGTAATATAGTGCATTATTATGTAAATATCACCCTTGCCATTACCCTGGCATTATTGTTGTCTTGCTCTTGTATTCGTTCTCTATCTCATTTTCTTAATTTTTTTCACTGATCAAATTCTTTTTTTTTAAGATTTATTTTATTTATTTGAAAAAGTTACAGAAAGCGGTAGAGACAGCAGAGAGGTCTCCCATCCGCTGGTTCACTCCCCAGATGGCTGCAACAGCCGGAGCTGTGCCCATCCAAAGCCAGGAGCCAGGAGCTTCCTCCAGGTCTTCCACACAGGTGCAAGGGCCCACGGACTTTGGCCATCTTCCACTCTATCCTAGGCCATAGCAGAGGGCTGGATCATAAGAGGAGCAGCTGGGACTAGAACTGGTGTCCATATGGGTTGTAGGCGCTTCAGCCAGGCCTTTAACTCACTATGCCACAGTGCCAGCTCCTCACTGATCAAATTCTAATCTTTTCTAAGTTAGTAATTCTAAACATATGATATTAGAGATGGTCAAATTTTACTTCTACACTGGGTAACCTTACTTCAGTAGCTTCTGCAATGATACTTCATCACTTCTTTATAATGACCATTTGAGAAAGAAAGGACAAAATCTTCTAAAGCTTAGCAATATATGACTGCTGTGCGTATCATGAGTCTGTCTCAAAAATGTTTTTTTTTTAATTAAGTATATAAACCTGACATTTTCAGGAACAGAATTTACTCAGTGCAACTAAATCTTTTTATAATAAATTTAAAATATTATTGCTAAAATTATTATTATTGGATATTACAATCATACTCTTTTATCATATTGTTAAAATTGTCATAACAAGTATGAAGAAATGATGGCAAAAGTTAATACATGCAATTCTATTTAGACAGCACATATGTGAATTGAGTATTCAAAAATTCTCTTTCTTTGCTTTCATTCCACCGTAAATCAGTTTATTTTTACAAAATATAATCAGTGTTAACAAACTATAGGTACTATGTGCTCACCACAATGCTCTTTGCTCCTTGGCAAACACAATGCTTTACTCAGAACTGTGGAAGTTCTAATCGCTCTAATACACTGATTTGTTTTTGTTATACTAGAATTAATCTCTTCCTTGCTTCCCACAGCAAGGAATGAAGTGATGCTTCTTTTGGAACTCTAAGAAGTTGACTTCTTCCAGGTGTATATACAAGTTAGTGATTTTTTTTTAAAGATTTATTTTTATTGACTTGACAGGCAGAGTTATAGAGAGGGAGGTCTTCCATCTGCTAGTTCACTCCCCAAATGGACTCAACTGCCAGAACTGGGTCAGGCTGAAGCCAGGACTGAGGAGATTCATCTGTGTCTCCCACATGGGTGCGGAGGCCCAATCACTTGGGCCATCTGCTGCTGCTTTCCAAGGTGCATTACCAGGGAGCTGGATCAGAAGTGGAGCATCTGAGACATGATCCAGCACCCATATGGGATGCTGGCATCACAGGCCGCAGTTTTACCTGCTATAGCACAACACTGGCCGCATCGTTCATGATTTTAAAGAGCTGGATTTTTGGTAGCTGGTATTATGGTGTAGAGGGTTAAGCAGCCACCTTCATTGTGGCAACCCGAATGGGTGCCAGGTAGTGTCCTAGCTACTCCACTTCCAGTCCAACTTCTTGCTAATGGCCTGCGAAAAGTAGTGGAAGTAGTGGAAGATGACCCAAGTGTTTGGGCCCCTGCCACCCACACGGGAGACCTAGATAAAGCTTCTGGCTTCAGTCTGCAACAGCTCCGGCCATTGCTGCCTTCTGGGGAGTCAATCAGCAGATGGAAGATCTCTCTCTTTGTCTCTCTGGCTCTGTCCCTAACTCTGACTTTCAAAAAAATAAAAAATAAAGATCGCAAGAGGTATTTTTGAAAGTTTTATTCTGAACTACCTACTCTGCAAAAGATACTATGTTAGTTGGTCACATGGCAAAATTATACTGTCCCATACACCATCATCTCTAATATCAGATCAATACATAATCTAGGTATCACTTCAAAATTTACCTAACTGGATAAAAGATCTAGAAATAAATACCAAAATTCCAGCAACAGAAAATATAGCATGTAGAGTATATTTTTGTTCATCTCAAGAGTTCTTCAAATATATATAGAAATTAAAATTAATGTAAATTGTGAGGCACTGTACTATTAATAGTTCAATAGGACTGAGTGTGAAAGTAGTGATCTATCAAGCAATAAAAATCTGCCAGTTCATTTTAATTGATAGTCTCCAACAAAGTTTTCGAGGGCATCTTTAGTGGTTTGTACATTCTTTAAGCTAGACCATTTGAGTCAAGGCATTGAGATTTAATAGTAAAAGTTTGAGTATGCATTTTCTTTTTATCTCATGACATCAATGAAGATTCATTCTCTGGAGGGATAGAGACTTTCAAACCATTTAATGCTAATAAAAGTATAAATCTGTAATTAGGGAAGTTAAATTTTAGATTAAACTAGTAATACATATTTAAAGACATATCCTAAGATCCCTCCTTCTTTTTTATAATTGGAAGTTTTAGGAATTTCAGTATTGAAATTTTCAGTATGGTTTGATTTCTCTGAACATCCTCCTACCCCTCATTAGACTCCTTATCATACTGTTGGCATTTACACTATTAATTTAAGATGGAAGAGACAAACTTCTTCCTAAAGAGTTGAATGCTTGAACTTGAGACATGACATGCCTAGTTCAAATCGCAGCTGTTCTGCAGTTCTGATCCAGCTTCCTGCTAATGTCCCTAGGAAATTATGACTCATGTTTTGGCACCTGCCACCCATGTGGGAGAATGAGATGGAGTTCCTGGCTCCTGGATTTGGCCTGGCCCATACCTGGCTTTTGCAGAAATTTACTGAGTGAACTAGAGGATGGAAAATCTGTCTGAGGCTGGTGCAGTGGTGCAGCTGGTTAAAGCCCCGGCCTGAAGTGCCGGCATCCCATATGGGTGCCCGTTCTAGTCCCGGCTGCTCCACTTCTGATCCAGCTTTCTATTATGGCCTGGGATAGCAGTGGAAGTTGGCCCAAGTCCTTGGACCCTTGCACCCTTGTGGAAGACCTGGAGGAAGCTCCTGGCTCCTGGCTTCAGATAGGCTCAGTTCTGGCCATTGCAGCGATTTGGGGTGTGAACCAGCAGATGGAAGACCTCTCTCTCTCTCTCTCTACTTTTCTCTGAGACTCTGTCTTTCAAATAAGTAAAGATAAATCTTAAAAAAAAAGAAAATCTCTGTCTCTTCCTCTCTCATTATCCTCTCTGTCTTTCAAATAAATAAATAATCTTTAAATAAAAACAAGAGAATATCATCTGGTAATGTGTTTTCACAAAAGCACAAACTCAACACCTAATATTCACGTGTTCAAATCTTGAAGTTATTTTTTCTTCCTCAAATATTTTACATAACAGTCACCATATTTAAACTCAATTTGACATTTCCATTAAGACATGACTAACTTGTAAGTTCTCTGTAGTTCCCAATGTTATCAAATGGACTTGAAAAGCTGGCCCATAGAAGACTACTTTCACTGTTACAAAGGGAGTTGAGTGTGAGAATGTCATTGCCAGATGGTAAATAGCATCTTCCTGAACTATTGTTCTCTCAGGCTTTCGACAGGTGGTTGGTGATATGTATTCAACCAAAACAGCAACAACAAAATTTCACACTGACTGCAGAATACCAGAATTATTTTAGGCTTTAAAGAGAGTTTCAGATAGAATTAGATCAGTTTATACTACAGGTCATGATAAGTATCGCTGCCTTTTAAAGAAGGAAACTAAAATAAGTGGTTCTTGATTTGGTGACTTGCTAATATCAATATTTTCACCCTGAGAGACTAAACAGACCTCCTATGGTTGTCAGTGATCTTTAATAGAGTGCATAACCTGATACCTTAGTAATTGCTCAAGGAAGTGGTTGAATAAACCAAAAATGGACATATAAGCAAAAGGCTCAATAAATTTTTACCACTCATGAAATTATTTGTCCAAGGAACTTTTAGTTTATTTATTTTTCCCAGCTTTCTGATAAGTGAAATAGACAATATGTCTATCTCAGAGTGAATGTTAGTTAGACTTAAAGAAAAAGGTATGTGAAAACACTTATCAGATAAAAAAGGTGACAAGGTCATTGGGATAGCTGCAAAAATATTATTATATATTTCTTAAAAGAAAAGATTTATTTGAAAGGCAGAGTTAGAGTGGGAGTGACAGAGAGAGAGTCTTCCATCCTCTGTTTCACTCTCTAAATGGGTGTAACAGCTGAAGCCAAGAGCCAGGAGCTTCTTCTGCATCTTCCATGTGGGTGTAGGGGCCCAAACACTTTGTCCTCTACTGCTTTCCCAGGTGTTTTTGCAGGAAACTGTACCAGAAGTGGAGCCCCTGAGATTTGAACCTGTGCGCATAAGGCAATGGCTTTACCTGCTACACCAAAGTGCTGCCCCCATTATATATTTCTTAAAATGTGGAAGTAAACATTTAATATTAGAAAAAATACATTTTAATCATTTAAAAATTAACATAAGATTTAAGGCCTTTAAACATTAGAATTGGTAGTATTTATAAAACTTATAAAAGTTGGACATGCAAAATTTAGAGGAGGAAAAATTAGAACAGGTAATAATGGCATTTGACTTTGCACATCCCTGGAGTAATGTCACAAGTCTGACATCGTTAAAAGCTAAACAGAGAAAAACACAGAGCAACAGTTTTAGAATATAAAGTTGAGAAAACATTAAGTGTGTAAAGCAACACCGTTTTTCTTAATGCTGGGCATGTTTCATAAAGATACAAAGTAATTAATGAAAAGTCCTTGAAAACAATTTTAGAACAAAAGCATTAAAGGATTTGAGTGATTTTGGAGTCCATCTCTAATAGAGACAGGTATTGAAAATGGAGCTCTTTGAGAATCTAGATCACTGCAGTATTTTATTCTATTTCTCTACAGTGACTATTGAAAATAAATCACATTTAGATGTCATTTTAATCTCTTCTAATACCAGTAGTGAATAAAGAAAAAATAATTTGAATCCTTTTTGTTTTTAAAATATGTGTGGGCAAGGGGAGGGTTGCGGGTGAGAGGGACGTTATTGGGGGGAAGCCATTGTAATCCATAAGCTGTACTTTGGAAATTTATATTCATTAAATAAAAGTTTAAAAAAAAGAAAAGGGGGTCAAAGAATAATAAAATTAAAATATTAAAAATAAAAAAATATTTGTGTGGTAGAATGGAAATTAACTCAAATAAGTATATAAGATAATTCCAAAGTGTGATTAGTTGTATGTGTGAGATTTGGAAGAGCCATGAAATAAAGTGGGAATGGAATTATCTGTGTGGAAGGTATTTGATGGCTGCATTAGCAAGGATGATTAAACAAAATCCTTAAGGAGCTGGAGTTTGTGGCATGGTGGCTTAAGCTGCCACTGAGTCCTCGACATCTCATATGGACATCAGATCATGTCCTGCCTGCTCCACTTGTATTTCAGCTCCCTGCTCATGTGCCCGGAAAAGCAGCGAAGATAACCCAAGTACTTGGGACCTTGCCAATCTTGCAGAGACAGAAACTGCTAGATCCTGTCTGATGTAGCCCTAGGTCTCATTTGGGGAGTGAACCAGTGGATGGAAATTGGGCTTTCCCTCTCTTTCTTTCTCTAACTCTGCCTTAGGGAAAAAAAAATGATTCTTTAAACAAATAATTAAAATTTAAGTAAAATTTTAGCCTGAAACAAAAAAAAAATAGTATAAGCAGCCATGGTAAATCCAGAGGAAATGCCTTTCAAGGTGAGAGAACAGAATGTTGAAAGGACCAGAACATAAATGAGGTTGTTATAGTCAAGGAAGAAATAAGGTAAAAATATGTAGAGTGCAACAGATGGAGGGGCAGTATGAGATGAATTTGAAGAAGTGGACAGAAATCAGACCACGTGTGACCCTGCTTAGCAATTTTACATTCCATTTTATTTTGTGATGGGAACTTAATATGTCTCTGCAGATGTCCCAAATACTTGGGCTATCTTCCTTCAAGGACAAGTACAAGCAGATCTTCTTGGGGGGCGTGGATCGGCATAAGCAGTTCTGGCGCTACTTCGCCAGTAACCTGGCCTCCGGTGGGGCAGCTGGGGCCACCTCCCTCTGCTTTGTCTACCTGCTGGACTTTGCCAGGACCAGGTTGGCTGCCAATGTGGGTAAGGGTGCCGCCCAGCGTGAGTTCAGTGGTCTGGGCAACTGTCTGACCAAGATCTTCAAGTCTGATGGCCTGAGGGGTCTCTACCAGGGTTTCAATGTGTCTGTGCAAGGCATCATTATCTACAGAGCTGCCTACTTCAGAGTCTATGATACTGCCAAGGAGATGTTGCCTGACCCCAAGAATGTGCACATTATCATGAGCTGGATGATTGCCCAGAGCGTGACGGCGGTGGCCGGGCTGGTGTCTTACCCCTTTGACACTGTTCGTCGTAGGATGATGATGCAGTCTGGCCAGAAAGGTGCTGACATTATGTACACGGGGACAGTTGACTGCTGGAGGAAGATTGCAAAAGATGAAGGAGCCAAGGCTTTGTTCAAAGGTGCTTGGTCCAATGTGTTGAGAGCCATGGGTGGCACTTTTGTATTGCTGTTGTATGATGAGATCAAAAAATATGTCTAATGCAGTCAAAAATCAAGTTCGTTGATTCACAGGGAACTTGGATCACCAGTTCACAGATCCATTACGTGGTTAAATAGACAATTCTGGGGGGAAGTAAAAAGATCTGAAATACCAGACTGAAAGGAATACCTCAGAAAAAAACTGCTTCATTAAGTGTTCGTTGACCCACAAATGTATTTTGTATTTATTTTACATTTGAATCCCCACAGCAAATAGCAAATAACTTATCATACTTGCATGATTGTCTGAAGAATTAATAATGAAGAAATAACTGAATGTAAACATCAATAAAGATCACTTAATGCATCTTATCCAAAAAAAAAAAATATAGTCAATGGAGGTTAACACCAGCTAGTCAATTGTAGTTCAATAAAATCTGTATTTTCTCTCATTTTTATTTCATAATTGATCAAATCTTTTCTACATGGATGTGAAGAAGTAATTTAAAATATTGTAATTTTGTCTGCGCATGTGGGAAGATGGCCAAGAAGATTCTCAAATCTGTGCTGTTTGTGTGTATAGTAAAATGTTGTTGCAGAAGCTGTTTTCAAAAAGCTTGTAACCAGTTAATACATTCTATACAGTATGGCTGTTATCACTTAAGAGATAGGAAACCTCCTGTCTATCGAAAGCAGGCATGTTGTACCCAGGAACCACGTGACCTAAGAGGTTACCAAAGAAAACTTTGCCACATTTCAATATGCATCATGGATAGATAACAAAAATTGAAGAGATTTGAGTCAAAAATGAATCGTTAGAAACTGCAAATCTGAAACTGAACAACTTGGGTACTGTGATACACAGAAATAGTGTATCCCCTATTATTCTTTCAGATAGTGTAGGAGCAGTGTGTCACCTGCTGCATGGACTTCCTATAACATCTATTGCCAAATAAATATGGATGTATATCAAAAATTATTGTTTTCAAAATAAACTGGGAATTTAAAAGATATTGCCATTATATTATATATATATTTTTTTCAGAAAATCTGTAAATCAAACTAGTTTGAAACCCTGATACTGAAATGAATAGGTGAACACCTACAAATACTTGGGTAAAATGTTTCATGAATGGGTTCATGATTTATAGTACATCTGCAAACTTTTGTCAAGTGTTATCAAGATACTTCACAATGATCTTTATAATTAAGCTAATTGAAAAAATCTGGAGGAGACACATTGACAGCAGTTTATTGTCTAAATAGAATTGTAAATTGGGCAGTAGCTATTCATGCATCCTTTTGACACTCATAGACAGCAATATGCTCTTTACTTTGCTCAGTAAGTCAATTTTATAAAAAGTGAGTCTTTAAATGTTCATCTCTATACAACTAAAATAAGCATTCAACCATCAGCTTCACTGTTAACTCCAGTAAGACCAAGAAAACATGATGTAGTTTCAGCAACTAATTTTAACTCTGGTTACAAACAATTTGTCATTTTTATACTGATAATTTTAACAGAAAAATAAAATACAGCTCTCTAGGCAGAGATCCTGTTAAAAAGTGTATAGACCTTGTGTACCCAGTGACAACACAGATGATAAATATGGACCAGGCCCATGAGAAAAATTCCCCAGCTTTGCTGCACTAGTGTACTCATTATGCTGGCATATAAAAAGACCATGTGCTCTGAAAATGAAACCTAAGTGATCTACTCGTCATCTTACTTCTTCATAGGTCACATGAATATTTTTCTATCAGGAAATAGGGAGTTCTAAATGTACATTTAAAAATTCAATTTGATATTTTTTAAGTGTACACTATATGAAAGGATCTTTGCTAGGCATGGAGATAAAAACCATGTAGGCTATGTCTTTTATTTAAAATTTTCAGTCTAGAAATTTGTTAAGATGTTATACTTTTAGTTAATTAAATAAGAGATAAATTTCAGCCCTGATTTTAGGCCAAAAGTTAAAACTTTGAAGACCATCAGTCTTTTTACTATGCAGATCTGTCCATAGTAATTTGTATGTATATATATATATATAAATATTTAATATTCATTATAAGTATCTGAGTTTTCCTAAGTAAATATTTGCATCATGACTTCTAATACTATTGAGCATTTCATCAATTTGTTGAAAGACACACAGGAAAGATTCTTTGGAAATAAGAATACAAATATATGACATTTTACCTTTTTACAACATTCACTCTTTACATGTTTTTAGCATAGCAGATTAACAGATGCTAAAAGAATAAACCTAAGTTTTTGCTCAACTTATTTCACATTATTAATTATTATGGTCATCTGTGAAAATCCAATGCCTTCTTCTGTTTAGACCGGTATAAACCTATGGTATGTTTGCAGCAGCACTGTAAATTTAAAATTATAATCCTTTCCTGATTATCCATACTACTGCCAATGCTTATTATTAAATAAAGCTATAGCTTTTATTTAGTAAAATCAATTTCTCTTGTATTCATATTGGACTTCATAGAAGGCGGCATTGGCTTTTCATAGATTGCCATTAATGATTAATAATGTGCAACATGTTGGGCAAAAACTTAGGTTTATGCTTTCAGCATCTATTATTCTGCTATGCCAAAAACTTGTAAAGATTGAATGCTGTGGTACAGCAGGTTAATCTGCCACTTGGGAAGTCTGCATCTCATGTTAGAGAGTCAGTTGGAGTCCTGGGTCCTCTGTTTTCAATTCATCTTCCTATCAGTGCACCTGGGAAGTCAGTGGGAATGGTCCAAGTGCTTGACTCCCTGTCACCCACATGTAAGATCTGAATGGAGTTCCTGGTTCTTGGTTTCATCCTGGCATAGCACTGCAAAAACAATCAATGCCTTAAATTATATTTTAAATGCTTAAATTAAAAGCAAATAAATAGTGCAAAAGAATAATTTTGGTTTTATGTAGAAAATAAAAATTTTGGTTTTTCATTAGTTTTTCTATGACTATAGGCAAACAATTTTATCTTCAACATGCTTGGTTCATTTGTTGTTATTTGAATGTTCTCTAGCAACATTTTATGTTAGGATTTGACTACAGAGACCACACTCTTATCTAGCAAATTCTTGAAATAAGAGGAAGATTTCTTCAGACTTCACAGTGACTTGGTGAAAAAAGCTTCCACAATAAACCTCCTTGCTTAGATTCAATAATAAAGTAAGAAACAGTCATCTGATTTTTAAGACTATTGCCTGTTGTGATAATTCAGTTCATGAAGCAATCATTTATGGGTGATGATATACTACATTTCTGAAATCTGGCTAAGATCCTGCTTAAGACACTTGTGTTCCATTCCAGGGTACTTGAGTTTGAGTCCTGCTCTGCTTCTGACTCCATCTTCCTGGTAAAGCAGACCCTAGCAGGCAGTGCTTATGACTCAGTTAGGTACCTGCTTCTGAACATGGGACACCTGAATTTAGTTCCTAGCTCCCAAATTTTGCCTCCCCCAGTCCTGGCTGTTATCACTACCTGGGTTGTGATCCAGCAGATGAGAGCTCAATGTGTGTGTGTGTGTGTGTGTGTGTGAGAGAGAGAGAGAGAGAGAGAGAGAGATTTCTTTATTATTCTGCTGTGTCAACTGGCTAAGGTACACAGTCTTTTTGACATGGTCTAAAATCTTGTGAAAATAAAAGTTAAACTGGCAGCAAATTGATTGTAATGTATTCTGCAGAGTCTCTGGAAATTTTCAATGTTCAATGAATTAACCATAATAAGAATATTATAAGAAGAAGTTGACCATAGTAAGAATATTAATCTTGTTGGTATACAACTTCCTATATTTATTCACCCATTACTATTTCCATCAACTTTCAATGTGCAACTTCAGATGGCCAGAATAAATTTGAGGAAGATGGCCCTAAAACTTGGATGTTAGAATGCTAAAATGGAGAGCAAAAATAATTTTCTGAAATTGCTAGTATTCAGAAAAAAAATTGTATTTCCAAACCCACAAAGACTCATCTTATTAATATTGATGTTTCAAGTTTTTTCTTGTATGCTAAAAACCTTATAATCACTTATTCATTCCCTTAAAAATAAAAGCAAAAATAAAGGACCAGTGTTGTGGTGCAACAGGTTAATCTGCTTTCTGTGATGCTGGTATCCTATAAGAGCACTGAATTGAGTCCCAGCTGCTCCACTTCCAATCCAACTTCCTGCTTATATACCTGGGAAAGAAATGCAAGATTGACTGCCTGGATTTCTGCAGTCTCCCATGTGGGAGAAGTGGATGGAGTTCCAGGCTCCTGGCCTCAGTCTGGTCCAGCCAGCCATTTGGGGACTGAACCAATAGATAGAAGATTCCTTCTCTCCCTCTCTTCCTTCCTCCTTCCCTCCTCCGTCCTTTTCTTCCTTCCCCCCACTCCCTCCCTTTTTCCCTCTTTCCCTCACTCCTCCTCCTCCTCTTTTTCCTCCTTCTCTCTGCAGCTTTCAAGTAACTAAATCTTTTTAAAAAGAGCAAAAATTAATGGAATATCATTCTACAAAACAAATGAATACAGATACAAATACAAATGAAATCATTGATGGAATTAGTTTGAGGAAGTAAAACATTAATTTTGTCAATATTGGATGTATTAAAGGCTTCTAACTTGAGACTGTAAAGCTCCCTTTCATGTTTTGACATGACACTTGTATAGATCAGAATTTAAAAAACAGTATAGTAGCAGTCTTTTACATATAGAAAATATATAAAGGGGTTCTTCAAAGTGTTTATGGAAAATGTGTATTATGAAAAAGTGCAAGAAATTCAAAAATTTTGCACCAAAATAAACTTATCCCTTAATCTATTTTCCATGCACTTTTTTAAAAATTTATTTGACAGGTAGAGTTATACATAGTGAGAGAGAGAGAGACAGAGAGAAAGGTCTTCATTCCGTTGGTTCAATCCCCAAATGGACGCTATGGCTAGAGCTGCACCGATCCAAAGCCAGGAGCCAGGAGCTTCTTCCTGGTCTCCCATGTGTGTGCAGGGGCCCAAGCACTTGGGCCATCCTCTACTGCCTTCCCAGGCCACAGCAGAGAGCTGAACTGGAAGAGGAGCAACTGGGACTGGAACCTGGCGCCCATATGGGATGCCGGCGCCACAGGCAGAGGGTTAGCCAAGGAGCCACAGCGCCGGCCCCCTCCACGCACTTTTGAAGTAGGCTCATATATATCCCCAAAATAATTATCTCGGAAAGGCATAAATCTCTCAATAGGGAGAATATTTTTTAGGAAGAGCCAATCTGTCTATTGCATTTCTTGTGTTGTACAGCACAAAAAAAGCATGTTTGATTTTGAAGATGATAAATCAGGAGCATTAAAATGTGTTAGTGCTAACATTTATACATGTATAGTATGTATTACTCTGCAGGGTGAAATCTGAATTAACACTTCATGAATTTAATAGAGATTATAATTTATGTTGGTATCAATATTCGCTCATAGGATTGCCATTAGTTTTGATTTGTTTCTTTCCGTACCTCTACCTACAGGTTCCTGTGCTGTCACTTTGAATTATACTAATTTATTTTGTTTATTTTTTGTGCATTTGATTTAACATTTTCAAACACTCTGGAATAGTGTGAAATGGGCATAAATGATATTGTAAGGTCAATTAACTCCTGTTAACATACTCATAAGCTTCTTTCAGATTTCTTTTTAATTTATTTATTTGAGAGAGTTACAAAGAGAGATGGGGGTGGAGAGAGAAAGAGAGAGAGATCTTGCATCTGCTGGTTCACTCCCCCAGATGACCACAACAGCTGAGGCTGGGCCAGGCTGAAGCCAGGAGCCAGGAGCTTTATCCAAGTCTCCGACATGGGGGATAGGGTCCCAAGCATTTGGACTATTTTCTGCTGCCTCTGCCTATTCATTAACCAAGGAGTTGGATTGGAAATGGAGCAGCTGAGACTTGAACTGGTGCCCATATGGGATGCGGCTTCACAGGGAGCAATAATACCCATATGCCACAGTGCCATCCCCTTCTAACAGGTTTCTGCTCTTGATTGCGAATATTTATATTTGGCCTAGTAGGAAGAATTTAATTTCTTCAAAGATAATTAGATCCAAGAAATACTCTGATTTTTCTGTTGCCATGTTTCATGTATCTCAGATTGTCATTGTGAACAGATTGTGATCTTATTCTAAGGCACCAGCAGTGACTCAAGTTTCTCATGTTCTACATCAAGACCCTGGCATAGACTTGTTGTTTAGTTGGTTACTGCCTGCTCTGTAGGTGTATTTGACAGATTTTTTACTAAACATTGAGGAAACACAGGTAAAATACAAAAACTTCTGCCCTTAGAAACACAGAGGCTAGCTGGAATTAGAAAAATCAACATGAAATTAAATGAAGTCTAGTCAGTGCTGTTGTAAAAGTACCATACAGTGATAAGACGAAAGCAGCCAATCCCCTATATACAAACTTAAATTTTTTTCTTCCACTTGATTAAAAAATGTTTTCTAAATGGAAAAAATACTGAAAGGGGTTGTTATCTGAAAATTTCTCATAAAGGTCAATGAAAAACATGGAAAACAGGTTCTTGAAAGACATGGGAAATTATGAGTTGTGATTTATATAGTATATTTGAAAATGGGAGGATAGATTCATTAGCAAATTCAAGATTAGGTGTTGATTTGTTTAGTGTTGAGATTTGTAGGAATGTCCAAAGAATTGCAAATAGCACATATTCCTCTTAGAAGGAAATCTATGTCTCTGGCGCAGTAAGTTTCAAATATGACACAAAAAAATCTAGTACCCTAGGTTTATCCAAATGCCCTTTCATTGAATATTTACTATATCTTTCATGTACATGTACACTATTAGAACCTTGTGCTAGGCATGTTGCATTAAAATGATATTTGATAAAAGGAATAATAAATAGCCTATGACTTCTAGTGTGGCACGAAGACCAAAATACACATATGCAGACCATATGTCATGATAAATTCTGTAAAATTAGAAGAAGCAATAATTTAATTTTGTCTAGTTGGTTAGGAAAGATGTGCTGTATAGAATAGTGTGAAGATGTAATTTGTAGGTTAGAATATTTTTAGTAGCATAGAAGGTGGGCAACAAAATACGCCTTGCAAACGTGTTGGAATTAACACTACAATAGAATGAATATAGGATTTCAGAATTTGAGGGTTTTCAGATATTTTCAGTTTGAGTCATTTAATTGATAGATGACTTACCTAAGGAACCTAGTTAATAAATAGAAGTTTTAGTGCCATTGTTATTTCTCAATTGTCAATCTTGAACATTCACTGTTATTTTTCTCCTTTATTTCCTCTGCTGATGAATACACAACTTTGCAACTTTTCATGAACAACCATTCAATATTATGATCTCTAAGGTCTTTCTTAGGTTATAAAATCTCATAAGTTACTACTTACAAAATAAAATATTCATAAAATATTAAGACAGTAGTTTCAACGTTTAAAAATATACTGTACTCTAGAGTCATATAACAGCGATCTAATGATTTTGAACTATACTACATGGTGACCACTGTTAGCACCAATTTATAACAAGGATTTTATTTTTCCCAAGGCAATGAGAGTAAATTCCCACACAATTTGTCAGTCTAACTTGTTCCAAGCAATTTAAAGTTGTGGATTAGTCAATGAAATGTGGCATCCTTTTGAGGCACTGTGTGATGAGAATTGGAATGAGTTGAAACAAATAGACTTAATTTGTCATGGAACATATGTCCTTCAGTTGCTGAGAGTTTGGGTTTTATTATGTAAAATGTAGGTAGATAAAATAAACACTTACGACAAATGATTTAAGCATCATGATGTAGTATTTATATCTTCCTGAGCCCTCCTAGGTAAAATAGCCTTCAATTGATTTACTTGCATTTCTAGATGGATTGCCAATATCATCTAAAAGTGTTGCTCACAGTGACACAAGGAAGCATTATAAAGGAAATGATTAATTTTAATACACTGTTTTAATATGCGGAAGTTTGGGGCTACACTAATCTGAAATTGGCAATAATAATCCTATAGAATCATTGAATTTATCTAAATTTTCCAATTTTTTTAACTTTTATTTAATAAATATAAATTTCCAAAGTACAGCTTTAAGATTACAGTGGCTTCCCCCCCCCATAATGAAATGACCAAACCAAATGAAAAAATTATCACTTACTCCAAATGATGTTTAGAGCCCATAAATAAAATAATAATCTCACATATATTTATACCTATCTAAAACTTTTTTGATAAATCTTATGAGTTATTATTCTTTTAAAAATTATTTCTTTTTTATTTTTAACTGTTATTTAATAAATATAAATTTCCAAAGTACAATTCTGATCTTATTTAGACAAGGTCATAGTCAAAGTGGAAGTTCTCTCCTCACTTCAGAGAAAGGTACCTCATTCCTGAACAGCACTCTGGCCTCAGAATCAGCCCTTAAGGCACGCTGATCTGGCTGAAAAGCCCATGAGAGTATAACAGGCATGGAAAGCCAAAACACTCTGGCAAAACAAAAAAAAACAAAACAAAACAAAAACCTAAATGAAAGATCTCTGCGAGTGAGATCCCAGTGAAAAGAACAGGTCATCAAAGATGGAGGTACCTTTCTCTGAAGGGAGGAGAGAACTTCCACTTTGACTACGACCTTGTCTAAATATGATCAGAGTCGGTGAACTCAGGGGGGTTCCATAGCCTTGGCAACTCATGACAAGAGCCTAGGGTGATTATTGATGCCATAAACAAGAGTGTCAATTTGTTAAGTCAACAACATGAGTCACTGTGCACTTACTCCTCATGTAGGATCTCTGTCCTTAATGGGCTGTACATTGTGATTTAATGCTATAACTAGTACTCAAACAGTATTTTTCACTTTGTGTTTCTATGTGGGTGCAAACTGTTGAAATTTTTACTTAATGTATGCTAAACTGATCTTCTGTATATAAAGATAATTGAAAATGAATCTTGATGTGAATGGAAGGGGGAGGGAGAAGGAAAGGGGGGGTTGCAGGTGGGAGGGAAGTTATGGGGGGGAAGCCATTGTAATCCATAAGCTGTACTTTGGAAATTTATATTCATTAAATAAAAGTTTAAAAAATATCATTTTGTCTTTTTTTTCAAAGATGTGTTTTCTAGGTATAGTAATCTTGGTTGACAGTCTTTCTTTTTAATCATTTAAATATATCATTGTTATTTCAATTTGTTTCAGTTGAGAACTGTAACAGTATATACTAACTTTAGTAAATTAAGTTCATTAGTCAGCTTATTCAGTGAAAAAAATCCTTGTCTTTATACTTAATTCAAAATATTTCACTCATAGTATCCATTTCATTGTGCTCCACACTGTTCTCTATTAAGAACATAACATGAACCTTGTGACTCTTGAATGTTCCTGACAGTTGCTGTAAGAGAAAATGTGTGTGTGTGTGTGTGTGTAGTGTCTTGTTCCACTTCCTCCATTATCTCAAGGTGGTTCACTTCAATTGCAAAAAATCGCTATTACCAGAAATGGAACATTTACCTCTTTTTTAATGTATTCTACACAAAGACCTTGTGACACATTTTTGATAATGCAGTGTAATGTAGGAAAAATTAAATTTCCAGGAAAAATTCTAAAGTACAATATTAGTTTGTACTCCTTCTTTTTACCATTTCACATGTATTTAAAAAACCTCTGGAGAAGCCCTTCCCATGATCTATCATCATGAAAGTCATCTTCCACTAAGGGAAATGCTCATTCTGTTATGATTTTCCTGAGAAAATTGTCTAATATGGTGTGTAGGTTTTTCATGCTGGATTTTAAAAAAATGTTTCTTCATTTTGACATTGACTAACAGCTATGTTAAAAAAGAATACAATGTCTTTTGGTGTGTAGGAATGAGTGAAAAATTATGTATTGAGTTCTAATCACAAAGATTGTTTATGGAATGAGAGGTTTGCTTAATATAAACACCAAAAGTACTGTATTCAAAAAAGTGATTTATTTGCATTAATGTTACTTTGTCATAATGCAATTACTCAAAGTGCAATCCATGTATAAATCAAGTTAATTAATCCCATAAACAATGACCACAATAATTCCAATTTTTCTAGTAATCTTAATTGATAATATGAAAATGAGGAACCAAATGAAAATACAAAAACAGCTGCTGTCAAAAGTAAGTAAGCACTGCAATCTAGAAAAATCAGTTACCATATAAACGTTTTTTTTTTTTACCATATAAACTTGATTTATTCATTGGATGGTATTTTATTATTACATTTTCTTAACTATATAAAAGTAAAAGTAATTGTGAGACTACTTTAAAATAAGAAATAAAATATTTGAATAAAATAGTATGTTCTTAAATGTTTTTGAAAAGAAAGGGAGGAATTAAGGAATCAAGAAGGAAAAATGAAGGGGAAAAAGAGGGAGGGCAGAAAGAACAGAAAACTCACATAGGACTTTAATTCTGACCTTTTACTGAAGTTATGTTTCAATTCCAATAATTTTATGAATGAATTTTCTGTAAGATTCTATAGAATTTACAATAAATTGAGATTATAAAATAACATTATTTACCAATGTGCTCAATTGTATATAAAGGTATATATTACTTAAATAAATATCAATAATTTACAAAATTAAGAGTCTATATGCAATTCCACTCAATAGGTTTGATCAACTTTTGACCAGAAATCTAATTTTCAGGTGTGAAAGGATGAACATTTTCTGAATTAACTTGGTTTCTAATTTTAGTCTATAACATATTCATGTTTAAATCAAGAAAAAATAGTAATTCAAGCTATTGATTAAAAACCTATCAATTACTTTCTTTCTCATAAATGGGGAATTCTAAAATCAAATTCTTTCTTATTTTATTTTATTTTTTTTCTTTTTTTTATTTAGTAAATATAAATTTCCAAAGTAGATTTTATGGATTACAATGGCTTTCCCTCCCCATAATTTCCCTCCCACTCACACCCCTCCCATCTCCCGCTCCCTCTCCCATTCCATTCACATCAAGATTCATTTTCAATTATCTTTATACACAGAAGATCAATTCAGTATATATTAAGTAAAGATTTCATCAGTTTGCACCCACACAGAAACACAAAGTGTAAAATACTGTTTCAGTACTAGTTATAGCATTACTTCACATTGGACAACACATTAAGGACAGATCCCACATGAGAAGTAAGTACACAGTGACTCCTGTTGTTGACTTAACAATTTGACACTCTCGTTTATGACATCAGTAATCTCCCTAGGCTCTAGTCATGAGTTGCCAGGGCTATGGAAGCCTTTTGAGTTTGCTGACTTCGATCTTATTGAGACAGGGTAATAGTCAAAGTGGAAGTTCTCTCCTCCCTTCAGAGAAAGGTACCTCCTTCTTTGATGGCCCCGTTCTTTCCACTGGGATCTCACTCGCAGAGATCTTTCAATTAGGTCCTCTTTTTTTTTTTTTTTCAACTTGAAGTAGTATTAAAGGAAGAAGTGGTGTTTCACATTTAATAAAGCTTCTTGGTATTTTTCTAGAATCTTTTTTAAGGATACTTTATTTTTCCTATATTATTAGTAGCAGTAGTCTTGATTTTTATTATTCTAGAAGCAAAAGGCAC
Source organism: Oryctolagus cuniculus (assembly GCF_051225735.1). Classification (NCBI taxonomy): domain Eukaryota; kingdom Metazoa; phylum Chordata; class Mammalia; order Lagomorpha; family Leporidae; genus Oryctolagus; species Oryctolagus cuniculus. The sequence goes on from NC_142875.1 coordinate 42,255,729, forward strand.
TAACAAAATTATTGTTTTATTAAAATGAAAATATTGCTAGTATTAAGAGGAAGTCCTGGGTGATGTGATACAGACATAAGCCACCACTTACAACACTGACATCCCATTTTGGAGGGCTGCTTTGAGTCCTGGTGGCTATGCTTCCTATCTAAGTCCCTGCTGATGTAACTGGAAAGGTCGTGGAAGATGATCCAGCAGCTTGGGCCCTTGCTGTGCAAATGGGGGCCTGGGTGGAGTTCCAGGCTACTGGCATTGGTGTGGATCAACCCCAGCCATTGTAGCCATTTGGGGAAGTGAACCAGTAGTTGGAGGATCTTTCTGTCTCTACTTCTCTATCACTCTTTCTAAATAAATAAATAAATAAAATATTTTAAGCTATTTATTTAATTTTGATAATCAAATATAACAGATGTTTCTCTTAATTTTTTAATGAATTGTGTAGTGTCAAGCCTATAACTGCTTTTTCTTAGAATTAGATTCCAAGTATTTTCTTTCATAATTTTTACTGAAAGAATATAATTTTACTTTTCTCATCTATTGGACGTGACTCATTTGAGTCAATTTTTACTTAAAACATAGATGGAATGTCTGTCTTCAAAAAGGGTGGCTGTGAATCTCCAATTTATTCAATAACTTTTGCTAAAAGGGCATCTCTCCTCTCTTTGGTCACTGTTGGTATCTTGTCAGAAATAAGTTGGATTTGTGTAGGTCTAATTCCTGGATTGTGTTCAACTGGTCTATGTAGATTTCTTCCTATAGCAAAAAAAGTCAGTTGAGCTAGAATGATTTATGCTATTTTATTCTTTTTTAAAATGTGATTTACTTTTTCTATTCTGCTTGCCTTTCTGTACAAGTTTTAGAGTAATCTTGTATATAGTTACAAAAAATTACTGGGTTTTTGATGGAAATTACATTAAATCTGTATAGAATTTGAGGAAAATTGATATCCTTATTTGACTCTTCTAATCCATGCACCCTATATGACTCTCCATTATTTAGATAATTTTTGATTCTTTCATCACTATACAGTATTCAGTATACAAGTCATGTGTCTTATTTGTATGTTTATTTTTTAACTGGAAAATTTACTGAATTGGTTTATCAATTCTAACAGCTTTTTGGTGGAGTGTTTAGATTTTTCCATTTACAATATCATGTCATTCTCAAACATGGATACTTTGACTTTTCTAATTTTGATACCATTTCTTTCTTTCTCCTCCCTAATTTATCTTGCTAAAACTTTCAGTACTGTGTTGTATAATAGTGGCTAAAGTGGAAATCCTTTTCCTGCTCCAGATCTGAGGGGAAATGCTTTCAGCTCCCCCCCCCAGAATGATCTTAGCAGAAGTTTTGTGATATATAGCCTTTATAATTTTGAGGAATGTTCCCTCTATACATAATTTGTGGAGGGTTTTTCATAAAGTGAAGTTAAGTCTTATCAAATGCTTTCTCTGCATCTATTCACATGACCATATGATTTTTGTTCTTCATTCTAATGAAGTGGTGTGACGTTTATTGATTTGCAAATTTTTGAACCATACTTGCATTTCTGGGATAAATCGCACTTGGTTACTATGTGTGATCTTTTTTATATGGTTTTGGATTCGATTGATTATTATTTTGTGGATAATATCTGCATCTGTTTTTGTTAAGGATACAAGTTTCTGGTTTTCTTTTCAAGTCATATCTCTTTGGTTTTGGATGGAACTCTGCTAAACTCTTTCTATGAGGCCCACATCCTTTTTGGATGTTTTAGAGGAATATGCATAGCACATTATGATTATCTATAATCACCCTATTGTGTAATAGAACCCCAGAACTTTTTACTCCTTTCTAACTTTAACTTAATATCCATTCATTAACCTTTTGCCTTTCCTTCCAATCCCTTTTATTTCCCAGCCTCTGGTGAGCATCATGATACTCTTATCTCTCTTTTTAGTTCTAGCAGGTTTTTGTTTGTGTGTGTGCATATGTGTCTTTTACAATAATCAGTATACAGGCAATCACTGCATATAGGACAATTGCATATAGGACTGTCTTATTTCCTTTTCTTTTCTCATTGCACAAGCTATAACTTCCAACATTACATTAAGTATAGTAAGGTTCAACCATTTTGCCCTGTTAATAATTTTAGGGGGGTAATTCAATCTTTTTACAATTAAGCAAAATGAAAGGTATAGATATTTTCGTAGCTACACTTTATTAAGTCAAGGAAGTTCTCCTCTACTATTTTCCTTTGAGGTTGTGTGTATGTGTGCCTATACTTCTTTATCACTACATGTTTTGGTCCAGAGGGTTTCTTTCTTGGGAGGGGAGATAGATTATGAATTTACTTTCCTTAATAGTTATCAGACTATTCACATGATCTATGTCATAGTCCATAAGTTATCAAATTTTTTGTTTCCAAGGAATTGTTCCATTTAATCTAAGTAGTTTAAATTTATCTGTGAAGATTAAATTTATTTAATCCTGTGATGATTTTGTTATTGGCAAGATTTGTAATGATAGTTCTTTAGTATTTGCAATGGTTTTTGACTATATAATGTGGTTATTTTTCAGAAGAATTTTATCTCTGAAGCTACCCCTTTCCTTATCCTTGGGATAGAAAGAGGAGGCTTTTGTTAAGATTTTTTTTTGTTGTTGTTGACACCTTTTGGCATTTCCAATATGCAGGTTTATTCAGTTCCAAGTGTGGGATATAAGCAGTAGTAGGAAAACCCATAGAGTAAGCTGTCATGCCATTCATTAATTACCAAGTTCCAGGGAGGGTTTGAATTCTTCTCTGCACCTTTCAAAGTCTGTGGATATTTGTCTTGTATATAATCTCTAGGATGCTTAGTTGTACATAGAAGGAATAATAGAGAAAAGGACATCTTTTCCTCCTTCTTGGAAATATTTTGATCAGGTTTTTCATTCAGTCCATCCAAGATTATACTGGTAGGTAGGAGTACTTCAATAGAGCACTGTTAAAAGTGTCTTACTCACAGTTCCTGACCCTTAGTTTGCGCATGCCCTTTGAAAAAGGATTTACCCTTTATGACACTCAATTTCTCTATTATAAAACTAGAATCATAAGTCCACTGTCTTTAGATGAATATGTGAGGATTGATGGTGCATCTAAAAAACCTTACATATGGTATTATCTCCCATTTGTTCTCCAAAAATTTCTCCCAATTTTATAGGTAGCAGATGTTCAGCATAAAAATATATGGAAAAGTCATAAAACAGAGAAAGATTGAAAAATTAATCAGCCTTTTTCTCTAGAACTTAAATCATCCACTGTTAAAATTTTAATACATTCCTATCATCCCTACTATAAATGCTTAATGTTATTTCATTATGTAATAATATGCCTATGTAGAAAAACAATTTAGCTGTTAGGTAATTCTTATGATTTAGACTACTAGATTTGAAGCAAGTCTGTTACAGTAAGACCTCTGTTTCAAAATAGATTCTTAATAAATAGTGTTCTTAGACATGTAAACTGCTTTTCAGTACAAAATTAAAAAGATTTTATTTGTGTCAGAAATAAGTTGTTTTTCTTGTAATAAGAATTGCTATTTGATTTCTTACGTGCCAAATGTTCTGTCTTCAGAATATTCCTGTGATGTGATTAAAATTATATTACTTTATTAGATGGGAGTAAATGTAAGAAAAAGAGACTGTACTGTTGTCTACGACCACAAGCCTGAAAAGTTGTGGGACCTGGGTGTAACAGATCTAATGTATATGAGAGGTCTTCAAAAAATTCTTGGGAAATGTGAATTATGGTAGATACATTTTTAAAATTCTGTGCCAGGGGACCAGCTCTGTGGCTCACTTGGTTAATTCCGCCTGTGGTGCTGGCATCCCATATGTGTGTGGGTTCTAGTCCCAGTTGCTCTTCTTCCAGTCCTCTTCCAGTCCAGCTCTCTGCTGTGGCCCGGGAAGGCAGTGGAGGATGGCCCAAGTGCTTGGGCCCCTGCACCCGCATGGAAGACCAGGGGGAAGCACCTGGCTCCTGGCTTCAGATCAGCGTAGTCCTGTCGACGGCAGCGGCTATTTGGGAGGTGAACCAACGGAAGGAAGACCTTTCTGTCTCTCTCTCTCTCTCACTCTCTAACTCTATCTGTCAAATAAAAAAAAATTCTGTACCAAAATATACTTATCTTTAAATTCCATTTTTCCAAAAAACTTCCTGAGGTACTCTTGTATTTGAAACATGACTATACACAACCATTGGAAGGACTGAGAAAGTGAATGCCTGTCAGAAAATCAAAAACAACATTGCTGACTTTGCAGTATAGCTAGGGTTCCTCCAATGGTCATTTCAGGCATCATGATGTCCAAGCAAATGATCATTGGTGCTGGCGCTGGCAACCTTGTTACCTATTCACAACTGCTACCACAGCGCAATGGTTTATCCTTTCCTTTTACATTCATAGCTCAAGTCAACTTTGCTTATTCGTCTATATGAAAACAGACAAGCAGGAGTGGATGTTTGGTACGGCAGTTTAGACCTGCTTGGGACACCCACATCACATAAAGGAATGCTACAATTTAAGCCTCAACTCCGTTCTGATTCCAGATTCCTGCTTATGGGTACCCTGGGAGGTAGCAAGTGATGGCTGAAGTTCTCAGGTTGTTGAAGGGGGCCTAGATTCACTTCCTAACTTCTAGCTTCAGCCCTACACAGCTCTGACTTTTGTGGGCATTTCAGGAATGAACAAGGGGACGGCAAATCTCTCTGTCTATGTCTCACTATATGCAAGTCAAGTAAATATTTTTAAATAGAATATGCAGTGTTACTGATCTCTCTTTTGGTTGTTGTGATGGTGTTTTGATTACCAATTCAATTTATTTTTCTGTTAGAATCTGATTTTTTTTTTTTTTGACAGGCAGAGTGGACAGTGAGAGAGACAGACAGAGAAAGGTCTTCCTTTGCCGTTGGTTCACCCTCCAATGGCCGCCACGGCTGGCACGCTGCGGCCGGAGCACCGTGCTGATCTGATGGCAGGAGCCAGGTGCTTATCCTGGTCTCCCATGGGGTGCAGGGCCCAAATACTTGGGCCATCCTCCACTGCACTCCCTGGCCACAGCAGAGAGCTGGCCTGGAAGAGGGGCAACCAGGACAGAATCCGGCGCCCCTACCGGGACTAGATACCTGGTGTGCCGGTGCCGCAAGGTGGAGGATTAGCCTAGTGAGCCGTGGCGCCGGCTCTAGAATCTGATTCTATATTATCCTGATTTTTAATTCAACTAAAGTGTTTGAGAAGAGCTTCTTGGGAGAGAACATACTTATTTAAGCTTACAGTTGGTAAGTTAATGTTCAAGATCAAGTAGCTACATAGTCTGTTTTCTGTGGAGACTGAGGAACAATAACGTGGTGAGTCAGGAAGCAGAGAGACAAAAAAGCTGGGATTAAACTCAAATAATCAAACCTCTTGCTATAAACCTGTAAAATCAAAGACAAGATATGTTCTTTCAAGGTACAATTGTAAGGCAGGAAAGGTTCCAGACCACAGAGACAAGGAAATGGGAAGGGTTCATTGGTCCAAAGTAAGACTGAAATCTCACAGGGCAAATATTAACACCCCAGATCCCATGTCCAACATCTCACAGGCTGTTGAGGGCTGGGTTCCCAACATCTTGGATAGCTCTATCGCTGTTCGCTTGCGGGTCACAGTCCATGTTTCAGTTCTCACAAATGGAATTCTCCTCTCTGTATTGTCAGTAGGCATTGCACTAATGGAATCTCCTTATACTGACTCCTCCTCACATGGTCCTGTTGGTCTTTGCCCATGTAACCTCTCTCTCTGGCTGCTTGCAGAGGCCTGTGGCCTTTCCAGACTAGCCTGCCACCCTGCTTGCAGCTTTTCTTAGTCAGTATCTCATGTTGCTGGCACATGGACTCTTTTAGGGTTTCCTCTGCAGCTCTGCTCTCATAGCTTCACAATGCATTGTTCAACAAAAGGACTCCAGCTGTGTAACATCACTCTGCATGGTCTTGCAGGCTTTCCTTTGAATCTCAGTGGAAGCCACTATGACCCCTAACTCCTGGCTTCTGCATGCCTGCATGGACAATGCCAAAGTCTGCAAGTCACAATCTGGAGCTGGTCTGGAGTGAGCAGGGTCCCCTGGAATTCCTTCATGAGAGGATTCCAACCTAGAAGATCTTTGAAACCAAACCAATTTGCACCTTATTCCCTGTGGTGTGCCTCTTTTGGAAATGGCATCCTCAAAGATCTTTGAATTGCATTCAGAGGCCTCACATTATTTTGCTCCGTTAACACCTGGTATCCTGTAGTATGAACTCATCTCTTTAACAAGCCATGTCTTTATGGTGTTTTCCTGAACCAAATACTCTACTTTGTTTTCATTCCTTTTCTTTTTTTTTTTTTTTTTTGCGTTTGCTCATTTTTTTTAATCTTTTAAGAAAGCTTTTAAAATTTTATTATTGAATTGTAAGAGTTTTTTTTTATTTTTTAGTTTTTATTTTATTTTTTATTTTTTTAAACTTTTATTTAATGAATATAAATTTCCAAAGTACGACTTATGGATTACAATGGCTTCCCCCCCATACCGTCCCTCCCACCCACAACCCTCCCCTTTCCCACTCCCTCTCCCCTTCCATTCACATCAAGATTCATTTTCGATTATCTTAATATACAGAAGATCAGCTTAGTATACATCAAGTATGGATTTCAACAGTTTGCTCCCACACAGAAACATAAAGTGAAAAATAATAGATGATTTTTTTTTAAATGATGATGAAATCAGAGCAGACCTATTGTCATGTTTAATCCCAGTGAGAGTCAAGTTGGGAATTGATAATTTCTTTCTTTTTTTTTTTTTTACAGAGGATCAGTTTAGTATGCATTAAGTAAGGATTTCAACAGTTTGCACCCCCATAGAAACACAAAGTGAAATATATTGTTTGAGTACTCGTTATAGCATTAAATCTCAATGTACAGCACATTAAGGATAGAGATCCTACACGAGGAGTAAGTGCACAGTGACTCCTGTTGTTGACTTTAACAGTTGACACTCCTGTCTATGGCATCAGTAATCTCCCAATGCTCCAGTCATGAGTTTCCAAGGCTATGGAAGCCCTCTGAGTTCTCCGACTCTTATCTTGTTTAGACAAGGTCATAGTCAAAATGGAGGTTCTCTCCTCCCTTCAGAGAAAGGTACCTCCTTCTTTGAAGACCTGTTCTTTCCACTGGGATCTCACTCGCAGAGATCTTTTGCCAGAGTGTTTTGGCTTTCCATGCCTGAAATACTCTCATGAGCTTTTCAGCCAGATCCGAATGCCTTTAGGGCTGATTCTGAGGCCAGAGTGCTATTTAGGACATCTGCCATTCTATGAGTCTGCTGAGTATCTCACTTCCCATGTTGGATCACTCTCCCCTTTATTTACTCCATTGGTTAGCGTTAGCAGGTACTAGACTTGTCTATGTGCTCCCTTTGACTCCCAGTCCCTCCACCATGACCAACTGTGAACTGAAACTGATCACCTGGAACAGTGAGATGGCATTGGTACATGCCACCTCGATGGGATTGAATTGGAATCCCCTGGTATGCTTCCAACTCCACCACTTGGGGCAAGTCAGCCTGAGCATGTCCCAAATTATACATCTCTTCCCTCTCCCATTCCCACTCCCATGTTCAACAGGGATCACATTTCAGTTAATTTTCAACACTTAAGAATAACTGTGCATCAATTACAGAACTAAACCAGTCATATTAAGTAGAACAGATAAAAAAAAACTACTAAGAGGGATAATGTATTAAGTTGTTCATTAACAGTCAGGGCTATGCTGATCAAACCACCGTTTCCCATAGTGTCCACCTCACTCCAACAGGTTTCCCTCTTGGTGTTCAGTCAGTCGTCACCGATCAGGGAGAACATATGTTATTTGTCCCTTTGGGACTGGCTTATTTCACTCAGCATGATGTGTTCCAGATTCCTCCACCTTGTTGCAAATGACTGGATTTCGTTGTTTCTTACTGCGGTATAGTATTCTAAAGAGTACATATCCCATAATTTCTTTATCCAGTCTACCGTTGATGGGCATTTAGGTTGGTTCCAGGTCTTAGCTATTGTGAATTGAGCTGCAATAAACATTAGGGTGCAGACCTCTTTTTTGTTTGCCAATTTAAATTCCTTTGGGTAAATTCCAAGGAGTGGGATGGCTGGGTTGAACGGTAGGGTTATCTTCAGGTTTCTGAGGAATCTCCAGACTGACTTCCATAGTGGCTTGACCAGTTTGCATTCCCACCAACAGTGGGTTAGTGTCCCTTTTTCCCCACATCCTCGCCAGCATCTGTTGTTGGTAGATTTCTGCATGTGAGCCATTCTAACCGGGGTGAGGTGAAACCTCATTGTGGTTTTGATTTGCATTTCCCTGATTGCTAATGACCTTGAACATTTTTTCATGTGCCTGTTGGCCATTTGGATTTCCTCTTTTGAAAAATGTCTGTTGAGGTCCTTGGCCCATCTCTTAAGTGGGTTGTTGGTTTTGTTTTTGTGGAGTTTCTTGATCTCTTTGTAGATTCTGGTTATTAACCCTTTATCTGTTGCATAGTTTGCAAATATTTTTTCCCATTCTGTCGGTTGTCTCTTCACTCTCCTGACTGTTTCTTTTGCAGTACAGAAACTTCTCAATTTGATGCAATCCCAATAGTTGATTTTGGCTTTGACTGCCTGTGCCTCCCGGGTCTTTTCCAGAAATTCTTTGCCTGTGCCAATATCTTGAAGGGTTTCTCCAATGTTCTCTAGTAACTTGATGGTGTCAGGTCGTAGATTTAGGTCTTTAATCCATGTTGAGTGGATTTTTGTGTAAGGTGTAAGGTAGGGATCTTGCTTCATGATTCTGCACGTGGAAATCCAATTTTCCCAGCACCATTTATTGAATAGACTGTCCTTGCTCCAGGAATTAGTTTTAGATCCTTGATCAAATGTAAGTTGGCTGTAGATGTTTGGGTTGATTTCTGGTGTTTCAATTCTGTTCCATTGGTCTATCCATCTGTTTCTGTACCAATACCATGCTGTTTTGATTACAACTGCCCTGTAGTATGTCCTGAAATCTGGTATTGTGATGCCTCCGGCTTTGTTTTTGTTGTACAAGATTGCTTTAGCTATTCGAGGTCTCTTGTGCCTCCATATAAATTTCAGCACCATTTTTTCCAGATCTGAGAAGAATGTCTTTGGTATCTTGATTGGTATTGCATTGAATCTGTAAATTGCTTTTGGGAGAATGGACATTTTGATGATATTGATTCTTCCAATCCATGAGCATGGAAGATTTTTCCATTTCTTGGTATCCTCTTCTATTTCTTTCTTTAAGGTTTTGTAATTTTCATTGTAGAGATCTTTAACGTCTTTGGTTAAGTTTATTCCAAGGTATTTGATTGTTTTTGTAGCTATTGTGATGCAGCACTGAAAGAGAATTACAGACCAATATCCCTGATGAACATAGATGCAAAAATCCTCAATAAAATTCTCACCAATAGAATGCAACAACACATCAGAAAGATCATCCACCCAGACCAAGTGGGATTTATCCCTGGTATGCAGGGATGGTTTAATGTGCGCAAGACAATCAATGTGATACACCACATTAACAGACTGCAGAAGAAAAACCATATGATTATCTCAATAGATGCCGAGAAAGCATTTGATAAAATACAACACCCGTTCATGATGAAAACGCTAAGCAAACTGGGTTTGGAAGGAACATTCCTCAATACAATCAAAGCAATCTATGAAAAACCCACAGCCAACATCCTATTGAATGGGGAAAAGTTGGAAGCATTTCCACTGAGATCTGGTACCAGAAAGGGATGCCCACTCTCACCACTGCTATTCAATATAGTTCTGGAGGTTCTAGCCAGAGCTATTAGGCAAGAAAAAGAAATTAAAGGGATACAAATTGGGAAGGAAGAACTCAAACTATCGCTCTTTGCAGATCATATGATTCTTTATTTAGGGGACCCAAAGAACTCTACTAAGAGACTATTGGAACTCATAGAAGAGTTTGGCAAAGTAGCAGGGTATAAAATCAATGCACAAAAATCAACAGCCTTTGTATACACAGGCAATGGCATGGCTGAGGAAGAACTTCTAAGATCAATCCCATTCACAATAGCTACAAAAACAATCATTCCTTTTCTAGCCAGGCTGCAATTTTTGCAAATCTTTCTAGTCTGTTCTCTTTTGCTCCTTATTCTTACAGGGAATCTTAGTAGTCATTAACACACATGCTATAGACCGAACTCTTTGCTGGCTTGAAATCTCCTCCACCAGGTACCACAGCCTACCATCTTTAAGTTTAGTCTCCAACAAACTCTGGACAGGGAAACAATACAACCAGGCCCCTTGCTACAATGTAGCAAGGGTGGTATTATTATGCCCAGTTCAGTTGTTCCCAAAGACTACCAAGGAGCCGATACCGCTGTAAAGCGCACCAGAGTCTTATTGCAGGTCTGGGCTTGGACTTTCAATCAACACCGACGCAGCGGATCTGAATTGAGAGCCCCGACCCTTCAGTTTACAGGGTTTTTATAGGGTTTTCAGGGACATTCTATACATCATGGTACCATTTAGCAAATCATCTCATCCCGCGGGAAATTCAAAGGTCATCTCTTAGAATTGATTGGTGCATCCAGTGGCGGGAACAGACCTACCAAAGGTGGTTGGATGGCTTTGGGGTTGATGCCTTTTGAATTGATTGGCCGAGCATAGGGTCCGAGCTGCTGGGGTGTACGTGCCGAACTGCAGGGTCTCAGGAAGCTATTAATGACCTTATCTGCTCTGCGAAGACACCAGAACTCCAGGTATTTCTCTGTTATCTGTTAATCGGCTGTTTCTAGGAGAGTTTATCACAAGGGGAGTTCATTTATTTACTTTTAGGAGCTTCTGGCTTAGGGTTCAGGGCCTGGTCAGACCCAAGTTACAAGATGGAGGCCTAATTTAAAATAGTTACACCTTGATCCAGGCTCAGGTCTCACAGTATTTAGTCACATTCCCATAGGTTCCACATTTCCATCTCCAATGTCATCAGCATGTCCTTTTATCATCTCATTTCTACCAGCAGTCTGGTCTTCTGAGCTCTCATCAGAATTTCTCAAAGCACTCAGATTACAACATCCCAGGCATGATCTAGTCTGCTCCATCCACTATACTCTTCTAGCACTTCATAGTAAACTAGTTCCAAAGGCTCCTCCATATTTTCAGATATAGTTAATGGTAGGAACTTTACTTCTCGGTACCAATTTTTCTGCTTTTTGTTATTTAACTAAAATACCCGGTAATAGATTATTGGGAAGGGAAAAGTTTATTTCACTGTACAGTTTAAAGGTTTCAGTTCATGAGCATTTGGCTCCATGTCTTCTTTCTATGGAGACTGGTCAAAACACTGTGGAAGAACAATCACATGGTAAGCCAGGTAGCAGAAAGAGAGAGAGAAACTAAGCCATGCTTGAATCCAAATAATCAAACCTCTCTTGAAAACTGAGAGCATGCCCCCTAGTGATGCCACATATCACTGGCCCCACCTCTCAGGTATTATCATTAGGTCAAGTGTCCTCTGTCATCAACAGCCATTAACATTAAGACATCAAGGTTAAAGATCTTCATGAGTTTTGGGAGGCTTGTAACAACCCCAAAAGAGGAAATTCAGAAGCACAGAGAGAATCTTCATTGGAATGGGCTTGAATTTGAGATAAAAAATGAAGAATTTTGCAGAAAATCATGAATGTAGACTACTGTCCCCTCACTCCTTCTTTCCTCCCCCCAGTTAGGCTGTACCTGGCACTCATTGCTGTATATTAGCACAGGACCCATATTAACAGGAATGTGTGAAGTATAGCTTAGCAGACAGCAGTGAAGAGCACCAAACAGAAAAGAGAAAGGTTATTTATGCTCCCTCTTCCTTCTACAATCTACATAAATTTTCTCATGAATTTGTATATTACCTTGGGAAGCTGGGCAAGGGAGAGTTGAAGAAAAGATATTTCAAGGGGATAAAAATAAAACAGGTAAGTTTAGAGTTTGTATTGATTTCCTTACAATCCCTGTTGGATTCTATTTCTCTAAAATTACATGGACTCAGGTAACATGCTAATAATATCATGTATGGTAAGTAATATTTCTTATACACTTGTAATCAATGCTATTCCACAAAAAATGGCAATAAGAAATTTTTAAACTTGTTCCTTTTTTTATTTATTTATTTGACAGATAGAGTTAGACAGTGAGAGAGAGAGACAGAGAGAAAGGTCTTCCTTCTGTTGGTTCACCCCTCAAATGGCCGCTACGGCCAGAGCTATGCCAATCCTAAGCCAGGAGCCAGGAGCTTCTTCCTGGTCTCCCTTGCGGGTGCAGGGCCCAAGGACTTGGGCCATCCTCCATTGCCTTCCCCGGGCCACAGCAGAGAGCTGGACTGGAAGAGGACTGGAAGAGGAGCAACCGGGACTAGAACCCACACCCATATGGGATGCCGGTGCCACAGGCGGAGGATTAACCAAATGAGCCACAGAGCTGGCCCCTGGCAATAAGAAATTAAAAGCAATATTATCTTTTAGTTAAATGTAACTATGTTTCTATTTAGCAAATAACCTAATGTATTAACTTTCAAAACTCTCAAAACAAATCAAAGATTTCTTCCTTTAAGAGTACATCATTCATGCAAGTATTTTTAAAGTTACATGTGTATTACATAAATTGAAGACACAGTTAATCAATGTTTGGACAATGCAAATGTTATTGGTTTACCTAATTTAGAATGAGTTAACCAAAGAGAAACTTCTTAAGTAAATCTTTTATTTTATGTTTTTATTTATTTTATGGAACATGAAAATAAGAAAAATCATTTGAGGGAGAAAATTTACCCTTTCCATGATAATTACATTTAAAAATCCATTTAAAATAAGCTTGTAAATTGAAATTGTAATTTAGCACAATTACCTTATTTGAGTCATACCATGTTTAACCACCAGATGGTGGTAGAAGATTAACTAATACTAACCAATATTTGTACATATACCTGGCGTTCTTTTTCTCGTTTAGAGCCTTTTTTCTTGTCGAAATGTTATAAACAACTTCCTAATCCTGTAATCTTTTTCTAAACATAATCCTAAGTCTATTAGTTATTGAGGTTATAGCAGAATAATACTAAGCAATATAAATTAAATAAATAAATTTTAAAAGGTTGAATAGTTAGGAAAGACATTTTAAAAATAAGAAATCATTTGTTAGATTTTATATTCTCAAAGATCTGTAGAAAATGTACCATGTGTTTCTATATACCATATATATTCTTTTGGTGTAAATTGTCTGTAACAGAATTATTTGTAAAGAGAATGAAATAGGGGCCAGGGTTGTGGCTGGCAACTAGTATGGGTACCAGTTCGAGTCCCAGCTGTCCCAGCTGCTCCACTTTTGATCCAGCTTCCACATAATGTACCTGGGAAGGCACTGGAAGATGGCCCTCATGGGAGACCCAGATGAAGGTCCTGGCTCCTGGCTTCATCCTGGTCTAGCCCTGGTCTTGTGGCTATTTGGGGAGAGAAACAGCAGGTAGAAGATCTGTCTCTGCTTCTCCTTCTCTCTTTCTAACTCTGCCTTTCAAATAAATAAATAAATAAATCCTTCAAAAAAGGGAGTGAAACTATTCAATATGTGGGAAGCCACTCTAGCATATACAAAGTAAGCCTGGAATGATTTCAACGTTCATTAGTAATTCAGTATTTGTCAACTCACAGTATTTGATTGTAACTTGCAAAATATGTAGTTTAGTAACATTTTCATAGTGGATATATCATGCAAATGTGGCGTTTTTAGGGCTCCAGGGAAGAAATTTGAGGGAAACCGGAGTAACATTCAGAGACAAGTTTCCCAGGGATGTCACTGAAAGACTACATAGGAATTTCATAATCTCTAACTCTTCCCTTCTTTTCAAGATTTTTCACACTTTGATGCAAGACCTATAAACCATTCGCTCTATCTTCAATTTGTATCATTTATATATGTTTCCATAGAAAAATTCAAATGTTTAAACAATTTGCATAATTTAATCTGAGCTTTTAGGGAGGGACTTTTGTCATTTGCCAGTGAAATCTTTCAAGTGATTACTGATAGTATCCTGAGGAATAAAATGAAACATACCACAGGGTTTTTTTTTTTTTTAATTAGGCCTGTCAAATGTATTCTAGAGTAAATCATTTTCTGCCTTTTTTTGTACATTAAATATTTTCATAAAATAGCATATTTCAGTTTTTTAAGATGGTTTTAATTTTTTTTTTGTGCAAAAGTATATTACAAACCCATTCATTTCAGTCAGTGGTCACGTTAAAATTGTGTGGGAAATGGCAGTAAAAAAAATAGGTTTTATTTTAGGGTGGTTGTTTGGGGCAGCAGATAATCCAGAGCTTGGGATGCCTGCATCTCATATGGGAGTCCCAGAACTGGTGCTCAGCTGAGCACCAGGGTTGCCAGCAGCAGCAAAACAATGCCAAGGCCTCACTGTAGTTTAGATTTGCATTAAATTAAAGACTAGAGATGCTAACTTTTTTTTAATGTAATAGTCCTAATTTGTCTTTTTTTTTTTTTCAATCTAAAGAAACACAATTAGAAGAATGTCAAGTTTGCAAAACTGGGAGCAGTCAGATATGCTGCTGGAAGTCTGGGTCCAGCTCCTCAAAGTTCTTGGAATTTTCTTTTGGATAAATAAAAATGATTTTGCATGTCAATTATTATTTATTATCATATTATTAGTACCGCTTTTTCTAAAGTCTGTGAATTCTTTCTCAATATTCATGTTTCTTTTTTAAAAAAGATTTATTTATTTATTTAAAAGAGCTATGCAGAGAGAAGAGGAGAGGCAGAGAGAGGGGTCTTCCATTCGCTGGTTTACTCCCCAGTTGGCCACAATGGTCAGAGCTGCACTGATCTGAAGCCAGGAGCCAGGAGCTTCCTCTGGGTCTCCCACATGGGTGCAGGGGCTCAAGGACTTGGGCCATCTTTTACTGCTTTCCCAGGCCATAGTAGAGCGCTGGATCAGAAGTGGAGCAGCCAGCACTCGAACCGGCACCCATATGGGATGCTGGAACTGCAGTAAGCAGCTTTTACCTACTACACCACAGCATTGGCCCCAGTCTTCATGTTTCTAAGAAAAATGGAAAATAAATATAGATCATGAAAGAAACCATTACTAATAAAAATGAGAGAAACCTTATTAATTTTTGTTACTGAACAATATTTGTGTGCACTGATTAATATCAGGTTATCTCCCAAGACTACTGTAGGAACAGATTCTGTGACTCCTATTAAAAACTTATATTGCATGATATCACATTTTAAATTTGCCTCTTCCAAGAAAAATTTTTTGCTTACATACATTTCCAATGATATAGTTTAAGAAATCGTTTATAAGTTGTTGGTAGAAAATTCAGGTACTACAAAAATACTTCTATAAACCTTCAGGAATTCTTTGACTCTCTTTAGACTGCTGTCATTTCTTCTTATTTCATGTAACATGCAATCATCTAAGCTGTAGTTTTCTGGAATAGATTGTGGTTGGCCTTCTACAGGCACAAGTATATTTGAAAATTTCAGGTACTATAGCAGTAGATAAGCTACCTTGTGGAGAAAAACAACTTTTTTTTTAAACTGCATATAAGATATTCCAACCAATTTTGAATGACAGGATATTTTTATCTGTTAGTTTATCTTTTTAAATTTTCAGGAGTTAACTTCCTTTTATATTTTGAGTGCTAGTCATAGAAAACTGCTAATAATCCGCAGGTGTGTCAGATATAATCATACCTCCAAGTACTTTCTGCTCTTATTCTTGGAATCAGGAATACTTCTAAACTTCTACCAATCCATGAAAATCCAGTTTAAGTATTCTGAAAAGTATTTGATGCTTCACTTCCAAATATTGCTAGTTTTCTCATCTGTGTGTTCATATTACATCATTATAATTTTAATTATATAGATCTTTGCAATGTACTTACTCATTTTAATGTTCATTTTACATTCCACACTGCAATGTCCTTGCACTGAACATAATACATGGCACATGATAGGGTTTAATTTATTTGTAATCTAGCAAAGGATCAAGGTATGATCATTTTAATATCAAATTCAAGGGAAACAGGATAAGCGATTAAATCTAAGTTCTCTTGTTTTCTGCTGATATTAAATGTACAGACTATAAAGCCTGGGTATAATTAGTAATTGCATTCTAACTATATTCAAAGTCATTTTTCTGTATAGTTTCTTCATTGACAAGATGAGGATAGCCATTGATTCTCTCTCTCTTTTTTTCAGATTCATTTATTTATTTGAAAGTCAGAGTTACACAAGAGAGAAGAGGGGGGGGGGTTCCATTCGCTGGTTCACTCCCCAGTTGGCCACAAGGGCCAGAGCTGCGCCGATCCAAAGCCAGGAGCCAGGAACTTCTGGGTCTCCCACACTGCCTTCCCAGGCCATAGCGGAGATTTGGATCCCAAGTGGAGCAGCCAGGTCTTAAACCAGTGCCCATATGGGATGCCAGCGCTTCAGGGCAGGGAATTAACCCACTGTGCCACAGCGTCAACCCCTGATTCTCTTCTTTAAAGATTTATTTATTTATTTGAAAGAGTTACACAGAGAGAGGAGAGGCAGAGAGAGGGAGCTTTCCTATCCACTGGTTCACGCTGCAGTTGGCCGCAATGGCCAGAGCTGTGCTAATCCAAAGCCAGGAACCAGGAGCCAGGAGCATCTTCCAGGTCTCCCACACAGTCGCAGGGAACCAAGCACTTGTGCCATCTTCTACTGCTTTGCCAGGCCATAGCAGAGAGCTGAATCAGAAGTGGAGTATCCGCGTCTCGACCTGATGCCGAAATGGGATGCCAGCACTGCAGACAGTGGTTTTACAGGCTACAACACAGCACTGGCCCCATGCCATTAATTCTTATATTTTGGATTGTAATTATGATTAAATAATTTAATACATGTAAAGAGTTTAGAATAATGCGTAGCAATAATGTATGCTTTATAGGTATTTATTGTTACTAATGTTATAATTTAAAAACCCTTCATTTTAACACACTGAGTATTTTTATGGTTAATTAAAAAATCAAGGAATGATATTTGTCCCTTTGGGCCTGGCTTAATTCACTCAGCATAATGTTTTCCAGATTCCTCCATCTTGTTGCAAATGACCGGGTTACATTGTTTTTGACTGCTGTATAGTATTCTATAGAGTACATGTCCCATCATTTCTTTATCCAGTCTACTGTTGATGGGCATTTGGGTGGGTTCCAGGTCTTAGCTATTGTGAATTGAGCTGCAATAAACATTAAGGTGCAGACCATTTTTTTGTTTGCCAATCTCATTTCCTTTGGGTAAATTCCAAGGAGTGGGATGGCTGGGTCATGTGAAAGGGTTATATTCAGCTTTCTGAGGAATCTCCAGACTGACTTCCATAGTGGCTTGACCAGTTTGAATTCCCACCAACAGTGGGTTAGTGTCCCTTTTTCCCCACATCCTCTCCAGCATCTATTATTGGTAGATTTCTGAATGTGAGTCATTCTAACTGGGGTGAGGTGAAACCTCATTGTGGTTTTGATTTGCATTTCCCTGATTGCTAGTGATCCTGAACATTTTTTCACGTGCTGTTGGCCATTTGGATTTCCTCTTTTGAAAAATGTCTATTGAGGTCCTTGGCCCATCTCTTAAGTGGGTTGTTTGTTTTGATGTTGTGGAGTTTCTTGATTTCCTTTGTAGATTCTGGTTATCAACCCTTTATCTGTTGCATAGTTTGCAAATATTTTTCCCATTCTGCTGGTTGCCTCTTCACTTTCCTGACTGTTTCTTTTCTAGTACAAAAACTTCTCAATTTGATGCAATCCCAAATGTTAATTTTGGCTTTGACTGACTGTGCTTCTGGGGTATTTTCCAAGAAGCCTTTGCCAGTACCTATATCTTGCAGGGTTTTTCCAATGCTCTCTAATAATTTGATGGTGTCGGGTCATAGATTTAAGTCTTTAATCCATGTTGAGTGAAATTTTGTGTAAGGTGAAAGGTAGGGGTCTTGCTTCATGATTCTGCACGTGGAAATCCAATTTTCCCAGCACCATTTATTGAATAGACTGTCCTTGCTCAGGGTTTGGTTTTGGATCCTTGATCAATTAAAAGTTGGCTGTAGATGTTTGGGTTGATTTCTGGTGTTTCCATTCTGTTTCATGGTCTATCCATCTGTTTCTGTACCAGTCATGCTGTTTTGATAACAACTGCCCTGAAATCTGGTATTGTGATGCTAATACTACCTGATAGAATCAAAAATGGAGAGAAGGATCCAACATGGGAAGCGGGATACACAGCAAATTCATACAATGGCAGATGTGCTAAATCGCACTCTGGCCTCAGAATCAGCCCTTAAGGCATTCGGATCTGGCTGAAGAATACATGAGAGTATTTTAGGTATGGAAAGCCAAGACACTCTGGGAAATGTTTTGACTGCCAGTTCTCCTCGTAAAGCAGGACTCTGTCTACACATTCTACATGCAGCAAGTACAACTTGGAAAAACAAATAAAAAAATGACACATATATAAAATGTCCATGAGGATATTGACTATATTAATGAAAAGAATTTCAGGGACAGCGCTGTGGCTCACTAGGCTAATCTCTGCCTGTGGCGCTGGCACACCAGGTATCTAGTCCCAGTCGGGGTGCCAGATTCTGTCCCGGTTGCCCCTCTTCCAGACCAGCTCTTCTGTGGCCCAGGAGTGCAGTGGAGGATGGCCCAAGTAATTGGGCCCTGCACCCCATGGGATACCAGGATAAGTACCTGGCTCCAGCCTTCGTATCAGCGCAGTGCGCTGGCCGCAGCATGCCGGTCATGGTGGCCATTGGAGGGTGAACCAATGGCAAAGGAAGACCTTTCTCTCTGTCTCTCTCTCTCACTGTCCACTCTGCCTGTCAAAAAGAAAAAAGAAAATGAAAAGAATTTCAAATTCAAGAAAAAGATGGAGAGATTCTATGGGAAATACTTAGCAGAAAACTAAATAAAACTTGGAAATAGGAACGCCTGTCTAATCATCAGGAAATGTTTTGACTGCCAGTTCTCCTAGTGAAGCGGGACTCTGTCTACATCTATCCTTTTACAATTTGTAAATGAGGTGTTCAACAAACATCTGTTCACTGCTGGCTTATATGTCACTTTATTCTTCTGTTTTGGAAAACCCTGCCCAGTATTTTTGTCAATACAAAAAAGAAAAACATGCAAAGAGGCAACCGACAGAATGGGAAAAAATATTTGCAAACTATGCAACAGATAAAGGGTTAATAACCAGAATCTACAAAGGAAATCAAGAAACTCCACAACATCAAAACAAACAACCCACTTAAGAGATGGGCCAAGGACCTCAACAGACATTTTTCAAAAGAGGAAATCCAAATGGCCAACAGCACGTGAAAAAATGTTCAGGATCACTAGCAATCAGGGAAATGCAAATCAAAACCACAATGAGGTTTCACCTCACCCCAGTTAGAATGGTTCACATACAGAAATCTACCAAGAACAGATGCTGGCTAAGATTTGGGGAAAAAGGGACACTAACCCAAAGGAAATTAAATTGCGAAATAAAAGAGCTGTCTGCTCCTTAGTGTTTATTGCAGCTCAATTCACAATAGCTAAGACTTGGAATCAACCTAAATGCCCATCAAAAGTAGACTGAATAAAGAAATTATGGGATATGTACTCTATAGAATACTATACAGTAGTAAAAAAATGAAATCTGGTCATTTGCAACAAAATGGAGGAATCTGGAAAACATTATGCTGAGTGAATTAAGCCAGTCCCAGAGGGACAAATATCATATGTTCTCCCTCATCAGTGACAACTAACTGAGCACCAAAAAGGAAACCTGTTGAAGTGAAATGCACACTATGAGAAACAGTGACTTCATCAGCCCTTGTCCTGACTGTTGATGAACAACTTATTACTTTATCTCTTTTAGTATTTTTTTATCTACTTAATATTATGGGTAGAACTCTTTAATTAACACACTATTATTCTAGGTGTTTAAATTTAACTGAAAAGTGATCCCTGTTAAATATATGAGTGGGAATAAGAGAGGGAGGAGAGGTACAGTTCAGCATATGCTCAATCAGACTTGCACCAAACGGTAGAGTTAGAAATGTGCCAGGGGATTCCAATTCAATACCATCAAGGTGGCATGTACCATTGCCATCTCACTAGTCAAAGTGATCAGTTTCAGTTCATAATTGATCATAATGATAGGATTAAGAGTCAAAGGGACCACATAAACAAGACTAGTGTCTTCTAATACTAACTGATAGAATTAAAAAGGAGAGAATGATCCAATATGGGAAGCGAGATACACAGCAGACCCACAGAATGGCAGATGTCCTAAACAGCACTCTGGCCTCAGAATCAGCCCTTAAGGCATTCTGATCTGGCTGAAGAATCCATGAGAGTATTTCAGGCATGGGAAGCCAAGACAGTCAAAAAGCAAGCAAACAAACAAAAAGGCAAAAAAACCCAAAAGCTAAATGAAAGATCTCTGCGAGTTAGATCCCAGTGGAAAGAATGGGACCATCAAAGAAGGGGGTACCTTTCTCTGAAGGGAGGAGAGAATTTCCACTTTGACTATGACCTTGTTTAAATAGGATCAGAGTCTGCAATCTCGAAAGGCTTCCATAGCCTTGGCAACTCATGACAAGTGCCTAGGGTGATTACTGACACCATAGACAAGAGTGTCAATTGTTAAGTCAACAACAGGAGTCACTGTGCACTTACTCCCCATGTAGATTTTCTGTCCTTAATGCGTTGTGCTATGTGAATTAACGCTATAACTAGTATTCAAACAGAACTTTACACTTTGTGTTTCTGTGTGGGTGCAAACTGTTGAAATCTTTACTTAGTATATACTAAACTGATCTTCTGTATATAAAGATAATTGAAAATGAATCTTGATGCGAATGGAATGGGAGAGGGAGCAGGAGATGGGAGGGTTGTGGGTGGGAGGAAAGTTATGGGGGAGGGGAGCCACTGTAATCCAGAAGTTGTACTTTGGAAATTTATATTCGTTAAATAAAAGTTAAAAAAAAGAATCCTAAGAAAATGAAGACTTGCAGTTTGAACCAATATAAATATTTGGTTGTTTATTCTACTAATTTAATGTAACATTGTCTTTAACAGACAATGTTTTCACTGGGTGAAACAAGCATGAGACTTTCTCTGTATTATTTTACTTTAATGTTTTTTAAAAAAAATATTATTTTTCTGAAAGATAGAGTTACAGAAAAAGAGAAGGAGAGACAGTGAGGGAGATAGTCCATCCTCTGGTTTCTTGCTAAGTGGCCAGAGTGGCCAGAGCTGGCCCATTCTGAAGCCAGGAGTGTCTTCTGGGTCTCCCACATCAGTGCAGGGGCCCAAGAACTTCCATCTTCTGCTTCCTTCCCAGGGAGCTGGGTAGGATGTGAAACAGCAGAGAATTGAACCAATGCTCATATGGGATGCTTTCTTGCAATGCCACAGTGCTGGCCCCTACTATTTTTGAACATTTTTTTATTTATATGAAAGGAAGAGCATCAGAGTGAGAGGGAGAGACAGAAAGAGAGAGCTCTTGTATATACTGGTTCATTCTCCAAATGACTGCAACTGCTAGGCCTACTCTGGCCAGGCCTGCTTTCCCGCATTGTGCGGGGGCCCAAGTACTTGGACATCTTCTGCTGCCTTTTTAGGCACATTAGCAGGAAGTTGAATTATATTCACTGTGGGACTCAACTAGCCCTCCCTATGGTGTACTCACATTGCAAACAGCAGCTTAATCCACTATGCCACAAATGCTGGCCTCTCTATATAAATTTTACTATGTATGAATTCACAATTATCTTCAAAATGTAAAGCTTCATTATAAACTATTTGGGATGAGGCTTGTGATTGGCTCCGAAATATTTAAGTACTTACACAGCTAAATAGCTCTTTCTATTGAAGGAAAACAAATGGCTAGATGGAAAAAAAGAACAATTTAAAAAAAAAGTATCATATTACCATCTTCTTTTGCTTTGGCTGCATTTTCATAAGCAATATGTAACAGAAAACAGGAAATTTAATGGCATTTATGTAATAATGGCCTTAAAATAGTCTGTGGAAATTTGTATCATGAAAAACTATGTATGATTTCAATTTTTTGCACTGAGGTAAACATTTAATTCCATTTTTCAAAGAATTGCTTGAAGTACCCTGGTATCAAATCTAATGTTATTAAATATAAACAGCTCATATTTATTATAATATTAATTAATTTAAATCTGAAGCAAATGTTCCTGCAGTTTTCTAGCTGATTAATTGCTTTCTCATGTGAGAAACCGCCATCTTTGGAGCTTAATATTCAGCTTTTCTCTTGAGTTGAGGAATAATCAAATGAAACCTGATCCCAAGCAATGGCCAAGTATAGCAGAGCATGCATTTGTTTCGAATTTAATCCAACCAGTGATTTGTCTGGACGAGGTCTATTTTATTGTTGACACTGTCTTAATGTATTAGACCATGGTAATAATACAAAGCAGGACATCTTTTAAATGATTTTAAATGATTACTGTGTTAAGTTCTGTTACAGATAAAAGCTCACACCTCTATATCCTATATCCCCCCACTGCCACCCCCCAGACCTTAGCCCCCTAAAGATTGCCATCACTTACTTCCTGGACCTCGGCATATCATTGACCCTATGTCAAAACAGTGAGACAAAAATCATGTGTGTCCTAGTGCTAGACCAATCATATTGTGGAATATTACAAAAAAGAGTCAAGAATCTAACAGTGTCCTGTGATAGGTCAGATAGGAGAGTAAAGGAGCTGGGGACCAAAAAAAAAAAAAAAAAAAAAAGAAGAAGATAAAAAGAGTATAAGGACTTAAATAAAAATGTCTAAAAGTTACCTAGAAAGGTAATAAAATAAGATCGTGGATCATGTTTGCTCTATCAGCGGGTCACTAGCCTTAGATTTTTCAGAGTCACTTAGTACTTAGAATCATGGATATGAGGAGGGTAAATGATGCATCCTGATTTTCAACTAATGAGATTTATTCCCAATACTTGGGCTCTTTCCCTTGTTAACTCATTAACTTAGAGATTCTTTTTGTCCCTGGAATAAATACCCCCTAAATAAATACATCTTACAGTTTTGTATAGTTTATACATGAGACAACAGAATCTGGAAAATTTTAGGAAGAAAACGTATTAACTAATTTTACTGTTATTTTAGCTTCATTTGCAAGCAAATACTATCAATAAATTGAGAAAAAAAAAGCCTATTCCTTCTTTCTCCAGCGTCTAATATCGACTTTATTTATTGTACAGCCTCCTGAGGCAAGGCCCATTACACTCCTTTATGTGCAGTGAACTGACTGTCTTCTGAGCTGGCTCACTCTTGGGCTTTTTACCATTTGACCCTTTGTATCTCATTGATCCAAGAACCATATCAGAGTCCTTCCTGGAAAAGAGGTTTAAGAGTTTTAAGATCCAGAGTGATATAAATTAGAGTGAGGCCTCCGAGGGCCAATAAAGCCAAAGCCATTTTAACTCTGCTTTTGCTGACCTCTTGAGCTTGAATTTGCAGAAGAAGCACTACTCTGTCAAGGTACTCTTTCAAGGTGTGGGCTTCCAAGATGCCATTGAAATGGACAAACTGAGCTTTTGACTATTTCATTAGAATATTTTTTCTACCTATCCTGTGCATACATCTATTGATAAGATTGTTGTTTGAGTGAATTTTAGAAAGGTTCATATAAATGTGTTTTCTAACTTTAGTTTTCTGGAGTGCTTTCTTTGGGGTTTGATGATCATACACATTAAGTTCTAAGTGCAACACAGAAGGCATTTATTTCTATGGATGGAGACAATATTCCTGAGATAAAATAGATCAAGAAGGACCTAACCTGCATCTACTGATATAAAATATTAAGGCATTCATTTTCAAGCATTAAAATTGGAACAGTATCTTAGAATTTCAGGAAAGGTCTCTTGAGGTTGATTTGCTTTAGAGAAAGATGTGGTACAGAAATATTTCCTGAGACAGCCTACCTCCATTATCAATTTTTTAGTGACTGAAACCAGTGTTTTCAGACTCAACATTTTATAAGGATGTGCTATAGTAAAAGAATATAATGTAAATGATAAATATAAACTTCCATGGGAAACAAATTTTAGAAAAATGATGTTACCAATATTTTATATATTAAACATTATATTGTGAATGCAGTGGAAACAAGCTTTTATTTGGTATAATTTGGTGTCTCTCTATTATGATTGGTCATAACCAGGTTGGATGAAAGGAATATTTCTATAAGCCAATGCCAGATTTTTAAAAAATTATATACATTGCACTATGCACAACTATAGAAAGTATTCATCTTTGGGCATTTCATGAAAATAAACACAGATAAAAAGTTCCATGCCTTCAAATATATTAATGTAGCAAAATTCAGGCAGATTTGTTAAATATAAATGGATCCAAGAGAAAATCTATAAAAACTTTTGCTTTAAATTTTTCTGAAAAATTGGCTGCTCTGCTATTCTTCAAGCATTTAATGATAATAAACATGAAAGTTGTAAAAATGACAAAAGTTATCTGGAAAGTTTTCCTAATTTTTATCAGTGATTATTTTATGCCACTTCTGAGTAAACTAATTAAATGTTTGCTTTTGGTACTTTCAATATAATGAATAACATAAACACAATTTTTCCTATGTTGGTCTTTGTATGTTCTTCCATTTACAGTTTCTTAATCCATTTGGTGCCTGTTGATGTTTATTCTTTGTCAGAAATTGTGTCAAACACTGACGAAACACAATAAATTAGACAGCCAAAATCTTTCTTTTATTGTTTATGACATAAAATGGAGTGTAAATAAAGTACACAAGTGCTTTCCAGTGTGATATATAATCATTGAAATTCATTGGTGCTATAGAACCAATAGACAAAATGGCTATTGGGGGTCAAGAAAGGTTGTCAGCTAGATTGCCATCTGAAGGTGGAGCAGGTTTTATAGGTGGCCAAAAGTAGGAAGGGTAGGCAAGACAGAACGCAAAGCAGCAAGAGGTAAGAAACAAAGGGTGAGTCATAAGTATATCTTAAAATATGGAATGTTACTCAAGGCATGACGACATTAAAGAAGCTTATAGACTGCAATGTAAGGCAAAAATGAGTAATAAAACATGCAGGAGCTCAAGCAAGTATGTTCTTTTGCTCAGGTGATTGATACAAATATGGAAACTTTTGTGTTTATAATGTATGTACCACATATAATATTTAGGATATCAGATTAGGATTGAGAGAAAACATGTCTATCATTCTGTGTTGCCAGATGGAAAAAAGGAATCCCTTCAGGGCCCTGGCTCTAGGTTTATCTGTGATAATGAGTAGTTATGTTTAAGGTAGAAATTACAAAGATGAATGCAAGAGAAGAAAACTCTTAGAATAAAGCTAGGTATAGTAATATCAAGATCAGTAGCATTTTACTTTGCATTTCAATAAGATATTTTCCTCTGGAAATTAAAAAAAATCAGAAAAGTTTTTCTCATGACTTGTATCCGTGGACTCTGCTATTTGGACATCTGGTGATATGATTATTGTTTGCAGCCCTTGTTTATACATCTGTGGAATGGAACTGTGATCTCCCTAATTTTTAGTTGTTGACTATTTTGGTTAGTGGTGAATTAAGCCAGTGATTATAGAGTGTATTAAAATTATGTCTGCAAAAATTAAAGAAAAAAAGGAAGGAAGGAGGGGGATTGAGGGAGAGAAAGAGAAAGGGAAGGAAGTATGGTTATCTTCTTAGAACTGTACCTACGAAATACATGAAATTTGTTCTCTATATTAATAAAAATTTAAAAAACAAAAATATATACATATATTTCTCTGTCTCAGTGTCTATGTATAGAGGTATTACATATATTAAGAAAGATATAAGTTTGTACAGATACAAAACTATACAGAATTTTATATATATGTAATTCAGAAAGCATTTATAGGAAACAAATTTAATTATTTTTGAGATACATTATTTTTGAGAAATAAGAAATTACAACTTAATGCTTTTGTACATTCAGGAGCTATTAAGTACGATTTCTGAAGCATTTTAAATAACAGATCCACCATTAGTGATAGGCCAGTATTGACAGGTAAAAGACCATCTGCATAAAGTTTTGAGTTCCATTGCTTTATAATTTACAGTATGGCTATTGTCAGGCTTTTTTGGTTTTACCTAAGGCTGCTTCTAACTTCTGTTTTAAGAACACTGGAATTAGACAATTAACAACATTAAGATAGTTGATGGTCTTGTCTGTAAGAATGGTAATAGGTTTCAGAAGATTAATAGCATGAGTAGAGTTTTATAATGGAACATCTGCAGAATAACCATTAAGCATATTTGTCATGGTAATTTTATTTGTGACTCTTATAACAGAATCCTCAGTAACCAGCTAATACTTTAACTGACCAAATACACATTTGAATATCTTATGCCACTATGAATATAGCCTGCATAATACTGTCATAATACTTGGGTTATGGATAATTAAAATATAACCAATTAATATTATAGCAATATTGTAATTATAATTCACCTATATTG
Organism: Oryctolagus cuniculus; assembly: GCF_051225735.1. Lineage (NCBI taxonomy): Eukaryota > Metazoa > Chordata > Mammalia > Lagomorpha > Leporidae > Oryctolagus > Oryctolagus cuniculus. The sequence continues at coordinate 42,282,362 of NC_142875.1, forward strand.
TGCTTTGAACTGAATATTTACCAGAAACAAAAATTTAACTAATTGTATTTTAGGAAGAAAATTACATGCACATTTATCCATTATAAGTACTAAAAAACAATTAATTCAAAGTTATCTGGTGATAATATACTTTCAGTATGAACTTTTTTTTTCTTTTCAAATAAGGGATGAGATAATCACTGTATCAATATAATGATACATGAAGCTGATATGATATTTTCAGGATCAATGGGATACAATGATGCATATCAGCAGGAAACATGATGAAAAGCCTCCATTTCTATCACAAATAACGTCTGATGAATTCATTGCATATATCCATGTGCTGATGAAAGTTCTGACTTTTTAATATTTCAGTTCCATAGAGGAAGCTTATTCTAAAATAAACAGAGTAAATGACTATAAGCTAGAGTCCACATGTGACCTCAAATTCTTATCTTTGTGTTTGATCTTGCCTTGGGTTCATATTTGTACCACCCTCAGAGAAAATATGTACTATTTTCAAAGATCTTTTTAACATTTCTGGTGGTGTCATAAAATCTATCCTTTAGAAGGTAAATACTTAAACTGGGCCAGGTTCTGCCATGGTAAGTTAAAAACCAGGAAGTAATTGAGATTTTTGTAGAAGTGGTAAGAAGTTCAGTGTGGTAGAGTGAAACAGTTAATGGTAAATTAAGTAAAGGATAGTAGGGCAAAACTTTATGAGAGAGAGGCTGAATCAGATTCTGGACATTGCTATTTGCCACGTTAATGGGATTTGATACTAACTTGAATGTAATGAGAATGATTATAAGGTAATCCATTAAGCATTAGGGTGACTATATGAAAAATCACTTGATTGAGAAAGTATTGATAGCAAAAGAAAAATTTAGGATGCTGTCAACTACTAGAATACTGTAAATATAATGCAAGAAGTGCAAATAAGCCAAGAAAGATCTTGTTAATAAGGATTAAGAGAGTTAAACACTCTTACTTAGGTAGATTACACAGAATTTGATGATGGACAATGGAAAATAGCAGTGAGTGAATGAAGAATCTAAAATGAGGCCAATTTTTTAGAGTTTAGGAGACAATGGAGAGATCGCTCAATTTGTACAACTGAAAAATTCTTGAGCAAAAAAATAAGTTTTATTGTGGATTGCAATTTAAGAATCCTACACAGACTTCACTGTAAATAAGAGTAGGTAGCTGATACTTTATGGAAATGAACTTTGGGAAAAATGTTTGACAACAACCTGAATGACTATTGACAGATAAATTGATAAAGGAATTATGCGTGTAGAATGAAACATCATCCAGCTTTAAAAAAGGAGTTGCCATTTGTGCCAACACAGATGAAACCAGAGGACATTGTGCTAGGTGAAAAAAGCCAAGATACAGAAAGAAAAATTGTACAATATCACAGTTATGTGTGGAAACCGAAAATCAAGCAAAAACAAAACACAAGTAGAATGGTGATTGTTAGGGGCAGAGGCTGGGAGAAGAATTGGTAAATGGAGATGAAAGTGTAAAAGTTAGTCTCATGTAGGATGAGTAAGGCAGGAGAGTTCTAATGTACAAAATAATGATTATAGTCAATAATATTATATATCCTCGTGATGTATTATGAAGATAGATTTTAGGTATTTTTATCACATGCTCTCAAACCCACACACACAGAGTAACTATGAAATAATGGATATATAAATTTTCCTGCCTATAGCAATAATTTCAGAACTTAAGTGTATCAAGACATCGTGTTGTATACCTTAAATGTATTCAAAATTTTAAAAAGACAAGCAGAACTGGAAGATCACTAATGGAAATCAGTAAAATGGTCAGAGATATTGAAGAAGTAGAAGAGGCAAAAGCTATACACAGATCAAAAAGGAGTAGAAAGAGACTTTTAGAAATTTGGTTAGTTAATATTTCTAAAGCTACAGAGTCCTTTAGGATAATTAAAAGATAATGTTAGCCCCTGGCTATGGTAATTAGCAGGCAATTAGTAACCTTAACAAGAACATTTTCAGTAAAGTAGTGGTGACAGTCATTTAGCATATATTTCACATGCTGGTTTTTAACTACTTTTACATAAAAAAGAAAATTCAGATAACCAGTTTTTCTGTTAGTCTATTGCACAAATATATAATGTGACTATAGCTAATATGGTGTATATTTTAAAACACTGGAAGAAAAAATTTAATATTTTCCCATTAAAAATGATAAATGTTTCAGTAGATAGGCATGTTTACCTTGATTTTAACATTACATTGTATTTAAAGGGACTTCAAAAAGTTCAAAAAGTGGAATTAAGATAGGTTTAGTTTGAATTTCATGCAGTTTTTTCATAATATGCATTTTCCTTGAACTTTTTAAACACTTGTGAAATGCATGTATCAAAGCATTGCATGATACTCCATGTATATATATATATATATATATATATATATAGTAATATTTTTCCCCAAAGCAGACATAGGCAAATCTGTCCACTTAAACAAGCTTAAGGATTTGGGACAGTTTAGATAGATACTGAAGTAATACTTATCTTACCAAGAATTTTCTTTTCTTTAAATTTACCTTTGGGTTATCTATGATAACGTAAATTATTTAAGTAATAATTCAACCTGGTGTGCATTATAGCTGCACTGATAATTATAGAGTGGTAATAACAGAAGGTGTAATTAGGTCATTCCCCATGTCTCTATAATATGCCACAACCAAGTGATTTGTATGCACATTGCTTTGCCTTTTAACCTTGCAAAATATTTTAGCACTTTTATCAAACTAGCCAATGGATGTACCATCCACGCTGCAAGGAGGACTTTAAGGAAAACGTTCAGGAATCCAAGGACCCTACAAAATCAATTCATCCAGCTCCTCAATAGAATTTAATTTAGTTGATCATAAATATTACTTAAATATGAGAAAGCTAGACTCACAATGCACATTACTGTCATTCATTGCCCTTTTTCAAAAGAAAACCAAAAGGCTTAGTATCTTGATAAAATAATATTTTTAAAAATATTTTTTAACTTTTATTTAATGAATATAAATTTCCAAAGTACAGCTTATGGATTACAATGGCTTCCTCACCCTATAACTTCCCTCCCACCCGCAACACTCCCCTTTCCCGCTCCCTCTCCCCTTCCATTCACATCAAGATTCATTTTCAATTCTCTTTATATACAGGGAATCAATTTAGCATATACTAAGTATAGATTTCAACAGTTTGC